>NW_020175045.1:1911114-2045975 GCF_003031525.2 Neophocaena asiaeorientalis asiaeorientalis
CCCACCGTCACCCCACCGTCACCCCACCATCACCCCACCATCACCCCACCGTCACCCCACCACCTTGTGATACTCCTGCACAACAGGTGGGGAAAAAATCTTCCCAAAGTAAATTTTTGTCTCCCTCAGGGGTTCATCTGTAGTACCCAAATGTCTGGAATTCAATTAATTCTCCGGTTGGGCAGTTGGGAGCGGTGGGTCTCCTCCCCTGAGCGCTGCTGGGCACAGCTCTGGCTAATTTCTGGAGCAGGCAGGCACCTGCCCTGCAGCCTGTGGGAATCCAGGGGAGATACCCAGATAGAGCTCTTTTTGTTACCTGATGAAAAAAGCATCCCTTCCCTCAATCTACAACTCTGCCCTCTTTCACCTTGAATGTTGTTAATGCCCCGTCTTTTCTGCCAAAATCCCAAAGAGAGTCTGTTTGCAGCTCCCTGTGTGCATTAACTTTTCCCAGAGACCCAGGGGAGCTGTCTGTCCTTACATTATTTGGTGTAAGCAAAGCTTTGGGGCATTTCTTATTGCCAGTGGTGTATTCTGAGTTGGTTTCTTTGCTCGGGCTCTTACTTATTGGCGAGTGCGTCTCATTTCCTTCTTCCCTCCTGCATGCAGCCTTTGCCGTGAACAGTGTTCGGCGCGGTGTGAAATGAGAAGCATTGAGAACTCTTCTAAGACATAAAGGTTTGATTTTGTTTTTCTTTTTTCGTTTTTAAGTGTTAGAAGAATAAAGGACTTGAGTTTCCTGTAGGATGGGAAACAGTGAATCAGATTTTTGTTTTGCTTAAAACCTGAAAATCTCAGGCAGCAGCTGAGAGTCTCTGGACAGAGCTGAGTGCTGTGTTTGGGGGTTTAGGGTGATGGCCCTTCCCCATGGGCCATTCTACGGGAGAGGCGGTGGCCACCCACGGAGACTGATTTGAGAGGGACCAGAAAGGCTACCTGAGTCACAGAGCTGCCCGAGACAGAGTGGGCACTGACACTTCCTGCCCTGCCTTTTCTGCTCCGTGAGGCGTTTCAGTGATTCAGTGCCTGGTGTTATCCACAGACTGATGGGTGCAATGAGCGTGAGCTCTCCCTCTCCCAGCAGGCGACCTTGGACAAGTCTCTGAAGTCATTGGTGAAATGGGGATAAGACAGCACTCCTTCCCACAGGAAGTTAGATGAGATACCACCTCCCAAGTGCCATGAGGCAGGCAAGACATCCAGGGAGGCACGGCTGGGACAGGTGTGCGCTCTGATACAGGTGTGCCATGCTCGTTAGCAGATGCCCTGGAGAAAGTTCAGAAGGGCCCCTGACAAACCTATAACCTAGCATGAGCCATTTGCTTACATCCCTTGCCTGATCCCCGTTTGTTAGCATCCATTACTACCATTATCCTTTTATTCATCCCTTAACGAGTACCCAGTGCCTGCCACTCCCGGGCACTCCGCTAGGTGCCAGGGATAAAAAGATGTAAGGGCGGGGTCCTCACCCCAATAAGCCTGTACTCAGGTGAGGAGACAGTCAGTTGCAAGATAAAGGAGGCACGCATTGAAGACGGGTGTGAGAGAGAGGGGCACCCGGGTCTGCCCAGGGAGACAGAGACCCCCAGGTCCGATAGAAGCTGAAATGAGACTTGGAAAATAACGAAGCTTTTGCCAGGCAGAGACATGGAAAGGGCCCTCTAAGTAGAGAAACCGCACGTGCCCAGCCATGGAGGTGTGATGAGTGTCAGTGTTGGCAAAAAGACGGGAAGATGTGGGGACGGGGGAGGAGGGGCCACCGAGAGCCCCCGGATGCCTTGCCGAGGGGGCAGGTGCTGTCCTGTGGGCAAGCACCAGATACTGGTGCGACTGAGCCGTGACTGGGCGCCAGGATGGATGTGCCGGTTTGAAAGATCACACACAGCGGTGCGGAGAACAGATGGGAGACTGGGGGCAAGAGGCACGGAGGGCCCCCTCTGATGGGACGTGGGCCAGGATGAGCTGTGTCTTTAAGTAAACTTCGTATGGACGCATAACATTCATGCAGGAGGCGTGCACACATCCTACGTGTGCAGCACGACGGATTTTCGCAAAGTGAACACACGGTGTCCCCAGCACCCAGATCGTGAAACAGAATGGGACCAGCTGAAAAATAATATTTTAACGAAAAACAAGAATGGCTTTTCATAGCGTAGTAATTTTTAGTATAAGTCTGTCCCAAATACTGCACGGGACATTCACGTTCTTCAAAATGCTTGGTTATTCAAGATGCAAATCTGACTGAGCGCCCTGTATTTGATCTGATGACCCTGGATGCATCGTGAACGTTGCAGGTGGCAGTAGTTCTTTCATGTTTATATTGCCAGCGAGAGCCTGTTTTATGACGGTTGCACATTTTATCGAGACTACCACCGATGGATAACCGAGCTGTTTCCAATTTGAGGACATTATGAACGAGGCCGCTCTGAGCACTCTACACTTACCTTTTGGAGACACGGGCTTGTATTTCCACCCAAGAGTGGATTTGCTGGATCTTAGTGTATGTTTATATTCAGCTCTAATAGATAGCACCAAATAGTTTTCCAAGAACGTTGTTGCAAACTACACCCCATCAGCAGTGGAAGAGCATTCCAGTTGCTCCACAGCTTTTCTCACACAGCGTTGTCTGTCTCTTCATTTAGCTATTCCGGTGGGTGTGCAGTCAAAACAAAGCATCATGCAGTTTTAATTTGCGTTTCACTTGTGGCTGAGCCGAGTGCCTCTTCATGTACTGATCGGCCATTTTGGCCGTCCTCCTCTGTGAATGTCTGTTAGAGTTCTGCCCACTTTTCTCTTGTCGTGTCTTTTTCTTATTCAGTTGGAGTAGTTCTTCATATATGAGGAGTCCTTTGTCAGATAAATGTATTGCAGATATCTTCCTTCAGTTTATAGCTTGCCCTTTCGCTCTCTTATTAGAGTCTGCTGAATAACGGAAGTTTTAAATTTTAATGTAGTCCAGCTCGTGTGGGTTTTTCCATCATGGTTCACTCTTTTTTGAGTCCTGTTTAAGAAAGATATGCCTTATTAGTTTATCCAGTTTCATTACTTTTTTTTTTTTTTTTTTTTTTGGGACTCTCAACTACTGCGCCACCAGGGAAGACACCATTACATTTTTTAATGTGGCTACTTAAAAATTAAAATTATATGTGTGGTTCAAAAAAACAAAAAAGAAAGAAAGATATGCCTACCCCAAAGTGTATGTTTCCTCCTCAAAGATTTATTGTTTCATCTTTCGCATTTAGATCTATAATCCATCTAGAATGGATTTTTCCTTTAATAAAGGATAACG
This sequence comes from Neophocaena asiaeorientalis asiaeorientalis, assembly GCF_003031525.2. Taxonomy (NCBI): domain Eukaryota; kingdom Metazoa; phylum Chordata; class Mammalia; order Artiodactyla; family Phocoenidae; genus Neophocaena; species Neophocaena asiaeorientalis. The sequence continues at coordinate 1,914,404 of NW_020175045.1, forward strand.
TACGTACAATAAAACACACCCATTTTAAGTACACCGTCCAGTGAATTTTGATAAGAGTATACACACATGTAACCACAACCACAGGCAAGATGTAAAAGATGTCCATCACCCCATAAAGTTGCTTTATGTCCTTCTGCTTCTCAGAGTGTGGTCCATGGACCAGCAGCATCGGCCTCACCTGAGAGCTGGTTAGAAATGCAGACTCTCGGGCCCCACCCCAGGCCAGCTGAATTAGACTGCATTTTAACAAAATTCCTAGGTACTTTGTATGCACTTTAAAGTTTAGAGACAATCTGAGTTCCTTTGAAGAAAGGTGACAAGCAAAAAAAATGCTTTTTCCATTGTTATTAATGACATCGCCTGAAGCAAGGCAAGGTAAATGATAGATTATTGAGTTTGGGGAAAAAATGAAAGACAAAGTTGGAAAGAAATTTTGAAGTCATTACAGGAGCACCCTCTATTCCCTGGACCACTTCCTCTCCTGGAGACCTGGCCCCGCTGATGTCCTGCAAAGCTGAAGGACAGGATTTGCCGTTGGGGAGGCTTGGGCTCCTGGGGCAGTGCTTCCTGGTCTGTGCCCTGGACCAGCATGGAGAAAGCCATCCTAATGACCAAGTCCAGAAAGACCATAATTTTTGGTTTGTTTTTTTTTTTTTTAGTTTAATTTTTATCTTTACGTAATATATGTACTGCTTTAAAATATCAAATACTTCCACGTGGCTCATAATAAAAAATAACAGTTCTCCAGCCCACCCCTCCCACTCCTCTGACATTTTAATCACCTACTTTTTGGATGACCCCTTATCCCTCACACCAGAGTCCGGTTTTCCAGTGAGTAAACGTTCCTTCTGCCAGAGCTGGGGAGAGAATCTGGGGCGTCAACTGCCCCCTTTTACATATCTTCAGCCAATCCTCCTGGTGTTAAGCCCACCCTGGTTGTCCACCTTCTGTGGTCCAAGGTACCTCTATTTTCTGGGCTTTTCTGGGATTCTGCAGAGCAAATTGTCTTTTGTTCCTTCCAGCTCTTCTACCATTAAGCGCTTAGGTTTTCTCCTTCTCTACTCACATTAGACATTTTTACATTATAAATTAAATTTCTTTTTTAAAAAATCAAACAAAAGAATATATACATATATTATAAAGAATACTAACAAAAAGCCTTCATATTTCAGTCTGTGGAAATTATTTTTGTGAGTGGTTTGAAGTCCAATTAAATGTGTTAATAAATTAAATTTATTTCCACAAGGGCTATCCCAGCCCCATCCCTTCCCCTCTGACCTGCGGTGGTGAGTTTCTCATGCATTGTATCCCTGGCTCTAAATCTGAGCTCACAATTCTTTTCCTTAGATCTATTTGTCTTTTGCCAAAAAAAATACCAGGCTGTCTTTTTCCCCCTTTGTTTTCTGCCTTCTCAGGTTTTAAATGAGCATTTCATGTTCCCATTTTACCTCTCCCAGCATATCAATTGTACTTCTTGTTAAGTTGTTGTTAGTGGCTGCCCTGTAGTTAAGAAAATACATTTTTAACTAATCCACGTCCCCCTTGAAATGACACTGGATGGTTTCACATGTAGAGCAGGCGCCTTATAACCCAGTGTTCGCAGTTCCTCCCTCCCGACCCTCTGAGATTGTTATCCATTATTTCACTCACCATCCACTATCAGTTACGTGATACGTTGTTACTGTGATTACTTTAAAAAACAGTAATCTTGGGCTTCCCTGGTGGCGCAGTGGTTGAGAGTCCGCCCGCCGATGCAGGGGACACGGGTTCGTGCCCGGGTCCGGGAAGATCCCACACGCCGCGGAGCGGCTGGGCCCGTGAGCCATGGCCGCTGAGCCTGCGCGTCCGGAGCCTGTGCTCCGCAACGGGAGAGGCTGCAACAGTGAGACGCCCACGTGCCGCAAAAAAAAAAAACAAAAAACAGTAATCTTGTAGATCAATTAAGAATAAGGAAATCCCTGGCGGTCCAGTGGTTAGGACTCGATGCTTTCACTGCCATGGCCAGGGTTCCATCCCTGGTCAGGGAACTAAGATCCCGCAAGCCAATGGGCAGGGCCAAAAAAAGAAAAGAAAAGATCTTATTTGACTTTTATTTATTCCTGCACCAATGCCCTTCCTTTCTTTATGTTTTGGGGTTTTTTTTTAATGTTGTTTTTCTTCTGCCCGCAGATCCTCTTTTAACATGTCTTGCAGGGCAAGCCTGTTGGCCATAAATTTCTTCCATTTTTGTTTATCTGAGAAAGTCTTCATTTCTCCTTCACGTTTGAGGACGATTTCGCTGGAAATTGACTTCTGAGCTGGTAGCCTTTTCTCTCTTAACACTTGCAGTATCTCACTCCACTCCCTTCTTGCTTGCGTTGTTTCTGATAAGGGGTCCACTGTGATCCTTTTCCTTCTCTCTTCATAGGAAAGGTGTTTTTCCCCTCTCTGGCTTCTTTCAGAATTTTCTGTTCATCTTTGCATTTCTGCAATTTGGATCTAATGTGCCCAGGTGTGTTTTTCTTGTTATTTACCCTGCTGGGTATTCTCTGAACTTCCTGCATCTGTGTGGTTTGGTTACAGATCCAGTATTAATTCAACTATTAGTAGTGTTCTTGGCCATTAGTAATTCAGCTGTTTGTTTTGCTTTCTCTCTTTTGCTTCTCCCTCTGCTCATCACATTAGACTACACTTATGACATCATCCAATAACTCTTGCTTATTCTGCCCTGTTTTCTTTTCATTCTGTTTTCTCTTTACATTTCAGTTTGCAAGTTGTATTGACCTATAGTCAAGCTCACTGATTTTTTTCCTTGGCCACATCCAGTCTACCGACGAGCCTGTCAAAGACACTTTATTTCTGACACTGTGTTTTTGATTCTCCCTAAGAGCTTCCTTCTCTCTGCTTACGTTCCCCTTCTGCATGGTGTCCAGTTTTTCCATTAGCGCCCTCAACCTATTAATCACAGTTATTTGAAATTCTCTGTCTAGAGTAATTCCAGTATTTGTGTCATATCTGAGTCTGGTTCTGATCATTGCTTTGTTACTTCAAAATGTACTTTTTCTTGGCTGTCACTTGAAAATGTTATTTTCTCTTGCCTTTTGGCATACCTTGTGCTTTCTTATTGAGAGACATACATGCTGTGTTGGGTAATAGGAACTGAGGCAAAGAGGGCGTTAGGGCTTTAAGTGTGAGGGTATCTGTTAATCAGGCCAGGCTTTGGGCTCCGTTCGGTATTTTTTGCAGCTGTAGGTGCCAGAAGCTTCAGCTCCTCGAGTACCCCTGCTTGTGTCTCCCTTCTTGACCCTGGGCGTCCCCCTGTTCTCCTCCTTAAAGAGAGTCTGGTTTTTTCAGCTCTTGTGGCTGTAACCACCGTGGTACTGGAGCCCCGTTGCTGTGGGGGGAGGGGAATGGTCTATAATCTACGACGAAATTTCAGTCCTTTCGTGGGCTGTGTTTCGGGGCTGAGGCATTCACGAGGGCTTCTCCGGTGACGTAGTTTTCCCCTCTGCCCCTGCCCCCCACTCCCTCCCCAGGCGCAGCATTCCCAGCCTGTCTCCTCGAAGCCTGGTCCTGTTGACTATGGTCTCTCCTCCCACTTTGGTGAGACAGGAAGGCTGGAGGGGTCCGGAGAATGGAGGAACTTCTTCACCTGGGTGGGATAAGGCTTCTGAATTGCATCTGGCCAAGTCCTCTCCCCTGGAGAAAAGGCCTTTGTTCTGACTAAGGCTCTGGGTCTACTTCACAGTGGTTTGTCTTCCCCTCCCTCTGCCAGAGACACCAGGGGGTCTTTCTGCGATCCTCGCCATGAAAACCTGGAGGGATCCCTGGGGGTAAACCCAAAAGAGTGTGGTGGCCCCCTAAGCCTGTGTCCCCTCCAGCTTTTCACTTTCACGCTGGTCCTCACTCAGCCTCCAGCAATTCATCAAAATCACCATTTAAGTGTTCCTTCCTGTTTATGGCTCCAGCAAATTCTTCTCCCTATAAGTAGATCTCATTTGCTGTATCCCTCTAGATGTCCCCATCTCTCGGGCTTTCAGGGTGCCATTTGTCCTGTGGCCTTAGTTCTCTGGTGGGTCCAAGAAAAGTGTTGGTTTTCAGTTTGTCCAGCTTTTTCTTGCAAGGATGGCAATGATAACTTTCAAGCTGTTTACATGTTGTAGCTGAAACCAGAGGTCAATACCAAGCTGTCTTCATTACTGTAAGATATTAGTTAGGGTCAGCTACACTGCGTAACAAATAGACCCCCCCAAGTATCAAGGTCTTAAAGAGCAAGAGGTATGTATTTTTTTTCTTATGTAAAATCAGGGTGGCTTTCAGGTCAGCAGGATAGCTCTCCTCCATGCAGTGCTTCAGGCACCCAGGCTCTTTCCATCACGTGCCCCACCATGCCTAGGCTACAGTGCTGTTTGCATCCAGGCAGCAGGGCAGAAAGGTGCAGAAAGGTGCACATACGGGAGGTTTAGTATGGACCTGGCCCAGAAGCAAAGCACAGCACTTTTGTTCACATTGCATTGAGAAGAATTCAGTCCATGCACCCAGAGAAAAAGAGAATGGAATTTCAGGAACAGCTACCGTCCTCGCCACTTACTGCTTTACATTAGCTCTACCAGTCTACTGACCGTGTTCTTTGTCAGATGTGTCTTGACTCTTTTGGTCCTTTGCTTCTACTTATGTACTTGAGATCCAGCTTCTCGTGTTCTATTAAACACTCTGTTGGGATTCCAATTGTATTAAATTTGTAGATCAATTTAGGGGGGACTAGCATCTTTATGATAATAAGTTTTTTCATCTGCAAACTTGGTTTGTCTTCCCATTTTTAAAGATCCTCTATAATGTCTTCCAGTAAAGCTTTAAAGCTATAAAGGTCTTGCTTAGTTTTTGTTCAACTTATTCCTAATATCTTTTGGTTTTTACTGCTATTATAAAGAATATGAAACTTTAAAACTTTTAAAAGTCTAAAACTTTGCATTTATGTTGTTACTAATGTAGAGAAACACAGTTGATCTCTTTTATATTTAACCTTGGATTCATAACTATACTAAACTCTTTTTAACATTCTGATAGCTAATCTCTAGACTTTTTTTCATTTTTCTGTGTAGATAATATCATTGGTGAATTATGACAGTGTTTTCTTTTTTACCATTTCTTAGACCCTTTGTTTCCTTTTCTTTTCTTCGTTTATTTTTTTTACTGTGCTGGTTGGCATCCCCAGTAAAGCATTGAATAATAGCGGTAATCGTGAGCATCTATGCTTTGGCCTCAATCTTGAAGGAGAAGCTTTCAGAGCTTCACCTTTAACTATTGTGTTTGCTAGAGGATTTTTGTGGATATATTTAATTAGGTAGTAACGTTTATTTCCTTTCCATTCGTAGTTCACCAATATATTTTATCAGGAATGCATGTCAAATTTTATCAAGTACTTTTTCTACACTTTTGTGTTTTTTTTTTACTGAAACAGCTGCATAGGCACACCTTGGAGATACTGCAGGTTCGCAGGTTCGCTTCCAGACCACCTCAGTAAAGCAAGTCATATGAGTTTTTTCGTTTCCCAGTGCATATAAAAGTAAATCCTTGTTGCTTATCTATTTTTGGTTAGTAGTTTGTATCTGTTAATCCCATACTCCTAATTTGTCCCTGCCCTCCTTCCTCTCCCCTCTGGTAAACTGTACGTTTGTTTTCTATGTCTGTGAGTTTGTTTCTGTTTTGTGTGTAGATTCATTTGTGTTATTTTTTAGATTTCACATATAAGTGATATCATATAGTATTTGTCTTTCTCTGTCTGACTTACTTCACTAAGTATAATATTCTCTACGTTCATCCATGTTGCTGCAAATGGCAATATTTCATTTTTTTAGTGGCCGAGTAATATTTCCATATCTGTTTTTTTGTTGACTAATTCTCACCTCAGGTGTATCTATTCTACTGTTTAACCATCCTTTGAGGGCTTTAAAAACCACACGACTAAGGACAATTTCAAACATACAAAATAGAGAGATTCAAATAAGGAACCCCCTCCTTTTTCCCATTGTCCAAGTTCAGTAATTATCCACACGTGGCCCTTCTTCCTGTATATCTCTTTTTTTTTTAATATTTATTTATTTATTTGGTCGCACCAGGTCTTAGTTGTGGCAGGCGGGCTCCTTAGTTGCAGCTCCAGGGCTCCTTGGTTGTGGCATGCAAACTCTTGCAGCATGCCTGAGGGATCTAGTTCCCCAACCAGGGACCGAACCCAGGCCTGCTACATTGGGAGCGCGGAGTCTTATCCAGTGCGCCACCAGGGAAGTCCCTTCCTGTATATCTTTATACCCCACCACTTCTCCCCTCGCAGGATTGCTTTAAAGCAAATCCCAAATTCCACGTCATTTCATCTCTAACCATTTTAGTCATAAAGTTTTTAATTTCAATGATGATAGTTTTTCATTTCTAATTCTGTTTGGTTCTTTTAGAGGTCTGCCTGTTTATTTTGAGTGGTTATTTACTTTTTATATTTTGGTTCTCTTTTTTATTTATTTAAACATACTAAATATCATAATTCTGTATTTGATCAACTTCTGATATCTGAATTCCTTGTGTATCTGATGCTGCATTTGCTGTCCTGCTAACTATTGGTTATTGGGCTTTGTTTCATTTTATGATTTCTTTAAAATTGTGAGCTCGTGTTCTTTGAAACTTTATCTCCAGGAAAATTTTGAAGTCCGATTGAGGGTTTGCTCCCCCCGAAGACGGTGTGGGTTTGTTCTGCCGATGACTGGGTGTAGTATGAAGGGATCACTGTTTGTTTAATGTGACCGCTTTATTGAAATATAACATACATACAAAAAAATACAAATCATTAGCGAACAGCTTTTGTGACCAAGAAACAGAAGGTGATCAGAACTACAGAATTCCCTCCTACTCTTTCCAGTTACTTCTTCCCCTCAAAGGTCACCACTGTCCTGAGCATAGTTTTGCCAGTTTTCGTGTAAATACAGTCATCCAGTCTGTGCTCTTTTTTCGTACCTGGCCTCTTTCGCTTAGCATGTGTCCGTGAGGATCATCCGGGTTGATGCGCGAGCGACAGGGTTCATTTTGCTTTGTCGTATCATATTCCATTCTGGGGCTCTCTTCTGTGGCTGGTGAGCACGTGAGCCGTTCCCACTTGTGGGATGATGACGGTGCTTCTGCAGATTTCTTGTGCACGTGTTGTGGGAACATACCACGACTTCCTTTCAGATTCGTAAGTAGGAATGGAACTAAGGGCGTCCACAGGATACTTCTGCTTTAATACTCACAGTTTTCCAAAATGGTCGTACTAACTTATATTTCCTCCAGCAGCACAAGAGTATGGGGTGATTTAGGGTTTTTTTGTTGTTTTTTTTTTCGCGGTACGCGGGCTTCTCACTGCTGTGGCCTCTCCCGTTGCAGAGCGCAGGCTCAGCGGCCATGGCTAACGGGCCCAGCCGCTCCGCGGCATGTGGGATCCTCCCGGACTGGGGCACGAACCCACGTCCCCTGCATCGGCAGGCGGACTCTCAACCACTGCGCCACCAGGGAAGCCCAGGGTGATTTAAATTAAATCCTCAGTTTGGTGCTTTTTGGCCCATGACGTCGAGTGAATTTAAGGTCCTCAAGCCACATGAAAGCGGTGGAGAGGAGACTTTCCCCTCCACTCAGCTAAGGCTGAGACAGATGGGTTTCCTCGCTGTCTCCCCGTCTGTGGGTTGTGTAACTCATCGCTTCTCTAGGAATGCAGCCCTTGAGGGGCCCCGTGCTGTAGGCCAGGGTCTCTGGTCTGACTCCCCATTGCAGTCTGGCCCCGATCGGTTCACCTGGGCTTAGGAGAGGCCTTCGGGGCAGCCTGAGCACCTGTTCCCTCCCTGACTTCTCTGGACTTCTGCAGCCAATTCACTTTCGGCCCCTGAGGACTTCTCTTCGTGTCTTGCCCGGTCAGTTATGCACTTTAATAAATATTTTAAAGTATTTTATCTGGCATTTTAGATATATTATGGTGGAAGTGCTTTTAGACCACATAATCTTCCCCCAAATAGTGGTCCCTTGCTGCTTTCCGTTTTCCAAAATTTTGCTGACATCTCTCATCTGCGGCGGTCTTCTCCATTCTCTATGACCATTTGAACATACACACCCACACCCACACACACCTTCCTTTACTGTTGAACTGGTGCATTTTCAGGAGAGAGCAGAGAGGAATGTGTATACATTTAACTGGAAATTCAGCCAAAAGCATTTTTCTTTTTTTTTTTTGGCCGTGCCGCGTAACCTGCAAGATCTTAGTTCCCCGACCAGGGATGGAACCCGCTCCCTCTGCAGTAGAAGCGTGGAGTCTTACCCGCTGGACACCAGGGAAGTCCTAAAAGCATTTTAAGTAATGTTTTTCTCTGCATTTACTGGTAACTCTTCTCTGGTGCTCCTTTCTCTTCTCAAAAGCGTGGTCATTAGATCAGCAGCTCTGATGTCTCTTGGATTCTCGTTAGAAATCCAGGCTCCTAGACCCCACCCCAGACTTTCTGAATCATTTCAAGAGCCCCAGGTGAGGGACTTCCCTGGCGGTCCGGTGGTTAAGACCCCGCGCTTCCAATGCAGGGGGCGCAGGTTCGATCCCTGGTCGGGGAACTAAGGTCCTGCATGCTGCGTGGCGCGGTCAAAAAGAAAAAAATGAAAGAAAGAAAACAATAACTGGGAAGGCAAATTTAAAAAAAACTATTATATATAGAATGGATAAACAACAGGTCCTACTGTATAGTAGAGGGAACTATATTCAATTTCCTGGGATAAACCATGATGGAAAAGAATATGAAAAAGAATGTATATGTATAACTGAAGCACTTTGCTGTACAGTAGAAATTAACACAACATTGCACGTCAACTATACTTCAATAAAATAAATTTTTTTTAAAAAGAGCCCCAGGGGCTTCCCTGGTGGCGCAGTGGTTGGGAGTCCGCCTGCAAAAAAAAAAAAAAAAAGAGCCCCAGGTGATTCCTCTGTGCAGTGAACTTTGAGAGGCACTGGTTGGCACCGAGGGTCTCACCTGGGCCCCTCCCCCTTCCCGCACCTCCTCCCATCCTGGCTCCCTGCCCCGCTCCGCCTTGGGTCCCTGAGAAAGCCGGGAGCTTCGGTGCAGACGTTCTCCACCTGGAAGTTAGGAGCAGCTTCCCGAGCTGACCTCGCCTGGGCAACACCAGGGCTAATCACATCCTTATTTGGGGCTGGGCTCTGAACTCAGTACTGTAAAACCTTCACGGGAGATACCAAGGGATACCCAGGAGAGGCAGAGATGGTGAGAAACAGCCCTTGACATTAAGACATTCTCGGCCTGGATCTGGGAGAACATTCTGGAGAATGAGAAACAGCCCCGAGGGCAAAGAGTAGATTCCTGCGCATTGAATGTAGATCACAGGTTGCTACACTAGCACTTCATCGCTTTGGAGTCAGACGCCTGGGCTTGTCCTAAAAGCCCCAGAACTTTGTTTTCCTGGGATCTTGGATTCAGTTGAAGCTCCCAGCGTTTTGCTGGCCAAACTCAGGCCTCAGGTGATAATGTCATCCCACTGGACTCCATCCCTTGATCCAGGAGCCGCAGGGGGACCCAGGACGGCTGGGAAGAAACACGAGACAAGGTGCCGTCGAACTCCATTCGCTCAGGATCTTTCTCCCCAGACGCTCTGGCCTTGCCCTCAGTGGCCTTGTTTGATCTCAAAGGTGGAGGGGCCCACCCTTCCAGAGGTCTCAGGTGACGTGAGTTGGGTCACCCCGGCCCCTCAGGTAAAACAAGACTCTGGCCGCCTGACATTCCATATCCTTCTAACGCCGCATCCCAGTTTTACCTGTTTCTAAGAACCAGGCCTTAACGTGCCCTAACGTTACTAAGTGGAAGACGGGCACTCTCAGAGTTCCGTTCTCCAGGACCATTGCTTTCTCATCTGCCAGGTGGATGAGTCACCTCAAGTTCCACCGAGATTCTGTGAGTTTTGACTAATGGTGCTATGAGAGTGGTTTGAGATTCCTGGATGCAGCCTGCCGGTGAGTCAGTGCCTAATGTTGGTATTTTAAGTAAGAGAGTCTTGATGCCCTTAATTACTTCCCTGGGCGGGCTCTAGAATCAGAGTGGGGAACCTGCTGCCCACGCAGAGTCACCTGACTCAGCCAGGTGAGGAGGGAGCTGGCCTAGGAGCCACTCCATGCCGAAGGCCCCTGAGCCGGGGGAGTGCTATGGGCTGAATTGTGTCCCCTCCCCAAATTCATGTTAAAGTTCTAACGGTGAGCACCTCTGACTGTAGGTGGAGATGGATCTTTACAGAGGTGATTAATGTAAAATGAGGTCACTAGGGTGGGTCCTAATCCAATAGGACTGGTGTCCCTATAAAAAGAGGAGGTCAGGACACAAGACACCCTCCCTGGGCGCCAGAAATCATGGTGCAACGTTAAGTACCGCAGCTGGCCGCAGTGCAGCTCCTGGGCTCAGTGGAGACCTTTCTCACATATCTACAGCCCTCGGGTCCCCAGAGCAGAGCGGGAGGGTTGGCTGCAGGAGAAGCATTTAAGGTTCATGCCGTCCCCTCACCCCCCGCTGCCATTCCCGGTATTATGGAGCACCTCGGTGGGCATCGGGCTGAGCTAGTTTGTTTTAAATCGGCTCGCCCGACCCTCTGTGGGAGCTTCTGGGAGTTCACTTTAAAGTCAGAGAGAGAAGAAGCGGGAGCTGCCTAATTCCCTGGTTCAGTCACACGCGAAATCTAGTTTGGTATCGTCCCCAAGTGACACGTCTCTTTCATGACACTTGGAAGCAGATGACAGCTCTTGGTGCCCTGCCTCTCTGCACGGAGGGGTCAGGACAAAAGAGTTACGAGGCCCACCGCCCTCCCTTCCGGCCTGTCTGCCTCTTACCGCAGACTTCCCATTATCCACTCAGAGGCAAAGGGGCACTGGCGACACATGCCCGAGGCCACCTCTGCTAGAGGGCCCTCAAACCACCAGTCAGGTCAGCTTTCTAGACTCAGTGTATGCACTCAGCCCAGCTAGTCACCCAGACGCAGGCCCCACCTGCAGCGCCACCCCAGGGTGCTCCCTGCCTGTACCACCTGCTCTGCCGTCAGCCAGTACAGAGCCCACCTGTCGTGTGTCTCACTTAAGCCCCGTGAAACCTGTTCTGGCCTTTCCTCAGCACTGCTGCCTACCTCCTGAATTTCCATTGCATTTTGTGATTAAAAAAGAAAGCACAGTGGGAACGTAAAATGGTGCAGGCCCTGTGAAAAAGTCCCGCAGTTGGTTAAACACAGAATTACGACGTGACCCAGCAATTCCACTCCTAGGTAGGTACCCAGAAGAAGCAAAAACAGGTTTTCAAACAAATCCTGCACACGGATGTTCATGGCAACACTGTTCACAAAATAGTGGAGAAACCAAAAGGTGGAAATAACCCAAATACACATTAGCAGATCAATGGATAAACAAAGCGCGGTAATGTTATTCAGCCGTAAAAAGGGACGTTGCAGTGACATAGGCTACAATGAGGAGAAACCATTACACTCAGTGAAAGAAGCCAGACACACAAGGCCCCTTATTGTAGGATCCCACTTCATGAAATGTCCGGAATTGACAACTCCAAAGAGACAGAAAGCAGATTGGAGGCTGGCAAGGGCTGGGGGGAGGACCTGACTGCCGAATGGGCTTGGGGCTTCCTTTAGGGGTGATGAAATGTTTGGAATTAGGTAGAGATAATGGTTGTACAGCATTGTGAATTTATGAAATGCCACTAAATTGTACCCTGAAAGTGGTTAATTGTACGTTGTGTGAATTTCACCTCCATAAGAAGGAAGAAACCGTGGATTCTTAGAGTTGGAAGGAACTTTGATCCAGTCCAACCTTGTAGGGGATGCAGGAAGACACTGTAGGGGGTCCCCGACAGTCTCCCTCCCTAGTGGCCCGTGATGTATGAGAGGTGACACCGAATGAGGAGAAGGGGCCCAGGCAGGTGACAAGCATTCAGGTGTGGGAAGGTGGCCCTCTGCTCCGTTCCCTCCTTCCCTCCCCTGTTCAGCAGTCATGTAGAACATGATCAGTTCTTATTTTAGCCTTTGGTTTCCCAGCAGCGGCAGGCGGAGAAGCAGCAACCCAGTGACCCCGTGATGTATGAGAGGTGACACCGAATGAGGAGAAGAGGCCCAGGCAGGTGACAAGCATTCAGGTGTGGGAAGGTGGCCGTCTGCTCCGTTCCCTCCTTCCCTCCCCTGTTTAGCATTCGTGTAGAACATGATCAGTTCTTATTTTAGCCTTTGGTTTCCCAGCAGCGGCAGGCGGAGAAGCAGCACGACTCAGTGGCTGTGTTTGTTCAGCTTTGGGGCTGGACAGGTTCGGTTTAAATCCGGCCTCTGCCAATAGGAGCTCTGTGATAGCGGGCAGACTCCCAACTTCTCTTAGCCCTGGTTCCTCTTCTGTGAAATGGGGGTGTCATCGGGATCTATCAGATACATTTAAGTAAGACATCGGCTCTGTGGGGCTCAGGGCCACGCCTGGCACAAAGCACCCGAGAACAAGGTTAGTCGTTGTTGGTATCTGTGATCCCAAGTGCCTCCGTTGTCCTTGTTTGGGTTTTCATATTACTCACCAACTCCATCTTCTCCTGGGTAGTTAGGGTGACCTTATAACTTACTGTCCAAACCAGGACATTTTTCGTCTCAACAGATAGAGGATTGACTCCCTTTCGTGTGTAGTTCTATGAATTTGGGCGCATATATGGATTCAAACGATCACACCACCACAATTCAGATTCAGAACCGCTCCATCACCCCAAATAACTCCCTGAAGCTGCTCCTCGGTAATCCACCCTTCCCTCATCGCAACCCTGGCAACCACTGGGGTTCTGACACCGTAGTTTTCTCTGTTTTAAGAATATTGTACAAATGGAATCGTTCGGTATGTAGCCTTTGGAGACTAGCTTCATTCATTCAGCACAATGCCTTTGAGATTCATCCGTGTTACCGTGTGTATCAATAATTTGTTCCTTTGCACTGCTGGGTAGCATCCATGGTATGGATGTACCACGTCTGTTCACTCTTTGGCGGATACCGGGGTAGCTCCCATTCTGGTAATTATAGAGAGCTATTATAAACATCCGTGTACAGGCCTTTGTGGGAACATAAGTCTTCATTTTTCTAGGGTGAACATCTAAGAGTGGGATTGCTAAACAGTTTTCCAGAGTGGCTGGTGTGTGCCAGTTTTCAGTCCCATTCGCAACGTGTGAGAGTTCGATTTGCTTCACGTCTTCGCAGGTACTTGGTACTGTCAGTGACTTTTCTTTGAAGGATGCAAAGAGGGGTATCGTGGTATCAATAGCTCATCATGGTTTTCACTTGCATTTCCCTAATAGCTGACGGTATTGATGTCTTATCATGTGTTTGTCATTCATATATCCTTTTCGATAAAATGTCTAAGTCTTTTGACCATTTTAAAACTGGGTTGTTTTCTCAGTGGTAACTTCTGAGAGTTCCTTCTGTGTTCTGGATCAAATCCTTTGTCTGAAAGGTGATATGCAAAACTTTTCTCCCAGTCTGTAGCTTGTGTTTTCATTCTTTTAATAGTGTCTTTTGCAGAGCAAACTTTTTAATTTTCAAGAAGTCCAATTTGTCAATTTTTCCTTCCATGTACTTTGCTTTTGGTGTCTTGTCACATCGTCACAAATATTTTTTGTTTTCTTCTAAAAGTTGTACAGTTGGATGTTTTATAGTTACACGTGATCAGTTTTGAGTTAATTTTCATATAAGGGGTAAGGTATCTGTTGAAGTTAATTGTTTTGCACAGAGCTGTCAGTTATTCCATCACCATTTATTGAAAAGACTGTCTTTCCTCTACTGAGTAGCTTTTGAACTTTTGTCAAAAATCATTTGGCCATATTTCTGTGGGTTTAATTTCTGAACTCTCTTCTGTTCCTTTGATCTATGTGTCTATACTTTCACCAGTACTCTGTTGATGACTGTAACTTCATAGTAGCTTCAAAATCAGGTTTCCAAAATCTTTTTGATTATTCTAGTTTCTTTGCCTTTCCATGTAAGTTTTGAAAATCAGCTTGTCTTTATCTACAAAAAGTCCTGCTGTGATTTTTATTGCAATTGGGTTAAATCTGTAGATCAGTTTGGCAAGAATTTACATCTTGACCATGTCAGGTTTTTAAATCCATGAACATGGTATATCTCCCCCTTTATTAAGGCCTTCTTTGATTTCTTTCATCAGTGTTTGTTCAGTAATTAGGTCCTGTTCCTGTTTTGGGAGATTTTTACCGATGTTTTTTATTTTGGGTTTTGGTTGTTTTTTGTTGTTGTTTTGGGTTTTTTGTTTTTTGTGGGGGTTTTTTGGAGCTCCTTTAAATCAAACTTACTCTTAAGACTAAGAAGAGGCACTATTAATAATTACACCAGGGCAATAGGCATAAACCAGTGTCGTCCTGGGCAAATCGGGAATTATTCTGATAGAGCGTGATGCTCAGACTGGACACAGAACTCCAGATGTTTTCTGATCTCCCAACACAGTGAGGCTTTTATCTCTTAGGACCTAGGCACTCTACTCCCACTATTATGAAGTAGCCAAGATCGCATTGTTGTTTGGGTTTGTTTTATGTTTTATTTTTATTTCTAAAAACTCATACATGAAAACATTCTTTTAACTTTTTCAAGTGATGTAGACAAAGCTCTTAGGTTTTCCTTTACTAGCATATCATCGGTGCTGGTACACAGCCTGAGGAGGGCTGTCAGTCTGGCGTGGCACCTTCCAGACCCCTCTCTAGGCGTGTGTGTGTAGCTACAGAAATACGTTTCAGTTTTGTGGGTTTTGTTTTCTGAAGTAGCGTCATACAACACTTATTGTTCTGCAGCTTGTTTTCTTCGCTTAAAAATATGTCTGGGGCTTCCCCGGTGGTGCAGTGGCTGAGAATCCGCCTGCCGATGCAGGGGACACGGGTTCATGCCCCGGTCTGGGAAGATCCCACGTGCTGCGGAGCGGCTGGGCCCGTGAGCCATGGCCGCTGGGCCTGCGCGTCCGGAGCCTGTGCTCCGCAACGGGAGAGGCCACAGCAGTGAGAGCCCCACGTACCGCAAAAAATATATATATATACACGCCTTATAGGGGGCTTCCCTGGTGGCGCAGTGGTTGAGAATCTGCCTGCCAATGCAGGGGACGTGGGTTCGAGCCGTGGTCTGGGAGGATCCCACATGCCGCGGAGCAACTGGGCCCGTGAGCCACAACTACTGAGCCTGTGCGTCTGGAGCCCGTGCTCCGCAGCAAGAGAGACCACGATAGTGAGAGGCCCACGCACCACAATGAAGAGTGGCCCCCACTCGCCGCAACTAGGGAAAGCCCTCGCACAGAAGTGAAGACCCAACACAGCCACAAATTAATAATTTTTTAAAAAAAAATACGTCTTATAGATCTTTCCATGCTAGTGTAAGTGCCACCTCATCCTCATTGATACCTGCAAGGTCTTCTGCAGCATAAAAGCATTGTGTTTAATGTAATCAGCCCTCTGTTGATGGGCATTTAGGAATTTTTCCAGTCTTTGCTCTTCCTCGTCTGCACATGCCTCCTGTGCAGAGAGGTGAATGTTTCTCTAGCTTAGGTGCCAACACGGAATTGCCAGGTATAGGGTACATGTATTGTGTGTCTTCATGGATGTTGCCAAATTGCCCACAAAAATTGCCTGGACCAACTTATATTCTCACCAAGACAGCGTGAGAGCATTTTTTCCTCACACTCTTGCCAAAACTTTATTTTACCAAAATTGAAATTTTTTGCTGCCCGGGTTGCTGCAGTGTGCTAAAGGTGCTCACAGCTGATGCCTGTAGGTCGTTGATTATGTTCCAGGCACTGCCCCAAGAGCTTTACCTCTATGTATTGACTCATTTAATCCCATGACAGTCTTTTGAGGTGGGGTCCTTTATTGTTCCTGTTTTATAGCTGACAAAACTCAGGTGCAGAATGAAATCTTATCGTTTGAAATATTTCCTCGATTATTACTGAGCCAAAGTATTGCTGCTTCATGTTTACTGATCACATAAAACTCTGTAACTTGCTGGTTCATTTTCCTAATTTCCTTTTCTACCATATTCCTTGTCTTTTTCTTACTGTCATTCTGCACATTAATCTTTGTTTCACATATTACAGATATTTTCCTCGAACACAGCTTACACTTTAACTTCGTGGCACTATTTTCCATCACACGGAAGTGTTAAATTACGATGTACTCACATTCATCAGTCTTTTCCCAAATGACATTAGCACATTATGCCTTGTTTAGGAAGGCCTTTCTTATCCCAAGGTTATAAGCATATTTTAAATTTTGCTTCCTATAAAACTTTTGGAATTCATTATTTAATTTTTAAGTCATTAATCTATCTGCAGATTACTCCTGCAAAGGGTCAAAGTAGGAATTTAATTTTCTCCAAATTGTTAGCAGATTCTCCCAGCAGTTATTGAATACTCCTTTTACCCCTGTGTTGATGTGAAACGTTACCCTAATCACGCACTAAACTTCTACACAGAGGTGAGTTGTTTACCAGGCTTTTGTTCATCGATCTAATTATCTGTCTCTGTACCACTATAGCCTGTTGTTTCTCAGTGTGCTTTAGTATCTGGAGAGATACACGTTAACTTGTATTTAACCATCTTACTGAACTCATATTCTAGCAGTTTATGATCTCCTCATTGTTCCTTTAAAAATGACTTTTAATTTATGTTTTTAATGTTTCTTTGGTGTATAGATTGGAGATGGTATTCTTCTGCAATTTTAAAAAAAATTTATATTTTCATCAACGAATATACCACATGTTATTTCTGCTTTTCATTATTGCTTGAATTTTTGGTGGCTAATACATGGTGAATTTTTGTAAAAGTTCCACATGTATTTGAGAAGAATTTGGCTTCCCTGTTTGTTGGGTACAGAGTTCTGTAGATCCATTAGGAGCAAACAGGCTGATTACTTTGAATCCTCTGTAACCGTGCTTATTGGTCCGCTTCTTAGGGGCTTCATGAAGTCTCTTACTGTGACAGTGTCTTTGCCAATTTCTTCTTGTATTTCTCTCAGTTTTGCTTTATGTGCTTCAAAGCCATGTTGTGAGGCACATAAACGTTCATGATACTTGATAGTTCCTCTTAGTAACATAAAATCTCCTTTGCTGGGGCTTCCCTGGTGGCGCAGTGGTCGAGAGTCCGCCTGCCGGTGCAGGGGACACGGGTTCGTGCCCCGGTCCGGGAAGATCCCACATGCCGCGGAGCGGCTGGGCCCGCGAGCCATGGCCGCTGAACCTGTGCGTCCGGAGCCTGTGCTCCGCAACGGGAGAGGCCACAACAGTGAGAGGCCCACGTACCGCGAAAAACAAAAAAAAATCTGCTTTGTCCCTCCTTAACTTGTGATTTTTTTTTTCTCAAAGGTTTTTTTTAAAGCTTCTTGCCTTTCGCAGAATAAATCAAGTTCTCTTTGTTCTACTTTTTCCTGTAACTGTTTGCTCATCATTGTTTCTTATTGATCATCTGTCTAGTTGTTCTATTCATTATTTAAAGTGGGTTACTGAAGTCTCCAACTATTACTGCTTCTCCCCTTAATTCTGTCCATTTTTGCTTCATGTATTTTGGGGGCTCTGTTGTTAGATGCATATGTGTTTATAACATATTTAATCGATTGGTTGACCCATTTATCCATATATAAAATCCTTCTTTGTCTCTTGTAACATTTTTCACTTAGAATCTATTTTGTTTGATATTAGTATAGTCACCCCAGCTCTCTGGTTACTATTTGGATGGAATGTCTTTTGCCATCCTTATTAGGACCCCATCCTAATGGCCTCATTTTAACTTAATCACCTCTTTAAAGACCTTATCTTCAAATACACTTGCATCCTGAGGTACAAGGGATTTGGCTGTCAGCTTGTAAATCTGGGGGACACAATTCACATCATATTGGGCAGCTACCATTGTTTCTTATATCCTATTTTTTTCCCCTTGGAATTTCTTTCCTCCTTACTAATGTGCATCATTTGGTGATTGTTTAATTAAAGGTATGTGGATGGTAAACATTTTGAGTCCTTGCATATGTGAAAAATATGTTTTTTCCCTGTCTTATACTTGAGTCATTGTTTAGCTGAATATAGCTCCTAGTTTAAAAATCATTTTTCCTTGGAACTTGAAGGATAATGCCCCCATTATCTTCTTGTATCTGGTATTGCCAATTAGTCGATCTTATTCCATTTCTTTGTAGGCAGTATATCCCTTCCAGCTTTGTTGTACTTAAGGTATATGCATTTTGTAGACATAATGCCATTGTACACTTAATAGTACATTGTAGTATAGTGTCAGCATAACTTTTTTTTTCTTTTTTTTTTGCGGCACGTGGGCCTCTCCCTGCTGTGGCCTCTCCTGTTGCGGAGCACAGGCTCCGGACGCGCAGGCTCAGCGGCCACGGCTCACGGGCCCAGCCGCTCCGCGGCATGTGGGATCTTCCCGGACCGGGGCACGGACCCGTGTCCCCTGCATCGGCAGGCGGACTCTCAACCACTGCGCCACCAGGGAAGCCCTCTTCCAGGTTTTAGGACTTTTCCTCGTGAGCCTTGTGTTCTGAAACTTCATCAGTGTGAATAGACGTGGTCTTCTCACTTCTCAGCTTTTTTCAGTTCTGGCAGTTTTTTTTCTTAGAACGTCTTTGAGTTTATCTTCTCCATTCTTTTCACTTTCCCCTTCTGAATCACCTGTAGGAGAAATGTTGGAAGGTCTGGGATTCCATTCTCTTGACTTTGCTTTCATTCTGTCCAGCCTTTTTTTTTTTTTTTTTTTTTTTTTTTTTGTTCCTTGGATTTTTTTTTTTTTCTGGATCCTGGGAGAATTCCTCAGTTCAGTCTTCCAGCTCAGCAAGTCGGTTGTGGGCTGTATCCATTCTGCAAATTCAGTCCACCTGCTGGTTTTTGTTCGTGTTCTTTTAAATCTCCGTTGGCTGAGCCCATATCGCTTGCATCTTTCTGGGGACGTTAAGTGTGCCTGGTCTAGTGGTTCGTTGTGCTGGCTCTGTGAAACACTCCCCTGAGGCAGGCTGTTCGTTGCACGTGGCTGTCCCTCTGTCGTGGTGTTGCCCTGAATGTCTGGTGTTTCTTGGTGAGGGGATTATATTTACATTGGACACTTGTTCTCTATAAGCTGTCTGCCATGGCTGCATCTGTTCACTGCAGCCTTTGTGTGAGACATGATCCCAGGTGTGTTGTGGGGAGAGATGCTTCAAGAACCCCTTTTGTTGGCTCTGAGACTGCCTGTTCCTCCTGGGTTTTACCTGCACACCCTATCCCTTACCCCAGATACTGCCTTGCCTCTCTGACCCCCAAGCCCATAGTCACAGTTCTCACCTGCGGGAAGATGGCCCCAAGGTTTGCTGCCGGGCCATGGGAGGTGGAGGGGTTTGCAGGGGGTCAGCCAGCCTGGACGCTCCTGCCCCGGGCTGGGTTCTAACTCGTCACCCTAGGACCACTGCTGTATCTGGCACTTTCAAGCTTGGAAGTGACCTTTTCTGCTGCCATTTGGACTTACGTTTTCTCGTTCAGTCTTCTAGTTAAGAGATTCTTCATAATTTCTCATCCACTGGGTTAGGGATGGGAGGAAAGGGAGAAATTCCATCATATACAGAATTTTCCTTCGTCATACAATCTTACATTATTTTTTAAGTACCCGTTTTACATTATTGTGTCACTTTGAACTTAGTTAATCAAAAGAGCCCAGGATGTTTTTTGTTTCTTTTTTTCTTTTTTTTTTTCCAGAAGTCTCTGCCATGCAAATCTCCCTTATCCCGTCCTTGTACACTTTTTCAGGGTGAAATTCAGCACTATACATCTGTTTCTGTTGAATTCCATCTTGTGGTTTGGGCCTTATAGTCCTGCCTGTCAAATCTCTTTAAATCTTGATTTATCATATTTATATAATTTATCATATTAACTATCTCTTCCAGCTCTGTGTGACCTGCAGAACTGGTAAGATTCTCCTTTATGTGTCCACTCCCATCATTGCCAAAAATGTTGAACACAGTGGGGCTAGAAATGAGCTCTTTGGTGTCACTGCTTGAGACCTTGCCCAAGGTTTATTTATTTATTCAACAAACATTTATAAAGACAGAGCTGTTGTCAGTACCCTTTAAGTAATGCTGTTCAACAACTTGTGAGTTCACCTATCAGGAAAAACAGTCGATCCAAATTCTATTATCTTACCCTCGAGGTTATCGTGAAAAATCAGTCAGAAGCTACCATTGGACTGTACTGGTCGTTAATCCTAGCAGATTAGCATGTAATTGTCTTGCTTTCTCCCGGTTGCTCTGGTGTATTGGTTTGCCTTCCCAGGTGGAGGATGCGTTTCGTGGGGAAGGGTATTGATGTCGTTTCCTGCGGTGGGGGGATGTACGGTGACGCACGCACACTCATTCTGACGTGGAAGCCGTGGCAGCCTACGCTTTCTGAGTATTAGTATTACTATTAATTAATTATGTAATTCACCACACCACGGTCCTGGAGATGTTATGATTTCGATTTTATAGGTGGGGAAATACCTCGCGTAAGTTGCCCAGCTGGTTATAGTGGAGTTCGTTTGACTGTCTGTCTCCAAGCCCTGGCCTCTGCTTCCTCACGATTTGGGAAGAGGTTCAGAAAATACCATCCTCGGAAATTCCACCTGACAAGAATTGAGGTAAAATGAATGAGGTGATCCCCAGCCGGGGTCACCCATCTGAAAGGTCATTTGAGCTGGTTTGCTGGAGTGACTGGCTCCTTCCCCCACCTCACCAACAAGCACCAAGCCAAGTTGTAACTGAGTGCAAGGTGATGTCATTCACTGAGCCTGTCCGTTATCAGTACGGCGCCATAACAGAAGAGGGGCACTCTTACCTAAGAGTAAGAATTGGCCACGTGCTTTGTACCTGAGCTGCCCTGGGGAGGCCACGGCCTGAGGCTACTGACAAGTTCCCACTTCTCAAACAGACGCAGGAAGGCCTGGGGAGGACCTGAGTTCATTAGTGCCAAGCAGAGTGCCGGCACATAGTAGGTCCTCAGAAGGATGTGTTGACAGAATAAACGTGCTGCTGAGTTTCCACGCGGCAGGACCTGAGCTAAGCTCTTCCTACACGTTATCCGTTCACTCCTTGCAGCCGTCCTGTGAAGCTTGTACACTGTCCTCACTCCCATTTTACAGGCAGCACCTTCAAGGCTTCGGAGTTGAAGCCCTTTTCCCCACTCACTCAGCTAACAAGCCGCAGAGCCAGGTTCAGACCCAGGCCTGCCTCACTCCAAAGTCCACTGCGTCGTGCTCCCCTAGGGGAAAATGACCACGTATAATGATAATAAAAATAAATTCGTGTTCTGGTTTATGAGTCGGCCCCGTAAGAGTCCAGATGACCCAGAACGAAGAGGAAAGTATTAGATTCCTCAAAACTGAGCCCTACACCCCAAGGGGAAGGTGACCCCACGAAAGCATCACCAGCTTCCTGGTCTCTTTCTGGAGATTTCACTTTCCTCTCTGTGGTCAAATTTTCCTGCCTAAAGAGACCTAGCATGGCACTAGCCATGTTAAAGCACACCGTAGACAGCTACAGAAGCAGCAGTTGGGATTAGCTGGCATGAGTCCTTATGTGGGAAGGCCTGTGGGGTCTTCGTGGCAGGCTGGGACTTGGAGGGAGCTGCTCACCTCTCTCCCAGCCCGTAGTTGTGCTTTACAGTTAGCGTCTGATTTCTTCAGCTTGCTGGAGTTTGGCCGTCGGTTATCCTCAAAACGCCCAAGGATGCTGCCCTCGGCTGGCTGTGCTCCCAGCAGGTGATCTCAGCTATTTCTCCTCTTTTGGCCTCTCTTGCAGTTTCTTTCCCAGACCATTTGGAGCTTTGAAATCTCCACTCTAGCTGGTCCCAGGTCTCGCAGCCCCTTAACCCATAACACTCATTCACCCGGCAACTCTGTGAATGTCCTGTCCCCATGGGGACCAGACATCCCATCTCCATAGTAGCCTGCAGAAAGTTCATGATGGCCTGGGACCTGGAGTCCTTGGATGTGGCCTCTCCCCACAGGGACCCCAGGTGGAGAAGAAGTGATTTGGGGAGTGGGGAAGAGGAGGTCCCAGTGCCTTCTGGGGCAGATTGGAGGCATCCTGGAGGCATCCTTTGCTGTGCCCTTCCTGACTTTGCGTTCTTACCAAAAACGCGTCACGGAGCTGATGTGACACGGATTACGGCTAGTGAGAGGCCCTTCAGGCAAAGATTCATTATTAATAGGCCAGGCTGTGATGATTAGTTAGGCAGACCACCTGGGGAAGCTCGTGCAATCTGCTTCTGTGCATACGGCCTCCAAATGACTGGGGGCTCAGAACCAGGTAGGACTCTGCCAGCACTCGGTGACTGTTTAATGAGGTCTGGGCCAGGCACTAGGGAGACAGAGGTGAGTGAAACGGATGTGGTCTCCGGTATCAGGAAACCTCCGGGGTGGCAACAGCAGTAACATCTTGTGTGCGCACACCATCCGGTACTTTAATAAGGTCCTTCTCCTCCGTGGAAACGGTCAGCCCTTCCATTTCCACTGCCAACATCCGACGTCCAAGGTAACTGTCATCCTCTGCCTCCCAGGCTGCCTGCCCCCCCTCCTCCATTCTTATCTCCCCAGAGTCTGTTCCCCATCTGAGCCTCTTCAATCTGTTTCAAATGCAAGCCACATCCTGTCAGTCTCAGACCCGAAACCCTCCAGTAGCTTCTCCAGGTTCCTTCCCAGGACCCTCAGGGCCCCCCTGACCTGGCCCTGCCGCCCAGTTTGATGACACATCACGCCTCCTCTCCGTGTGGTCCCGGCACTCCAGCCCCACTCATCCTCCGACAGGCCCTCCCTCTGCGCCATCCAGCACGGGGGCTGCTCCCCAGCGAGGCTGTTGGGCACCTGAATATGTTCTGTCCAAACCGAGATGCGCTGTACGTGTGAATACACTCCGGGTTTCAAAGTCTTAGGATGAAAAAGAAAAAGGATGCAGAAGGTCTCCTCAATGTTTTTTATGCTGATCACATGTCCCAATGATCCTATTTTGGTTCTATTAGCTGAAATACAATATGTTATTTAAAATTAATTTTACCTATTTTTTTTTTTTTTACTTTCTTTAACGTGGCTGATAAGAAAATTTAAGATGACGCCTGTGGCTTGCGTCCCTGGCCGACGTCTCCCTATTGGACGCTGTCCTGGACCCCTGCAGGCCCTTTTATTCTGTATCTTTGTGCCAGGATCTCTGGCCCCCTGATGTTTCATTTACTTGGTTCCTCCTCACCATCTGGGTCTTGAAGTAAGACTGACACGGCCTCCCTGACCTCATCTAAGTACCTCTGTCAGCACCTGTCTGTTTCTTTCCTGGCATTCATCACACTAACTGTCGCAATTTATTGTGTCTGCTCCCCCAAACCCACGATGTGCCAAGCACTGTTCTAAGTCTTTCGCATGTATTCACTTTCTAAAGCCTCACCACCACCCATTTTACAGATGAGGAAACTGAGGGATCCCCACCCAGGGGTCTGGCCTCAGAGCCTGCTGTTCTGACCCAGCGAGGGCAGGGACCCCGCCTGCCTTGAGTTCCCATTTGGTACGTGTTGTGCAAAATAAGTGTTTGTTAATAATTCAAATGTCCATAAACAGATGACGGACAAGCAGTGTGGTCCATTCACACAATGGAATGCTATTCAGCCATAACAAGGATGCGGTGCTGATGTGTGCCACAGTATGGATGGACTTTGAGAACGTTACCCTAAGTCAAAGAAGCCAGGCGCCAAAGGCCACGTATTGTAGGATTGCACTGATGTGAAAGGTCCACAGAGGGAGTCCGTAGAGACAGAAAGCAGACTAGCAGTTGCCAGGGGCTGGAGGAGAGAAGGAACGGGGAGTGACTACTAATGGGTATGGGGTTTCCTTTGGGGGTGGTGACAGTGTCCTGGAATCAGATAGCAGTGATGGTCGCACAGCCTTGTGAATGGATGAAAACGCACTGAATTATACGCTTGAAACGGTGAATTATGACGTGTGAGCTAGAGCTCAATTAAAATAAACAAATATATAAATCGTGTGTTGATTGGATGAACCCTCAGAGGCAAATGGGAAAACCCAGGGTTCATCACCTTTCTCATGGAGCCACCAGGAAGCCGCACAGATGCAAAGAAAAGTTGTACCCGAGTCACTACGCATCGGTATTTCTCGTGCACCTGCAAAGATGCCGGGCACTTTGCCAGGCATCGTGCGCCTGCTTCGAATAAGACAGATGGGGTTCCTGACCTTTGGGCTCCTGCAGGGAAGACAGGTGGTTCTATGAGTGCTTACAAGGGAATGGGAGGAGTGGGACCCCTGGGGCAGGGTTTCTTAACCTGGAGCTCAAAGGCCCCCCTAGGGATCCACGGATAGAATTCAGGAGGCCCATGAACTTGGATGGAAGAAATTACATCTTTATTTTCGCTAACTCTAACGAAAATATGCCATCTCCTTCAATTATGAATTCAGGTGACAAGCCATCGTAGTATCAGAGGCACTTTTAACTTTGTCGGCAACAGAAGTCACAGACATTTTCTTTCATATCCCATTACGGTTTCTGCAGACATCTCAGGATATTGTCTGTCTATCCCTATTTCAAAATCGGGGCGGTTGTCAGGTCTCAGTGTTAGATATTATTTCATGCATTAATAGGGAGGCACACACATTAAAAATTCACAATTCTTAAAGTATTGGATAACTCTGTTTCAATATACTAATTTGTAATCCTCTGTATATAATTTCATGTATTTAAGAACATTATTCTGGAAGTGGTTCCAGATACCAAATGGATTTCAGAAAGTTGAGAAGCGCTGCCCCTCAGGGACAGGCTCCTTGTTCTGTAATGAAGGGAGTAGGCAGGCCTGAAGAGGCAGAGGACTGACACATGAGGGCCCAGGTGGCCACACCAGGGCCCAGAGGAGTGATGCTCGCATTCTAAAAGTGGCTGCAGGGCAGGATGGAGCTTGTCATGTCTGGTCCTCAGTGGGCCCCAAAGAATGTGAGTTGTTGTGTGTTGACAAAGGGCAAGATGGCCAGAGAGTTCTGGGGTCCTCGGACAAAGGACAACTTCTTCAGAAGGAAATTATTCTTCTAACCAGCCTTGGGTTGTAGGGTTTGGCCTTTGTTGCTTGAAAAACACTTTGAGGAAGTGTAGATGGAGAAAGCTCCAAGCAGCTTCCTGAGATACACAGTCAGCGTTGGCACTTACACTTATTCCAGTGTAAGAGGGGAGCCTCCACTTCAGGACGGTGATGAAGTGGTCCCACGTTTCTGTTACAGGAACGGCAAAGGCAAGGAGGGTGCATTGTGAATGGCGCGTCAGCCATAGCTCTGAGTTTCTTGGTTTCATTGGTCCACGGCATAACCTTAACGTTACTTAAACGTAATTTGGTGGTGTTTTTTAGTACGGTTTCCCCTTCTTTTCCTCGCGGCCACTAACATCTCCTGTCTCGGGTCCCCACTCTCCCTTGTCACCATTATCCATTACTGCCACCGCCCTGCCAGGATGTCCTTGGAGGGGACTCTTAATGGAGCAGTCCTGGTTAAAGAAATCCAATGTGATTGAACTGCAGCGAAGAATCAAAATCCAAATATCTCAAAGGGATGAATAATAACTAGGTATTAAAGCATATTGGTTATTTATTACTAGCAGAAGGCAGGAAGACATTAGCAGGGAAAAAGCTGTAAATTAATCACAGCTGGGGATAGGAAACCTGAAAACGTCACCTCTATCTTTGTTAACTCTGTTTTGTTATTCTTGATGTGTCCCCACTTCTGTCCTTCCGTGATAGATTTTCATCCCAGCTGGCTAGCTGCAGGCACGAAGAGGGGAGATGAAACCCCCCAAAATGGTTAATCTCGTGTCACCTGGTGTTTAGAAGAGGGCGGCCGGGGGAATGTGCGTCTGTGAGCTGACCTAGATTCAGACCGTGGCCACGCTGCTCACTAACTGTGACCTCGGACAAGTCACCTGACCTCTCCAGACGTTGGGTCTCCAGTCTGTCGAGTGCAAATGGTTCTAGAACCTTCCTCACAGCACTGTCATAGGGATTAAATGAGATCTGGCCTTTGTGTGTTTAGTGCCATGTCTGATGACTGCTGTTGGTGACAAAGAGACAAAGGCCTTGCCAACTCAAGATGCTATCAGTGGTCCAGCGTTGCATTAAAATGCAGATTCCCAGGCCACACCTCTGGCCTCCTGTATTAGAGTCTGCATCCGACAAGATCCCTGGGCGAGACAATTAGACCTTAATGTTTGAGAAGCACTGACACAAGTGTTCTTGTACATATAAGGAATTTTTTAGTGAACTGGAGAAAGGGTGTTCTGTTTTATGATAAAACCAGGAAAAAGCTTACTCACGTTCAGAGAATGCATTGACTGAGCTGAAAGGTACGCTGGACGGCTTTGAATCCTCCTCTCTTTACCGTTGAGGACTCTGAGGTCTGGAGAAGTGAAGCGTCTGTCCGAGGCCACAGCGTTGGTGTTCTGGTTAAGTGCTGTAGCATAAAAACCACTCCAAAACTGAATGACGTGAAACCACAGTGATAATTTATTTCGCTCACGAATCTGCATCGTGGGCTGAGCTTGGCTGGAAAAGCGTGTCTGCTCCATGTGCCAAAAGTTTGGGGAGCCAAGATAGCGCGCTCCACGGCCGTGGGCTGGGAGCTGAGTCTGAGGGCTGGGAACCTCCCTTCCTCTCCACGGGGACCTCTCCCCGGCTGCTTCAGCCCCCTTATAGCATGGGGGCTGGGTGTTCAGAGTGGGTGTCCCAAGACACAGGCCGTGGGAGCTGCCAGTTTATTACTGCCTGGGTCCGGGCCCTGGCTGTGCGTCAGTCCACGTTTTTGTATGGATCAAGGGGTTGCAGAACCCACATCCAAGGGAGGAGACGTAGGCCCCACCTGTTGATGGGAAGAACGGCAGAGAATTGGGGGTCATATTTTAAAACTGCCACAAGTAGCCATTAATAGAACTGGGATCCAGCACAGAGCTCTTTCTACAGTTCCAAGTTCCAACTTCCCTCCTGACCTTTCCTTGGGGAAAAGTAGACCCTGTCAGCTTGATTTTGCACGGAAACAAAAATAACTCCATCTTTTCCCTTTACAGTGTGAGCTCAGAGCCCAGGGCCTAGACCATCATCCTCTTCCTAGACAGAGCCCCCAGGAGCGGCCACAGGGGAGGTCTCCGCTCTGGGAAGCTCGTTTGTCACAGCACAGGGAGGCGGCGGCAGCCGCCTTCCCTGCCAGGGGCCTGCTGGGCTCAGGACTGACTGAGTTGACACAAGCCCCCAGTAAGGCGTGGCATCAAGCTTCGGCCGGTTCTGCCCGCCTGCGCAGTTGCAGTGTTGTTGGAAAGACTGTCTTAAAGGACCCTGTTCATTTGGGTGTCATCAGTGAAGTCTCCTTTGTTTAAAAAAGGCTATTTTGGTTCATACGTCCCGTCATGTTGGGGGAAGAGGAGGGATGTTTAGTTACTGCTTAGGGACTAAATTGTGGCCCTCCCTAAATTCATACATTCATGCCCTAAGCTCCAACGTGACTGTATGTGGAGACGGGGCCTTTGAGGAGGCAGTTAGCGTTAAATGAGGTCATAACGGCGGGACCCTGATCCAGTAGGGCTGGCATCCTTATGAGAAGAGGAAAAGACACCAGGGGTAAATGCACCCAGAGGAAAGGCCATGTGAGGACACAGTGGGAACAGCCGTCTGCAAGCTAAGAGAGTCCTCCCCAGAAAACAACCCTGCTGGCACCTTGACCTTGGACTTCCAGCCTCCAGAACTGTAAGAAAATCAGTATCTGTTGTCTAAGCTGCCCAGTCCTGGGTGAGCTGACCAATACAGTTACCAACAGAGAACTGAGCATTTTTAAGGTGGGCATCTTGAAACATTCTTGCAGACTTCTGAGCTCTGTCTGGCATGCACGTGTGGACACCATTGCAGCTCAGCCCTTTACACATACGTTTTCTCGTGTGTACACAGTGTTATGTTTTTGAGGCCCCTCATTTTCTGGAAAAGTTCTGCCCCTCCCCTACCAAGACACACACTCAGATCCCTGATGTTTGAAAACCCTCAGTCAGACATAGCTGTTTTCATGGTTCCGGAGCAGGTGTTCGTAGAAGAGACGACCAGCTGCTGAGCCAGACGTACCTGAGCGGGGATGGGGCCTGGCCAGTGCCCACTATGTTACCTGGGCAGGGAATTCACGTGAATTAACGTACACAGGAATCTGTGCATCCCGGCGGCGGGGGTGTGTGTGTGAGCCCGCTCCCCCTGGAGAAGGCACCTGGTGGCTCTGAGTGTCCCCTCTCCATGCCTTTCCTGAGAGAGGGTCTCGATGGGACAAGATTAAAGAGACATAAGGACTCTTGAGTACTTGGTAGATAGAACGGGGGCCCTCCTGCCTGGAGAAGGAAGAGGGGTGGGGTGTTGGGGTGTGTCAGGGCAGGTTTACTGAGAACCAGCTCTGCAGCCAAACCTGCAGGAGGTTCCCCAGCTGAGGATCAATTATTCACCCTGCAAATGTTAATTCCTCTATGGCGAAAGCAAACGGCCTTAACTCCTTCAAAGAGAAAAGGTGAAGGCAACTCTGACCAGAGCAAAAGCCCTAGCCTTTGCCTCTCTCTGTGGATGGGAGCTTCTCCCCAGCGCAGCCCACTCCTCTTTCCTTCAGACTTTACAGATGTATGTTTGATGTTATGAGAACTGCCAAATTATGTTCTAAAGTGGCTGTACTATTTTATTTTATTATTATTTTTGTGTGTGTGTGTGGTACACAGGCCTCTCTCACTGCTGTGGCCTCTCCTGTTGCGGAGCACAGGCTCCGGACGCGCAGGCTCAGCGGCCATGGCTCACGGGCCCAGCCGCTCCGTGGCATGTGAGATCTTCCCGGACCGGGGCACGAACCCGTGTCCCCTTCATCGGCAGGCGGACCCCCAGCCACTGCACCACCAGGGAAGCCTGGCTGTACTATTTTAAAGCCCCACCAGCTGTGTTTGAGAGTTCCGGTTGCTCCACGTCCTCACCACGTTTGATGTCATCAGTTTAAAAATTTTAGCCATTCCGCTGGTTGTTTGGGGGTATCTCATTCTTTTGCACTTCCCTGATGACTGATGATCGTGAGCGCTTCTTCATGTGCTTATTAGCCATTTGTATCTCTTCCCTTCTGAAATGCTCATTCAAGTCTTTTGTCCTCTTTTTATTAACTTGTTGCTTTTAGTTTTTATCTATGTTCTTTATATGTTGTGGGTACAAGTCCTTTATCAAACATTTATATTGTGAATAGTTCTTCTATGACTGACCTGTTCATTTTCTTACTAGTGTTTTTGATGAGCAGTTTTTCATTTTTTAAGTTTTTTTGTTTTGATGAAGTCCAATTTTTTTTTTTTCAGTTTTGTATTTAGTACTTTCTGGCTCTTGCCTAGGAAATCTTTGCCTACCTCAAGGTTGTAAAAGTAGTCTTTCTTCTTCTAGAAACATTGTAATTTTGGATTTTATGTTTAAACCTGTGACCTACTTTGAATTAATGTTAGTGTCCCGTGTGACATAGGAATTGAGGTTTATTTTTTCCCATGAAATGGATATCCAGTTGTTACAGCACCAACTATTGAAAAGACTTTCCTGGCACCTTTGAATTGTTTTGGTGACTTTGTCAAAAATGAATTGACTCTATAGCTGTAGATCTATTTCTGGACTCACTCTTCTGTTTCATTGATTTATTACTTATCTTTACACAAAAACCACAGTGTCTTGATGATTGTAGTTTTACAGTAAACCTTGAAATTGGGTACTTATATTTATCTATAAAATATTTATAATATATAAATAATACAATATATAATATATAAATATATATAATTAATAAATAATATGTATTCCTCCAATTCTTTTTTTAAAATTGTTCTAGCTATCAAAGTCCCTTTCCTTTCTATATAAATATTGGAATTCGTTTGTTTATACTATACTAAAAATGCTTGTTGATATTTGATTGGAATTTATTGAACTTCTAGGTCAATTTGGACCTATCTGGCAGTAATATTTAGGAGTCTTCCAATCCATGAACATGATATATCCCTCCATTTGATTTAGGGCTTCTTTAACTTTTTTTAGCAATTCTTTGTAGTTTTCAAGGTAGATATTTTACACCTCTTTCATTATACTTAAATCCTAAGTATTTTTTTTTGATATTAGGTTTTTAAAAATTTTTGTATATTGACCTTGTATCCTGTGTCCTTGCTAAATTATTGTATGATAATTAGTAGTTATTGATTATTACCGATTCTGATAGTAGGTTTCTTTTTTTATAGATTCCTTTGGATTACTTTTCTATACACAATCATGTTGTCTACAAATAATGACAGTTTTATGTCTTGCTTTCCAATCTTTGTTCCCTTTAATTCTTTTCCTTGCCTTATTGCACTGTCTAGAAACCCTAGTACAGTGTTGAGTATAAGTGCTTAGCATGAATATCCTTGCTTCATTCCAAATCTTAGAGGAAAAGCATTTAGCCTTTCATCACAAAGTATGAGGATAGTTGTTATCAGGTTGAGGGCAATCTATTCCAGTTTGCTGAGAGTTTTTAAGCATGAATAGATGTTGAATTTTGCCAAATGATTTCTGCATCTATTGAAATAATCATATGTTGTTTTCTTCTTTATTCTCTTAATATGATGAATTATATTGGTTGATTTTCGAATGTTGAACCAGTCTCGCATTCCTGGAATCAGTCCCACTTGGTCATGATGTATAATCTTTTCTCTATACTTCTGAAATTTTGTGCTGAAATTATGTTAAGGATTTTTTTGCATCTATCTTTATGAGGGGTACTGGTCATACTTCTCTTTTCCTGTAATGCCTTTGTTTGGCTTTGGAATCAGCATAATGTTGGCCACATAAAATGAGATGAAAAAAAATGAGACGGGAAGTATTTCTTCTCCCTCTATTTTATGTAAGAGTTCATGTAAAATTGGTGTTATTTCTTCCTTAAATGTTTCATAGAATTCACCAGTGAAGCCATATGAGTCTAGAGCTTTCTTTGTGGAAGGGTTTCTGATAATAACTTCAAATTCTTTAACAGAAAAAGGGCTAACTCAGATTTTTCTGTTTCTTCTTAGGTCAGTTTTGAGAATTTGTGTCTTTTGAGTAATTTTTGTGCTTATCGTCAGTGTTGTAGAATTTATGGTCATAAGGTTTTACAAGATATTTCCATAATATCCTATCAATCCCTGGTGGATCTGTAGTTATAGCTCATCTCTCATTTCTGATATTGGTGATTTTGTTTTCTCTGTTTTTTAATCAGACTAGCTAGAGGTTTATCAGTTCTGTTGATCTTTTCAAAGCTTTTGATTTCACTGGTTTTTCCACATTGCTCTTATATTTTCTATTTTGTTGTTTTCCACTCTTATCTTTATTATCTCTTTTCTCTATTTACTTTGGCTTTTCAGGCCTCTTAATGTACAGACTTAGATGATTCATTTTAAATCATTCTTCTTTTCTAATATTAGCATTTAAAATTATAAATTTCCCTAAAAGCATTGCTTTAGCTGCATGCTAGAAAGTTTGATATTTTGTTTTTATTTGTATTCAGTTCAAAACATATTCAAATTTTCCTTTTGATTTCTTTGATCAATGGGTTATTTAGGATTGTACCATGTAATCTCCAAATATCCAAGGATTTTCCAGATACTGACATTTAATTATGAATTTCTGATTTAACTCCCTTTTGTCAGAGAACACATTTTATACAATTTTTATCCTTTTAAAGTTATTGAAACTCATTTTATGGCCCAACCAAAAGTCTTGGTGACTGTCCCACATTCACTTGAAAAGCATATGTATTCTGCTGGTATCCTGCAGTTGTTAGCTGGAGTGTTTTATAACTGTCAGTTCAAGTTGGTTGCTAGTGTTGTTCAAATCTTCTATATTCTTAATTTTTATCTACCTGTCCTAACAATTACTAAGAATATTGAAACCTACAACTGTAATTATGGATTTATCTAATTCTTTCCATTTTATCCATTTTTGCCCTATGTGTTTTGAAGCTCTGTAATGAGGTGCATTCAGAATTGTTATATTTTCTTGATGAATTGACTCCATTATCATTATAAAATGTCCCTCTTTACCTCTGATAATACTCTTCTTCCTGAAGTCTGCTTTTCTGGTATTAGTGTATCCATTCCAGTTTTTATGAATAGTGCTTCCTTATCTTACTTTATCTGTGTCTTTATATTTAAAGTGAGTCTCTTATAAACAGCATATAGTTGAATAATGTTTTAATCCACTCTGATAATCTCTGCCTTTTAATTGAAGTGTTTAATCCATTTACATTTACCATCTAAGTGTTTTCTTTTTGATGCGTCCATTCTTTGTTTTATTTGTTCCTCCTTTTCTGCCTTCCTTTGGATGAATCAAGGTCTTTTTTGATATTTCATTTTACCTCCTCTGTTGACTTGTTAGCCTATTTCTTTGTTTTCTTTGTGTGCGTGTGCCGTTGTGCTACGACTTATACAATGCACCTTTAACTTACCACTGCCTACCTTGTATTAATATTACATCACTTTGCATATAGTGTCAAGACTTACGGCAGTATATGTTCACCTAACCCTCTCTCATCCCTTGTGTGATTATTGATTGTCATGTATTTTATTTCTACATATGTTACAAAGTACACAGTAGATTGTTGTTAGTTTTGCTTTAAGCCATTAACTATGTTTTCAAGAAATTGCAAATGGAAGAAATTTTATCTTTACGCACGTATTTACCATTTTGGCACTCTTCAGTCCTTTGTGCAGATCCAAGTTTCCATCTGGCTTCATATTTCTTCAGTCTGAAAAATATCATTTAACATTCCTTATACTGCAGGTCTGCTGATGATGGATTTCTTTCAGCTTCTGATCTATCAAACAAAGAGCCTTTATGTCATCTTATTTTTGCAAGGTATTTCGCTGGATAAAGAATTCCAAGTTGGCCTTTTGTTTCAGCAGTTTAAAGGTGTGGTTCCGTTGTCTTCTTTCTGACATTGTTCATTATGAGGAGTGACCAGTATTTCTATCCCTATTTCACTGTATGTAATGTATCCTTTTTTCTCTGTCTGCTTTTAAGATTTTCTTTTTATATTTGATTTTCACCAGTTTACGATATGCTTATGTATGATTTCATGTTTATTTTGCTTAGAGTTCATTGAATTTCTTGGATCCGTGGGTGGATACTTTTCATTAAATTTGGGGGAAAAATTAAAGTGATTTTTCTTCCACGATTTCTCTTTTTCCTCTCCTTTTAGGACTCTAACTACGTGAATGTTAGACCACTTGATATTATTCCTCAATTCACTGATTTTCTGCTCATCCTTTTTAGTCTTTTTTCCCCCTCCATGGCTTACGTGTGTAGTTTCTATTGCCCTTTTTTCAATGTCACTGATTTTTTTCTTCTGCAATGTCCAAATGGTTGTTAAGCCCATCTACTGAATTTGTAATTCATATATTCTAACTTTTAGATATAGAATTTCCATTTGGTTATTTCTTGTTTCACGTCTTTTTCCTTATTCCGTTCATATTTCCCTTAAATCTTTGGCATACTTATAATAGCTGTTTTAAGGTCTTTGTATGCAAAGTTCAACGCTTCTGTAATCTCTGGGTCCATTTCTATTGACTGGTTTTTCTCCTTGTAATTTGTTGGCTTATGTGCATGTATAGCAAACATTTTTTCTTGAATTCTGGTCATTGTGGATGCCAAGTTTCTGGATTTCGTTGCCCATAAGTTGTGATACGTTTTGATCTGGAAAATAGTTACGTGTGAATATTTGGAACTTTTAAACTTTGTTGGTTACATCTAGAGTGGTCCGTATTCTGGAGTTATAGTAGCCCTGCTCTTCAGGCATGGTCTTTTCTAGGTCTCCGAATTCTCAGGGGACCCAGTAAGGTCTTCCAAATCTGGCTAATTGGAACCCCAGCATTTGCCTGTCTTGTGTCGTATGAAATCTCTCGGTTCACAGCCTCTTGGTACTTGTTCTCTGTTCAGCTCATGGAGTCTTACTTGCACATATGCAGTTTAGTATTTAGCCAAACACTATTTCTCCGTGTACCCCCCTCCTCTTGGTACCCCTCCTCCCAAATTGCAGACCTCAGCAGCCCTGTATTCTGGACTGTCACCTCAGTTTGGGCTCCGCCCCCCTGCCCCGTGGTATGTAAAGTGTATCCAGGCAAGAAGCCAGTGATCACGAGGCTTACGTCATCAATTTACCTTCCATCAGGGTTATCCTGAGCCCCCTGTTGTTCAGTGTCTACAATTCCTCTTCCAGTTGTTTCAAATATGTTGTTCCATTTTATAATTGTTTAGCGTTTTCACTGTTGTTCATAACCTGTTACTTTCCACCACCTCACAACTGATCTGAATTCACCAGGCCAGATAAGAGGCTATCATAAAAGACTGGCAATGAAGTAGGTCTCGTTGCGTGAAATATTAGATTTTTAGAAGAAATAATTGTGGGGCATAATTCTTACTTTGCAGAAGACTTCACTTTACAAAAGGGCTAGCTGCGAGTAAACAGTGTTCTTCCTTAGCCCATTTAAGAGATTGGAAAATGACTGTTGAAAGCAGAGCTGGGTGATGGGCAGCAGGGCCCTCAAGCCTGTCCCAGGTGGAGCTGTCAGTCAGGAGTGGAGTTAACGTACCATTGAAGTGTCAGTGTGTCCGGGGATCTGGGACCCACTAGCAAGGCCAAAACAAAGTGAGGGGCACTGCGGGATGAAGCATGAAGACCTGGTCCAACCTGGGGCCCGGTTACCCCCAAGTGTGTAGAGCCAAAATGGGAAACACCATCAAAGACCAGGCAGGGTGTGAGCCAGGAGAGACCAGCATGTGTCCAGAAGGTTCCAGGAGCTTAGAAGGGGGTGAGCATCTAAGTCAACACCCGATGTCTCTGCCAACAGTGAGGAATGAGAGCAGTGCTTCTGCGTGTGTGGTCAACCACCGGGAGAGCTTGTTAAAAGGCACGCTCTGACTGAGAAAGGTCCGAGGTGAGGCCTGGGATACTGCAGGTCCAACAAGCTCCAGGTGGTGCCGAGGCTGTGGGCCCGCACACAACACTCCCGCCAGTGAGCACTTGGAATCTGTGAGCCAGGGCTCACCCAGGACAGCTCCTCCCTGAGGAACCAGCTGATGCTTGTGGCACAGGGTAGACCCCGGTGCTAAACCCAGTTAAGCGGAGAGAGGAGGGTTGGATTTACACAAACCTACTTGATCTGTAACATTTCACCCTTGAAACTGCCTGCACCTGCTGGGGCTGACAGTTATATGGGAAGAGCACCATGCATCCCGGAAATCTCAGCTGTGACCCTAGGAGAACTCCCTGTAGAGCCACAGGGAGCCGAAACATGTGCTCTTCTTACTTGTTCAGGAACCCAAATGCCAGCAGAACGGCAATAATCTTCCATTTTAAAAAAAAAGAAAGAAAAAAGTAAGCAAGAAAACAACGCTCGAACTCTCTCACCTTCTGCCACGAACTTTCTTCTAGAGTGTAGTCTTATGTGCCTTGAGTACAGAGGAGGTCTA
This sequence comes from Neophocaena asiaeorientalis asiaeorientalis, assembly GCF_003031525.2. NCBI lineage: Eukaryota > Metazoa > Chordata > Mammalia > Artiodactyla > Phocoenidae > Neophocaena > Neophocaena asiaeorientalis. The sequence goes on from NW_020175045.1 coordinate 1,949,969, forward strand.
AAGTTTGATGCTGCAGACGCCATCAGGAGAGGGTGTGGCCCTTTCTCACATCCAACAGGTGCTCGTGTTTGGTAGTCCGTGCACCTGCTCCCGTGTCCCGTAAAGGACACATGTCACACCATCCACACATGCTTGGATTTTAGACACTGTGATGCAGAACACACTCTTGTTGATGTTAGCATCATTTCACCACCAACCATACGGACTGGGTTTTTTTCCCCATCATGTTTAGGAAATTAACAATCACGTTTTAACCTCGGCTTCTTGGATAATGCTTGCGATAGTCCATTTCCTCTTAACAGGACGTCAGATGTTAGTAAGTTCTCAACTTTGGGTTTAACTAATGAACTCGTACACGGTTGATAATGATGAAAGCTCCCATTAATTGAGTATCTATTATATTCCAGGCAGTTGCTTTAGAAACGTGTTTAATCATCACTAAAATTCTGCCAGCTATGGGCATTATTATTCCCATTTTATAGATAAACTGTTTATACGTTATTTATGGGTTTTTTATGGGTTATTTATAGAGGAACCGAGGAGGGGCAGTTGGAGGAACGGGGTGGGTGTCGGGTCTGGCGTGTTTTGTAAAGTGTGGGCACCGTGAAGTCACTCACCCACCAGTGTTCAGCGTCAAGGAGAGTCACTGAGCTCTTTCGAAGCTCTAGTGGCTTTTCCTTCAGCTTCTTGGCAAAGACTCCACTTTCTTCCTAGCCCCTTGGTTCTGCCGGGCAGACAGAGCCGGGCCTCTGACCAGGCCGGCGCGCCCGGGAACTTCTCACCAACCCAAAGAGGAGACATCTGAGCCCACGGCCACATCCAGTTCTCTGCCTGAGTGAGCTCCTGGCCCCCGTCCTTTCTGGCTGAGACGACCTCTCTGCTCTCCAGGACTTGCAGGGGGTGAGGGGCAGAGGGAGAGGCGAGAGTTAACGGGAGGCCGGCTCTGTTTTACACGGGATATGCTCCCTTCCCCTCTCTGTTTCCACGGCACCTGCTAATTAGCAAGCTGCTAATTAAAGTTCATATTTATGATCAGAAAATAAAATCATGGGACCTTTCCGAAATAGGATTTTATGAATTTTGGCTCCAGCAACTGAGTCAGCAGCGAAGGGCCTGTGCTGTTCAGGACCGCGGTTTCAAGGCGGAGATAAATAAGCAAACAGCGCGGGGAGGAGGCTGAACCCAAGTCCTTGGGCAGAACTGGGCCTCAGCGGGACCGCCGGCGGGAAAGATGGGACGAGGTTCCTACACCGAAGCCGCCAGTCCACGTCGGCTGTTTCGTCTCCGGGGTCGCCGAGCTCCCATGAGGCGGTTTTCTGTTGCAGAGCCAGCTGTTTTGTTCTTTTCTGTTCTCGCCATACTAGAAAAATCATCACCCACAAGCTCAGACTCGAACCTCCCCGAGTGTGCGCAGGAAACTCTCAATGCCACTTCCTTTCACATGTCACTTGGTTACTGCTGCCTCTCCGAGGCGTCTCCGGGCACCCTGTCCACCGTGGCCTCGAGTAACCCCTCTTCCTGGAAGAATTCAGCTCCTTGGGCCCTTGGATGTTGGCTCCATCCCTTTTGTGGGCCCTTGAAGAGCCCAGTGGGCATCTCCTCACCCAGTCGTGGAAAAATTCTGCCATCTACGTTTGGTCTCTCCGACGGGGCGTGTTTCAGAATCCCAGAGTTGGAAGGGACTTCGAGGGCATCTGGTCCCCCCTGGGAACGTGGCTGAACGTCCTTTCCCCTGAAATCTCCCCCAAGACTGGGCAGCTTCCCTCCGCTTGCCTTTGGCGATGTCATCCTTGCTGCCTGTCCTGCCCGAGCTTGGAAGGATCAGCTTTCTCGGAGGGGAGAAGTGAGGGGCCGGGGTGGTGACGGAAGGTCAGTGGAAGACCACCGTCAGTCCCTGCTCCTCCCTTCACCCCTTTGGAGGTCCCAGGCCCGGCGTTCGACGCCTCCACCTGCGGACCGTCTTCTGCAACACGGAGGACAGAGGGCCCTGTCCCACTGGGGTGGGCGGCAGGAGAGAACACGGACGGGGGGCCCACCAGGCACGGAGCCGTTCTCGCAGGGCTGTAACTCAGCCGGTCCTTCAGCTCACCTTGGCTCCTTCGGCCCCTGGAGTGTGCGAGGCCGTGCTGGTGCCTGAAACGGCCCTCGAGAACCCTGCCAGCTCTGAAACGCCATTAGTGTGGGCTCTGACCATGTAAGACTGAATCATCACGCTGTGCTTACCTCCCGTTGATTGGCTCAGGGAGTCGTCACTCCGTTGACGAAGTCCCAATGATGCTCACAGCACAGCAGGTAACGAGGGGGCCTTGAGCCCACGGGAGGTACAGCGAGTCCCCCCTCGTCCCGTGCGGAGCCAAACCGGCAGCACTTCCCGCCGCTTCTCACGGGCTGTGGGCTGCACGCTGGGCCCCCGAGTTCACATGTTGAAGCCCAAACCCACAACGGGATGGTACTTGGGGGTGGGGGCCTTCGGGAGGGATGAGGGTTAGATGAGGTCTGGGGGGGACTCTCGTGATGGGATCAGTGATCTTAGAAGAAGAAGAGACAGCAGAGCTCCCCTGCCCTCCACGATCTCAGGAAACGTGAGGACAGAGCGAGAAGGCGGCCGCCTGTGAACCAGGAAGGGGTCTCTCACCAGACACCCACCTGCCAGCGACCGCTGGTGGGAAGGCAGGGTGACAGGGACACTTTTTCGGGAAATAGAGTGGGGACTTCTTACAGAGTTCAGCGTGCACCTCCCAGACGACCCGTCAGAAGACATGACAACATGTGCCCCCGCGAAGATGCATATAGGAATGTCCCAATAGACAAATCGGGCCAACAGCCTAAATGTCCGTCAGCAGATAAATGGATAAACCGTGATCCACACATCAGTGGACAGAAAGGGACGAGCCAGACCCTAGAGAGAGCTGGCCGTGCTGATCCATTTTCCTGAGTTCCAGAAAAAGGTAAAACAGAAAGCACAGTCGTGGTTGCCTCTGGGATGGGCATGGGGAATAGGATGAAAAGGGCCGTGAAGGCACTTGCTTGGGTGGTGGCCGTGCCCTGTTTCTTGATCGGGGTCTTGGTGACGGGGTGTCTTCTTTGCAAAACTCATTAAGTTTAAGGTGCATGCAGCTTATTGGTCATACTGCAATTTTTAAGAAAAGGAAAGGGAACAGAAAGGCTGTAGACTGGGAAATAGAGGAATTAGGCAGAGCTGGTAGGGCTGGTCTCTGTTGCGTAGGGCTGCGGAGAACAGGGTGAGAAGCTCCTGTCTAGCTGTGTGGGACCAGAGGGGCCTCGCAGCCTTCTAGGAAAGGGGGAGGGCCAACCTTCAGCGATCACCTACTTGTGCGGGATGCTCGGACAGGCCAGGCAGACGGGCGACTGTCACCCGTCACCGCAGTCTAACTTGCACTCTCGCTGAGAGTTTGCCAACACGTGCTCCTCCCGGCATCTATACCAGGGCCTGACCGGGGTTGGTGGGGTGTGTGGGGGGGGTCCCAGCCCTGCTGCAGCCCGCGGTGGAGGTCCAGCTGGATTGGGCAGAGAGAAGACACGGTTGTCAGAGGAGCTGGGTCAGTGGTCAAGGCGGATGCGGGCAGGGGAGGACGAGATGTTGGAGGAGAAAAGAGGGTGATGGTGTATTTGGCTCTGGGAAGCCCCGCGTGAGGCCCACGGGAGCATCCTCCCTGGAATGTTCTAGGCCCCGCACTTCCCCTCAGCTGGCCTTCCTCCTCGGTGCAGTTCAAAGCCAGGAGCGTGGTCTCCGGGGTGAGGGCCTGCACGGCCGCGGGGGCAGCAGGAAGGGCGGGGCTGAGCTCCTGCCCTCCCATCCTCACCTTCCCGCAGGGCAGACACGGCTCCCGCTCTCCGCAGCGCGCCCCCTGCCGGAGAGAACACAGTCTCCTCCTCTTCTCCCAGCCTCCCCCTCTGCAGAAAGGCACCCACAGCCTCTGCTCAGAACAAAAATAAAAAGGGAAGTATGGCAGCCCACCCCAGCCCACACCTCGGCCCCTGCTAAAAACAGAGGCAGCCTGTGAGTGGGGTGTTGCGCCAGCTTCCGGGGGGGGGGCACTGCTCCCTGCAGCATCAGCGCTTTCTGGGGGCCTGGCAGCCACTGTGCTGGAGGAGAGGGAATTTGAGAGGACCACGGAGAGACCCCCTAGCCAGACCTGGGGCCGAGCTAGTTTGCAAGCACGTGAGTATACTTTCCAACCGGCCGGTCCTCTTTAGTCTGACACCTGTGTGCCCAGCTGGCAAATCCACATCCTCGGTCAGGGAGCGTCTTCTGTGGCAGGTCTGGGGGCTGCCGTGGAGCCCGCCACCCCCCTCGCCGATCGGTCGTGCTCTCCTCCGAAGCATGAGCTCTCATGGCTCCACGCGTGTTCTTTTTCCATCTTAATTTCCTAAACGACAGTGGGTGCTCGACAGTGGGTGCTGGGGCAGCTACTTTATGCTGTAGCTTTGATTGCACAGAGCGTGGACTTGAGCCCAGAGAAGCCTTTCAATCAATGCCTGATGACCGATTTGGACCAGAACGCTCTCATTTTTACGTGCTGGGTTTTTTTTTAAACTTTCTTCTGAGGCAGGACGGTGCAGAGGGCCAAGGAGTGGGGGCGGGTGCCTGGCGTGTGTTCCTGTTGAAGGAGTGAGATGGCCGCAGCCCAGCTGGGTGGAGGGGAAGTGTGTGTGCATCTGTTCCCAGAAGCTGGGGCCCTTGCCTTTATCGGCAGCTGGCAGCCTCACAGCCTTGCCCTCTCTGGGGTTCCTGCCCTCCCCGGGGAGCACCTTTCAATCAGTTCCTCCGAGGTTTATTGAGGTTCCGTACGCAGAGAAACGAGCCTGTTGCTAAACGTTGTCCAACAGCTAACGCAGGCCCAGGCCCTGCCCACAAGCCAAATGGCATGAGAGAGAGAGAGACTGCAGAGCCAGGCCAGGCAGGAGACGTTTGATCCAGAATCCGGGGAGGAAGGGCGCAGTGCGGGGCGAGCGGCTTACCAAGCAGGCAGAAGGACCAGGCCCCCAGGGGGACGTCGCCCCCGCAGTACCTCTTGGAGGCGTCTGAGAAGGTTCCTCATTTCCTAACGACATGCTTCAGGAATCCAGTGAGTCCTGGGAGGCTGAAGAAACTTTCGCAGCAGCCCCTGGGGGTGTTTTGCTTATCGGAGACCGGAGTCTAGTTTGGTTTTTTATTTTCGGGGGAGGGGGAATCAAACTGACGTCACTGGTTTGAAGAAGTCAGCTGGGTCGTGGAAGCGTCCTGTGCAGACATGTCACCGCCTGCCGGGTGAAACCGGGGCCGGCTCACAAGCCTGGCTTCCTGCGTGGACTCGTTCAACGATCACAAAAGCAGCGCCGTCCGCCGACTCCCTCGCTACGCAGCATCTCTAACGGCCTCAAGTCAGTAACCGTCTACAGCGTCTGGGTGCCGCTTTGATGGGCGCCTTAATTACTGGTGATTGTGTCATTTCGCACATGCCAAAAACAAAGTCTTTCCAGTTTGCCCCTTGATCCATAAGCTTTCGCTCACATGGCAAGAAGCCAGAGGTGATGTCTGAGCGTAACGTTTCCCGCATTCCCATCACTGTTACTTTCAGAGACTGGTCAAGTTATTTCTACCCCCACTGTGTGGGAAGGATGCAACGTCAGAAAAACACGGGTTCAGGTTCGCTGGTGCCTGGTGGCAGAGAAAGTGACAAAGAAACGCCCACCAGCCTCCAACCCCGACCAAGTTCAATCAAAGACACCTTGTCACAGCAGACCGTTCAGAGAGGCGGGCGACACCAGCCCTCCTCGGAAGGAAAGTCCGCGTGTTTGGAGACGTTTTGCGACGTTGCCTTCTCTTCCTGGCTCCCCTGATCGCGCACAGCTACGTGGAAAATGTGAGTCTCGGTATTTGTATGTTTCGAGCTCGCGTGTGGCTTCAAAACAGGTGAGCCGATTACAGGAAATTGCTCGGGTTCACGTGCGCGGCGCCGGGCAGCTTCCAGAGGAGGGATGTGACTGACACGGATGCAGAGACAGGGGCAGTCCTTCCTGGCTCCCCCTTTCCGCAGCCCTCCCGGCGCCCGGCCCCCAACACTCCTCCCTTCACTGCGGCGTCTTGCTTCGTTTCTCGGCCCTTTTCTCGGCCCTGCACCTGCAGGTACTAAATAAAGGTCTGAGTTCCGGTTCCCTTTTCTCTGGCCCCAACCTCTAAGCCTCGCCCCACCTCCCTCTGCTGCCCCCTCTTCTCTCTCGCCGTTTCCTGGACACTGAGGCCCTCAGGAGCCCCTCGCAGAGGATTCCCAGTCTTCCGGAACCGGAGGTTTAAAAGCCGACACATCAGAACTGACGGTTTGAAGGGTTCGGGTTAGTCTCGGTTGGCGACCCCTCGTAGCTGTTTTTATTGACGCGATGTGATTTGATTTGAGGTGACATTCGCATAACAAAATACACCGTTTTAAAGTGAACAGTTCCTTGGTATTTAGCACACTCACAGTGTCGTGCAGCCACCACTTCTGTCTAGCTCCGACCCATTCTCGTCACCCCCAAATGAAACCCCATACCCGTCAGCGGTCGCCCCCTCCGTTCCTCCACCGCAGCCCCTGGCCGCCGCCACTCGGTGGAGTTGCGTCCGCGTGCGGTTCCCTGTTCGGCGCGTTTCATGTCAGCGGAATCCTCCAGTACATGGCCTCTGGAGTCCGGCTTCTCTCGCCCGGCACAATGCTTTCGATGTTTTCGACCGTGTTGCCGCGTGGGTCAGTACTTCGTTCCTTTTTTACGGCCTAGTAGTCTTCCGCTGTGTGTAGAAGATGGCTTTGTGCTTAGGGTCTCTGGTGCTGAGGGCTCGCGGCTGGCAGGACTGGAAGCGGGGCTGGGCAGAGGGAGGTGGGAGAAGCGGGAACTTGGCCCGTGGCCCCCGACCACCCCCAGGGCGGTTCCATCCTGTGGCCGTGACAGCTCCGAGCCACCCCTTTTGAGGGGTACGGGGCAGGAAGGTGCAGCTCTGGCCAGCCTTCCCGAGCTGCGGTTCCACTCTGCTCCTGAGGACGTTGTAGCGGTTAATTACAGCCAGCCCTTGATTATCCGAAGGGGTAGCCCATTGAAATGTGGGGCCGCACGGGTGGAAGCAAGGGAGGGGACCCCGTTCGGTGAGAGAGCCGTGTATTTCAGAGTTAATTTTGAGTAGGGAGACCCTTTCTGAGTCTCTCTTCCACCTCCTCCCTCTCCAACGCTCCACGAATGCGTTTGAACTAGCCTACTCCCTTGCCATCTCTTTGGCAGAGCATCTCAGGACAGAAAATCTGGTTTGGATTTCACTTCCCTCGCAGGGAAACGCTTACTGTTGTGATAGCAGTGGCAAAGAGAGCACCGTTATTCTTCTAAAAATGCCTCCAGGAAGTGAGGATGCTGCCGCAGGACGCAGAGACGAAGGGGAAATAGAAAAACTCGGGCGTCCGGAGCCGCCCCAGGCTGGGCCATCGGCCCCAGAAGGATTGGGAGACGGTCATTGTCGCTATTCGGAGCTTGCCTCTGAGTCCTTTTCCGAACCAGCGGACGTGCTGGGTAGTGGGGCGCCTCTCTTGTTTTCCTGCCCAGTTAAAAACCAGAACTCGCCGCTGTGTCCTGCAGTTTTCCATCACCGGCGTCTTGATTGTCCCTGTCCTGCTGGGAAGCAGGCCCCGTGCTGTCTGGAGTCGTCCTAGTGTCAGGCACCCATGGCAGAGCAGGCCTTGTGCCTGAGGCCCAGCCGTGTTTCTTCTGGAGGTCTGCTGGGGACACAGTTTCTGCACTTCCTGTCACCTCCCACAGTGAGGGGTGATGCGTGAGGCCTACTCCCCAGAATGCCGGCTGGTGTCGGGTTATCCATTTTCAAAGAATTAGGATTCCACAAACGGAACCCCAGCGCCCCAGTGGCTAGAACTGGGTCTCCTTGAAAATGCGGCAGGTGCTTCAGACTCCAGGAGTGGCCCACGGAAGGAGCACGTTGCAAAAAACCGGTGGTTGCCATAACGCTGACGCGATGTGTTGGGGAGAGTGAAGGCAGGTGGAGGGTTCTCCCCAGCAGAATGGAGGATCCGCGCGGGCGTTTCTGCGTTTCACCCGGTGGAGATGGTTCGTGACAAGATGGCTCTGTCCCTGTAGGTCAGAAGCTGGAGGGATGGGTATTCTATTTTATTTACTTATTATTTTACTGGAGTAGAGTTGCTTTACAATGTCGTGTTAGTTTCAGGCGTACAGCAGAGCGAATCAGTCGTACACATACGTGTATCCACTCTTTTTTAGGTTCTTTTCCTGTACAGGCCATTACAGGGTATTGAGTAGTTCCCTGTGCTCTACAGTAGGTCCTTATTAGTTATCTGTTTTATATATAGTAGTGTGTGCTTGTCAATCCCAGTCTCCCAGTTTATCCCTCCCCTCCCACCCCCTGGTAACCACGAGTTTGTTTTCTACATCTGTAACTCTATTTCTGTTTTGTAGATAAGTTCACTTGTACTCTTTTTTTTAGATTCCCCGTGTAAGCGATATCATATGGTATTTGTCTTTCTCTGTCTGAGGGATGGGTATTCTAGACTCTCCAAGTCCACCGCTGACTGACGCTACAAGATAGATTGGCACTTAGATCTGAATTGCAGGCACAGCAAAACCAGTTCGGTATGACTGAAGGTCAGACGCTCCAGTCAGCCGGCTGTCGTGTGAAAACCCTCCCCACAGCCGCTGAGAAAAAGGTCTCAGCCACCGAAGAGAGGAAACTATAACAAGAGAGCCAGCACTTAGCCACTGGAAATCAATCACTTTATAAATATTAAGTGCCTATTTGTGAAAGATACTTGCTAGACCACGGGGTGTGCAAGGAAGCAGGAGACGGTCCTGCCCAGAGTATCGCAAGCAACATGGTAGACAGATGCTCACAGCACCAGGTGGGAGAGTCGCAAATCAGAAGCCCAGACAGAAGGGTTGAGGACAGATCTTTATAAAGTTTTTCTCTAAAATCTGTTTGGCGTGGAGATAATTATACAGAGACTTCTCTCCATCTTGAGTTGGCCACGGGCTTCCGAAAGGGTGGACCAAGTGATAATTGATTAAGTGCCTCCCTGTGTGCACTGCAGCAGCCCTAAGATGTAGGTGCTCCCTATCCAATTTTACAGAACGATAAATGGGGGCTCAGAGAGGTTAAGCAACGTGCTCGAGGCACACAGCTGAAAAATGGCAGAATCTAGGACCATATCCTTTCCTCTAGAACACAGGGAGGCAGAAGCTGCTGGTTTTCTCTCTTGAGGCAAAGATTTTTTGGTTTGATTCTTTTCGATTCGAGTAGAATTCCTACAGTCATTCTCCCACGGCCCCCATCTTTTTTTTTCACGGGGAAGTGGGGAAATCCATGTCACTTCCCACCCACAAACACCATGTATCTTAACCTCTGGAGGGCAGGAGTTACATCTTGTTGGAGGGGGGGCGGGGGGGTGCTTCACTTGGAACCTCAGTCCCCCAGCTCTCTAAGCCGACAGCGGCAGGAGTCTTCCTAGAATCACTCTCCCCCAGCCTTCACCACCTCCCGCTTTCTTTTCTTCTGCTGCCTGGAAATCTGCCCCGGGGACTGTGGTCTGAGAAAGTACAGTTCTGACCTCAAGCCTTGCACACCTCGGGGTGTTCACAGAAGTCTGAGATCTACATAAAAGCCTGGTCTGCTGCTTCCTGCACCGGCGTTTTGACCGGCCCCAAAGGCTTTTCTAGAAAGAGGCTCTGGCAGCCCCCGTGCAGCCCGGGAAAGCCAGAGAGAGCCTCAGACCTCCTCCTTGGCTTCCCTGCTGCGGCCGGGGTGACCTCCCTGATTTCAGCAGTTGGTATTCTCCCCGGATGGTGATGGGAGAATCAGAAACACCCCACCCTCCAACGACCACCCTGTGCCCACATAAGAAAACCTGGAATGTGCCTTTTTCTAGATATTAGCCTAGTTGACTGAAGTCACTGACAGCATTGTGTTCAAACACATGGAAATGTGTTTAGGGGTATTACTGCGTTTCCCTGTCCCCGTGACATTTCAAAAAATAGACGGCCCCACGACTAGAAATGCATTTTAAATTGATCGCCATATCGGCCCTAAGTAGGTTTTCAGTGTGTCTTATAAACGCAGAAGGGAGAGAGCTGTGCTTGTTCTGTGTTCAGCCTGCTCGCCCCGAGGCCTCAAAGGATGCAGCTCTGGGCCCTGGAGATAACTCCGTCTGAGCTGCGGGGTGGGTAACGCGACTGACCTGCATTCCCCAGCCCTCCCCCAGCGCGCTGTACTGTGCCTCTGATTTGCATTCTCAGAGCTAACGCTCACCTTTAAAATAAGGGCCACGCCAGGCTGTGGTCCAGGCCCCTCATCCCTTTTTCCCTTCTCCACCAGTCACTGCTCCCACCTTTCTCTCACCTCTTCTTCCGATGAATCTGCGAGGCTCTCTTACCTTTGTTCCTTCAAGTTTCTTTCTCTGCCTCCTTTGCTCTGCTCTGAACATCCCTAAGTGTGTCACTTGTGTCTTATCCTCACTTGTCCTTTTCTTTTTTTTTCTCCTGAACCTTCTCATAGTCTCTTTCTTTTTCTTACGCTTCTGTCATTCTCTGCTAGTAATGCTTGTTGAATTCAGTGGATGGATGGGTGGATGCGTGGATGGGTGGATGGATGGGTGTGTGGATGGATGGATGGGTGTGTGGATGGATGGATGGATGGGTGTGTGGATGGATGGATGGGTGGATGGATGTGTGGATGGATATGTGGATGGATGGGTGGATGGATGGGTGGATGCGTGGATGGGTGGATGGATGGGTGGATGCGTGGATGGGTGGATGGATGGGTGGATGCGTGGATGGGTGGATGGATGGGTGGATGCGTGGATGGGTGGATGGATGGGTGGATGCGTGGATGGGTGGATGGATGGGTGGATGCGTGGATGGGTGGATGGATGGGTGGATGCGTGGATGGGTGGATGGATGGGTGGATGGGTGTGTGGATGGATGGATGGATGTGTGGATGGATGGGTGGATGGATGGCTGAATGAGTGAGGCTCCCACTCTCCTGCTTCAAGTTTACTCTGACGTGTCCTCGTTACCAGACTCTGCAGACATGCCCCCGTAGACGTCCAAAGGCCTTGGGCCCCCGCCTGGTTTCCTTTTTTAACCTTGTCCCAGGCTCCCATGGGATTCCTGTGCAGCCAAGATAAATGGGGAGGTTTAAGTCTGCACGTGGCTCCCACAGAAACTTCCAGCCCTCATTCTTGGCTGCTGTAAGAGTGGGCTTCGTATTTGATGACACTGGTGACCTTTCCTACGAAATGCAAGGACCCAACCTTTTCACTTAGAAGATTCTCGGGGCCGCTGGGCTCAGCCCACACTCACGTACCAGCCCCCAGCCTCCCAGGAGCAGGACTTTGCTTGTCAGTGCTCACGTTTAGGGCTGTGCCTGCCCCGTGTCCAGTTTTGTCCCTTCCAAACTGCCTCACCCAGACCCCAACCCAGAAAGCAGCTCATGGTTTGCACCCTCCTCTCCTGTGCTAGAATTTAGCTTAGATGAAGCCAACGGTCTCTCTTTGAAAGCACAGAGGGCTCCAGAATTGGAACCAACTGGTGGTCTCGGTGCCTTGACAGCCCCCGTGGCCAAGGCGGGCTTGCTGACCAGGCCTGGAAGGCACCCGCAGGAGAAAACAGTGTTTCATTACCATCAGGGCTGGCCCGGAGCAAAGCTGCCCTTCCGGGAGTGAGAGAGGTTGACCTCACGCTGGGCTTTGGGTTTGGCCAAGGGGTGTCCAGCCACGGCTCACGGAGACCATCGGAGCTGTCAGTCTGCTGTGTGCGCAGCTCTGGAATCTAGACGGAGCGAATGCTTGTAAAGAGCCGATGTGATAAATTGATACACATTTCAGAACAGTTTAAGTCTGTCATTCCTAATTCTGCTTTTCACAAAAGCTTCTCTGCAGTAGTGGTCGGAAAATGAGAGCTGGAGGGGGAGAGGGGGGAGCAATAACCTTTGGTCATGCAAGAGGTGTACGCCCTTCCAAACCTCTCTGCCCTGATGGGTGCAAGTCAGAAGCCACTACAGGAGATGTCCGGATATGCGGCAGGGCCTGGGGAGGGGGAGGGCCGGTGTTTGCCATGTCCCCCAACCACCCCCAAATCCTGACTACCCATAGATGCTTCCTCTTTTCCCAAAAGCTATCAAGCTGAGATATATTCATGCCACAGAAGCCATTGGCCCTTTGCCTGGGTCACCTGGAAGTGGATGGGGGGAGCACCTTGAGGAGTGTCAGGTGGCCTGGTGCCCAAGGAGATGGCCCGGGGGTGGTGGGCAGTGCCCTAGGCTGAGGGGCAGGACATGCCTCCGATGACGGCTGAGCAGTTTGGCTGTAACTCGAGTTGGGGGGAGGGTTGCGTGTGGAATAAAGAGGAGTAAAGAGAAGAGATGGATTCCAGTGGATGTGATGGAGGCTGGAGACGTGACCAGAGACTGGCTGAGAAGTGAGGGGCACGGCTCCGGATTTGAGGCCAGACCCAGCGGGCGGGATAAACCATCCGGCGTATGCGTTGGACAACGGCGTGGTGTTAGTTAGCACTTCCTGGGCAGCGCCCCATCTCCCTCAGGGTCATGCTGTTTGTTTCTGTCCCCTGCAGTCCTCTGTATGTGGGCAGTACTTAGTCCTTATTGATTGCTTTCTCTGGTTTTGTATCTAGAAAAAAAGGAACAGGATCAAACAGATCAGGAAGTTTCTCAGATTGTAGGGCTTAAGAGTGTGTGGCTGGGACCAGTGTGATTTTCTCAGAAGGCTTAGATCTTGTTTGTAATGTGTATCTGCTGGGATGATTTTTGGCGGCAAGTTATAGAAACAAAATCACAGTTTTATACACACTAGGGTTTTTTATTCTTCTCATGAACCAAGAACTCAAAGGCTAGCTTGGACCCAAAGTCCGTGAAGCGTCCTATGGAGCCGTACTTAGAGTGTGGACTTTGTCCTCATGCTCACAGGAGTGCTGCCCTGCCTCCAGGCATCGCGTCCACATTCCACGTAGGAAGACAGGGACAAACTAAAGGTGCTTCTCACCCGATTCCTCCTCCTCTACAGACCCTTCCTAGATGTCTCACCCAGAAACTTCCACTTACATCTCATCGGCCAGAATTGTGTCACACACCCACAATTCTAGCTGCAAGGGAGGCTAGAAATACGGTTGTGGTTTTTTTTTTTGTTCGTTTGTTTGTTTTTAAGGGGGGTACAGTAATGCTGCAAACAGAATTGGGGCTCTGTTGATAAGTAAGAGAGAATGGCTGTTGGGTCTGCAGCTGTCAGTGTGTGCCACTACACTGTGAATTTAAAGTGATAATTGCTGCTTTCAAAATATGTATCAGCGAAGCTCTCCTGATTGCTATACACATGTTAATTCATGGAAAATATTATCGTCTCAATATTTCAGTTGAATGAGCTGAGCTAGACAGAGGTTAAAAAGTTAACCGGGATGCCAGAGAAGAATTTTGCAGGAGGAATTTTCTGGCTGCTTCTCTAAGTGCCCTTCTCGTAGGAATGAAACGGGTTGTAGGGCAGGAGACACACAGGAAGGGCTGCATCTGGTTCTTTCCCACTAAGCTTTCGTTTCAGAGCTGTAAACACAGTAGACATTGGTGGTGTGTACCAGTGTCTCCGCATCCTTCTCAATAATCTTTCACCCGTTTTTATGCCAGAAGTCCTTTCGATTAAGCGGAGGTTTCATTGGAATAATTAAACCCTCCATCTCAGGCCTCTCACTCCAATCATCCAGGCAGATCAGTTAACCAGAGACGCATTTATCTAACTGATGGTTGACCCCCTTCTCGTTCCGGAGCTTTTGCGCTGGGGCAGCCCGCAGAGAGGAGAGATGTCTGTCCCACGGAGACAGCTCATTTCCAAAGGGCTTGGCACTCCCTGGATCTGAAGTCATTGCAGCCTCCTTGTTTATTTCATTCAGGTTCTGACTTTTATTTATTCACCCAACAAATATATATTGAGCACCTCCTAAGAGTCAGGCCCCGTGCTGAATGTTACCAGGGAGGCGGGAGTGAGGGGGGGATGGAAAGCTGAAGCAGACATGTGACAGGTAGCTGAACCCCTCTGAACCCATTTCCTCTTCCATAAGTTGGGGGTTGTGGTGGTATCTACCTCATAGGGTTGTTGTAGTAAACGAGATAATCCACATGGAGCATTTAGCCCAGTGTCTGCTTATAGCAACTACCAGGTCCCTTTTCCTAGACGGCTATTAGAGGATATGCTCCTGCAAAATGAGGGAATAAAGCAAAAGAAGAGAAAGATATGGAGCCCAGGAAGCAAGGAATCTGATTAGTTAGGTTAGATGCTGTGCTTCATCGGTGTGAGCTGTGATGATGGCGAGTTTTGGACCCGGTGATGCTGAGTCGGTGGGGGTTGAGTTGGAATCTCTGCTCTGCCACTTAGTGGCTGTGGTATCTCACCCTGTTATTTAACTCTCTGATCTGACCTCCTCGTCATAAAGTGGGAATCCTAAAACCGACCTTATCAGGCTCCTGTGAGTGTTAAGCGAGGCGGCATCTGTGACATGCCCAGCACATAGTCAGCGCTTCTGGTTTATGAAGGGGTGAGCTGTCTGACAAGTGTTACAAAAAGCAGACTATAGTACGTGTTCAGAGAATGGAGGTAACTGATTGATTCTTTATACTGAAATGCCTTAAATGGTTCCAACTATTGACATAGGTAACCTTTTTTTACCATGATAATACATACGTCATGCAGAGATAAAAAGTAAAGTAGGCTTGTCATGAAAAACGTCCATGCCCAGCCCTGATCCCCAGAGGCAGCTACTTCTCTTTTTCTCCATGTCGTTTTCTTCTGTTATCTACCTCCTTATTTCTAAATAATATGCTTATGTTGCTATTTATCGATATGTCGGTTTTAAGACATTATTGACACGCCTTTAGGTGGATGATAATTTAGCTCCCTTTTCCTAGTTCCCCACTCCATGCACTTCGACGCCCGCCCCCCGCCATCATCTCCGTACATTTAGATCAGTTTTACCTGTTACATTATCGTGACCAGGTAAATATTGTTCGTGTTGAAGCAAGTTGTATGCTGAGATCATGTTTCCTTTCCTATCTTTTTGTTTTTTCCAAAGTTAATATCGCCTCTCTTTTTTTTCACTTGCTGAGGTTTTTTTAATGTACCTATCCTCAATTTTTTCTTTCTGACTCTCAGACCTGTCATTTGCCTAATAATAATATTTCCTAAATTATGAAATATAGCAGATAATGGTTCATTATTTTCCCCCTGGCAGTCTGCATCTAGTGGGCCCTCCATGATCCTGCCAGAATCTTGGCCAGCTGCTTTTTACTGCATCCCTGTCATCCTGCAGCTTCCCTTGCTGCTCTGTTTCCTGGCCTTCACACCTTCTTCTTTATCATTTTATTCCCTCATTTTACTGGAGCATAGCCTGCAGTAGCTTCCTAAGAAAGGGTGCGTGGGATCTAAATGTTTAGAGTCCTCACCTTTCTGAAAATAGCATCATTCTCTTTTCACAGGTAATAGTCTGGGTAGGTATAGGATCCTAGGTTTAGAGGTATCTTCCATTGGAAATGTGAAGGCATCACCCAGCTTCCAGCATTACTGTCGAAAGATCTGATGCCAAACTTACTTCTAGTCCTTTGCACATGACCTCATGCTTTCTCCCAGGAGATTTTAGGGTCTCCTCTTATCCCCTGGTGCCCTGAAATTTCAGAATGATATTCTGAGGTTATTTTCCACTGAGTGTACTGAGCACTTAAAGGACCCTTTAAAACTGAAGACTCGGGACTTTTCCTGGTGGCACAGTGAATAAGACTCCGCTCCCAATGCAGGGGGCCCGGTTTCGATCCCCGGTCAGGGAACTAGATCCCACGTGCATGCCACAACTAAGAGTTCACATGCCACAACTAAGGAGCCCTGGCGCCTCAACTACGGAGCCCACGTGCTACAACTAAGAGGCCCGCCTGCCGCAACTAAGACCTGGTGCAACTAAATAAATATTTTTAAAAATAATAATAATAAATAAAAAATAAATAAAACTGAAGACTCATGTTTTTACATTTGGAGAATCCTCTAATACTATTTTCTCTGATAATTTCATCCTATAATTGATATTGTATCCCCACGAGATATACAGGAAAGGAAGCATAATTTCTGCATGATTTCTATTTATTGGATATTAGACCTTCTAAACTGACTTCATTTCCCTCCTTTCCTATTTTCCTTCTCTTAACTTTTTGTTAACTTTCGGGGCGATTTCCTCAACTTTATCTTCCAAACTTTCTATCGATTATAAACTTCGGCTACTTTATTTTAATCACGAAGAACTCTTTCTTGTCCTTTGCACCCTTGTCAAAGCACCCTACTATTGTTTTATGACTGCAATATCTTATCTAATCTCTTCATGGATTTTAATTATTGGATTGTGTTTTTTCCGTTTTCTCTTAACGCACTGTCCGCTTTCTGCCGTTTCCCTGTATCAGTTTGTCTATTTCGATCTCTTCCTTTCATGTGGGGACTCCGCTTAAACCTTAAGTGCCCCTTGCCTCTCTGTTTATTCTTATGTGGGAGGGAACAAAAACTGTGCATGCAAGTTCTGCTTGCACAATGGGCTTCCCTGGAGCGTGAATAATCCCTGGCTGACTGTGCTTGAATAACACCAATGACGGGGAGCTCATAACTCACCAAGCAATTGACTCCTCTTTTGAGAAGCAGGAGTTATTCCTTTGAACCCTGAGCCAATATCTGGCATCTTAGAACTTGGTTTTAGTTCTGTCTTAAGTTTGTGTGATAGAGTGATATTTCAGGGAGATTTTGTACATACACTTTCTGGTTAGAGTCATTTAAAAGGTAAACTTTTTTTTAAAAAGGCAATTCTAGGGGCTGTATGGGAGTGATTAAGTCCAAATCCAGCCTTCCATGCCAATCATATGACTTGGAACCTCTCCCAGGTTTGATTTTCTTGGCTATACTGTGGTGATGACGGTGATGATGATGGTGGTGGTGGTGATAAAACCACCCGTCTCAAAGAGTTCTTGAGCAGTTAGGCTTAGCCAAGTGCCTGGCAGACTAAGTCGTCTATAAACACAGGGATGATGTTTCCACCAGTTGAATGTCATACCTATGAGTTAATCGCTCAGGAGATGTAGCCGATACGTTTGCCCCGACCTTAGGACCAAGTTTTCGAGGGTGAACTCAAAATTCAAAGGGCAGAAATAGAAAGTTCAGCCTCATTACTGGGTGTCTTGTGCCTCAGTTTCCCCAAACTACATTGACACATCATCGGATAGTACAAACCTGCTTTCCCTTTCCTGCAATTAAAACCTCTCCTACTATGAATTTTCTTAAAGCTTTTTCTTCTGATTATAAAAGAGGAAAAATGCAAATGCATACTTCTTTGTTTAATGCAAATACAGAGAAGTATCATTTCCCTGGGCCTCCCTGGGCCTTGGTTTGTTGGGCTGAGGACGGCCCTGCCGATCTTGGCTAGGGCACCTGGCCTGCGCATAGATCTCCTGCTCCCCCAGCCCTCGCCCGGGGCCCCACAGCCGAGGAGACCAAGGAGACAGCGTCCTCCAGAGAAGCATGTCGCTGCCACCTCCCCGGGGCTGAGGGTCTGAGACAGCTGACTCCGATCCAAGCTGACACCCGACAAGAAGAGCTGCTGTCAGCCCTGGGAGATCTGGTGTCATCTATGATTAATCCTCAAAGCCAAAACCCAACAAGTTTCTGATTAAACGATGGCATCCCAGGGTCCCCGTCACCCCTGAGTGGAGCTGTGGGTTTGGAGCAGCCGTCTGGAGCCCCTGCCAAGGGACCCTGGCGGCTGTCAAGACAGGTGTCGGGGGCTTCCCTGGTGGCGCAGTGGTTAAGAATCTGCCTGCCAATGCAGGGCACATGGGTTCAAGCCCTGGTCCGGGAAGATCCCACACGCCGCAGAGCAACTAAGCACGTGCACCACAACTACCGAGCCTGCGCTCTAGAGCCCGTGAGCCACAACTACTGAGCCCCCGAGCCACAACTACTGAAGCCCACGCACCTAGAGCCCGTGCACCACAACGAAGAGTAGCCCCCACTCGCCGCAACTAGAGAAAGCCCCGCACAGCAACGAAGACCCAACGCAGCCAAAAATAATAAATAAATAAATAAAATTGCCATCTCTCAAACCACTAAAAAAAAAAGACCGGTGTCGGCCCCTCCTGACCTTCTCAGGGTCTGTGCCTTTCCCCCCCCGCCCCCTCCTCTACCACGCTTTCTTCAGGAGAGCCGGCCCTTTCCCTCAAAACCCACAGCCCCAGCTGTGCTCCTGGAGGGACTGGCTGGGCATGACGGCCTTGCCAGTCACCGTAAGAAACGCCACCCTGGGGAAGTGACGGCGTGTTCCTGCCCAAAACCACGGCGAGCAGAGCTGAGACATCACTCACAGTGAAGGGAACGCTTCTGGACTCAGGAGTGTGGTTTACTGCTTTTGACCTGATGAATTACTAGCTGATTAGAACCTCTGCACTCTGCAAATGCTTCTATCAAAGACTTCTAACGAGCTTCCACCCGGCCAGGAGCAGCCCCACAGTTACCATGTGGCCTTCTCTCCACTCCCAGAGTCTTGGGACCTGGGGCCAGTGGCCTTCCCGGCTGTCCATCGATGGGAACAAAAGCCCTTCTCCCCCAGCAGCTCCAGGCCGTAGTCCACTGCGTCCCCATCACCTGAAGAGATGCGGGCCCTGGGATTGTGTGGCCTTTGCTTCCAAAGCAGCGGGCCCTTCGCTGCTTGAATGGTTCTGTCTCCAACCTGTGGCCTTGTTTCAAGTCACATTATCTTTCCTCTTACAGATCCTGCCCATCAGACCTCCACATCCGGAAGGAAACTGGCTCAGGGAAGGACCAGCCCCAGCCAGAAGGAGTAAAAGGAATAAAAGTCACCTCCTGTCCATTGGGCGCCGACTCTATGCCAGGTACTTCACGTGTGTCTCCTTTATGTAAAATAAATAGAAAGCGAGGTTACCTGAGACTTGCCAGGGGAGCGGGGAGGGGAGGGTTCCAGGCCGAGGGAGGTACAGGAAGCAGGTTCTGAGCGAGCGGGCAGCTGGTGGAGAATCAGAGACCGTCAGGCGAGGTGCGACCGTGGGGGCTGGTGGGGGCCACCCTCAGCTCGGAGGTCAAGACAGAGATACTGAACTGTATCATAGCAACAGCTGGGGCCACACCGTCCATGTTTCCAACGAATGGCGGAGGGACGTGAGACCAGCAGCTGCCATGGAGTTTGTCCACCGGCAGGTGGTCTCCTTGAGCCTGTAAGAACTTGAGCAAAATAGCCCTTCCTGCAGAATGTGGCCCGGGAGGCTTGAACTTGCTTTTTCTGGTTGTGTGTAGAAAGACAGATGTGGTCTAGGGTTTGACTCAAGACCAAGTCAGACCCTGCTGAGGGTACTGTCCGAGTTGCCATCATCTCTGGCTACAGTTGAGAGGAGGGAGGACCGTCCAGCCCGATAGGCTGTTAAAGCTCAGGGCCTCGGTGTCTAAGAGCGTGTTTCCGAGCTGACGTTTCATCCAGGTTCCTCCAGGTGATGGGGCCGAGTCAGGCTGAGTTACAGGGAAGCGTTTGAGAAGAGAAATCCATTTGAAATTGTGGTCAAGGTGGGTTTTTTTTCTTTTGAGCCTAGCTACACTATCCAAAGTTCCTGCCCATGAAATATTTCGTACGTTTTTATACACACACACACGCACGTAAAGATGTGTACGTGTATCAGTGAAACAAAGAACAGTAAAATGGACACGCGTGTCCCAGCTGAAGCGGTATTTCCCAGGATCACCCGTGTCACCTGTGTGTCCCACCACGTCACAGCCGTCCTGCTGCCCTCACCCTTCTGACGTTTATCAGACCCCTGCTCTTCAGTATAGTTTTGCAGTATATCCTCAACCATACAGCTGAGTTGCGTATGTTTGGGAAATTTCGTGGGCGCTCCCCTATCGCACGTAATCTTTCGCGACTTGCTTTTACACCCAGCCTCACCTGCCCGAGATCCGTCCGTGTTGACGCATGGGCCGTAGTTCTTTGCCCCTGCCCTGCTGTAGGGTATGCCATCGTTGAGTACGCACAGTATTTACCCCTCTACTTGTGTCGGGACGTCTGTAGGGTGTCCAGGTTTTTTGGATACACAATGCCTCTGTTGAATCTTCGTACACGAGTCTCCATCTCAAATTAATGGGGAGATTCTTGAAGGTCTGTAGCAAGGACCAGACGTCACGTGTGGCCAAGGCTTACATGGCTGGGAAGTAGAGTTATACACCCAGAGAGAGGACTCTTGCCACTTCTCAGGGGCCCTCGGGGTCTCTCACTGCAGCTCCACCTGGCAGACCAGCTCCCTCCGCCTCCATAGCCTCGACCTGCCTGGGGCTCTGCTTTACTGTGGCCAAGTTCTAGCCTCCACTGTGGCCACCCTGATGCCACCTTCTAGCTAATTCCCCACAGCACATTCACCCGCCCCACTGTCTCTTTGGCCCATAGGAAATTCCCAGGTCAAGGGGTTGGACTCGTGCACCCAGCCTCGGGATTGGTCCTCTTTGGAGCAGGTCAGTCGGCTGTGGCTGGAGGGTTTATTTGGTACAAACAGGATATCAGGGCTGTGGCCATCTGAGGGCGTGGGCAGGAAGGCAGATGTTACATATCGGCACATCTATTGCCCTAGACTTGGCTGTCATCTTTGTTCATTTTTCTTTTTCTCCTTTTTCAAACTATACACATAATACACTGATAGGTGTGTGTGTTGTAAACACTAAAACAGTATAGGTAACGTCCAAGTCCTCCTGGCCAGTAACCTCAGAATTCCTCCCTCTTCTTAGATAGAATCAGTATAATCAGATCCTCTCAAACTTTTCCCCTCCCTCCTTCTTCCCCTCCCCTCCCCTCTCCCTATTTCTCTCTCCCCTTCTCTCTCTTTCACACACACACACACACACACACACACACACACCCCTACCTATATAATTATAGGTATTACGTTACATGAATGAGTTTATACTGTGTTGTGATATTTTTTCTGACACCAAATGTACAGTGTTTTCTTGACACCAAATACGTGTCATTGTTTCACACAGCCACCAATTCTCTGACACCAACTGGGTGTCGAGCAATCCAGTTCAATTCTGACACTAACTGTCCAGAGGCAGCAAAGATGCCACAGGCTAAGGGCTCCATCCCGCAAGCCTGCCCCCGCCTCGGATGGTGGCCTCAAACCCAGGGCCACCTGCCCTCTGCCTGAGCAGCTCTAAATCAGGGTCTCCCACAGCCTCCTCGCCAGGTGCAGTAATTTGCTGGAATGGCTCACAGAACTCAGGAAAACACTATACTTATTATAACAGTTGATTTTAAAGGATACAAATGAAAACACATATGAGGAGGTCCGGAAGGGTCCCGAGCACAGGAGCCTCTGTTCCCGTGGAGTTGAGATGAGCCACTCGCCCAGCATGTGCTTGCATTCAGAAACTTGGAAGCTCTTTGCCCCCCATCATTGAGGGATTTTCATCAAGGTGCTATCACGTGTGTGATTGATTAAATCATTCTCGGTTGGTGATTGAGTTCAATCTCTAGCCTCGCTCACCTCCCCTGAGGCAGGAATGTGGGGCTGAAAGTTACAACCTTCTAATCACCTGCCTGGTTCTTCTGGCGGTCAGCTCCCATCCTAAAGCTACTAGGGGCCCCTTACCCAAGAGTTATCTTGTTACCATACAAAAAGCATTCACACTCTTGTCACTCTGTGCTGGGAACCAGGGGCAAAGACCAAATATATTTTTTAATTATACCACATGTATGTGTGTACATATTTACTTTTATATATATATTTTTAACATCTTTATTGGAGTATAATTGGTTTTCAATGGTGTGTTCGTTTCTGCTTTATAACAAAGTGAATCAGCTATACATATACATATATCCCCATATCTCTTCCCTCTTGCGTCTCCCTCCCTCCCTTTAGTTTTTTAAATAAACGATGTCTTGGGATCTTTTTATGTCACCACGTACTTTCAAAATGTTATTCTATAGTGCAGAAGGATCATGGAGTATCTCCTGAAGAATGTTTGGATTGTGTACATTTTTTTCCTATTATAAATAGTGCTAAATTTTCAAGTAAAAAACTGGGGGGAAATTAAATATCCATTATAGGGAAATGAAGAAATAAATTATGGTATATTCTTGCAATGGAATAATACATCCAACAGTTAAAAATGAATAAACCAATAAAAATTAAGGGATTGCCAGATTAGATTGAAACAACGAGATCACGTGTATTCTATCTACAGGAGAAAAACCTTACATCCAAAGGTACAAAGAGGTTGAAAGTTAAAAGGATAGAAATATAGACTATGCTAAAAAGAATCATAAAAGAGCTAGAGTGGCTTATATCAGACAAAATAGACGTTAAAACAAAAATGTTACTAGAAATAAAGAAGAGATTTCATAATGATAAAAGTGTCAACCACCAGGAAGTTATAACAGTTATAAATATAACCTAACCCAAACAACAGAGCCTCAAAATACATGAAGCAAAAACTGACAGAATTGGGGCTTCCCTGGTGGCGCAGTGGTTGAGAGTCCACCTGCCGACGCAGGGGACACGGGTTCGTGCCCCGGTCCAGGAGGATCCCACATGTCGCGGAGCGGCTGGGCCCGTGAGCCATGGCTGCTGGTCTGCACGTCCGGAACCTATGCTCTGCAACCGGAGAGGCCACGACAGTGAGAGGCCCGCATACCGCAAAAAAAAAAAAAAAAAAACCTGACAGAATTGAAGGGAGAAATGTAAAATTCAACAATAATAGCTGGATGGAGATTTTTAATACTCTACTTTCAATAATGGATAGAACAATAGAAGATCAACAAGGAAATAGGAGACTTGAACTTGGACTTGTCTATAGTACGTGCCACCTAACAGCAGAATACATACTCTTCTCAAGCCCCCGACCTGGAATGTTCTTCATATGCTGGTCCACACAACAAACTTCAGTAAGTTTAAAAGGACTGAAGTGATCCAAAGTATGTTTACCACAATGGAATTAAATTAAAAATCAATAACAGAAAGTAATTTGGGAAGTTAACAAATATGGGAAATTAAACATCGCACTTCTAAATAACCAGTAGGTCAAGGAAATCACACAAGAAAATAGAATATTTTACTTTGAGACAAACGGAAATGAAAATGCAACATACTGAAACTTAAGTGGTGTCACTAAAGCAGTGCTCAGAAGGGAATTTATAGCTATAAATGTTAATACTTTTAAAAGATCTCAAATCGGTAACCTAACCTTCCACTTTATGAAACTAGAAAAAGAAGAGCAAACGAAAACTGAAGCAAGCATAAGAAAGGAAGTACTACTATTAGGACAAAAGTAAATGAGTTAGAGGAGAGAAGAGCAATCGAGAAAATGAATGAAACCAAAAGTTGGTTCTTTGAAATTTCAACAAAATTGACAAACGCTTAGCTAGACTGACCAAGAGAAGAAGAGAGATGATCCAAAATACTAGAATCAGAAATAAAAGAAGGGACATTACTACCAACCTTACGGAAATAAAAGGCAAAATAAAAGCAAAGGAATAATGTGAAGTTGTTTCTAATAAATTCGGTTACTTACATGAAACGGACAAATTCCTAGAAAGACACAAATTACTGAAACTTACTCAAGAAAAACAGGAACCTACAACAAGTAAAGAATTAGTAATCAAAAACCTACCTACTGGGGCTTCCCTGGTGGCGCAGTGGTTGAGAGTCCGCCTGCCGATGCAGGGGACACGGGTTCGTGCCCCGGTCCGGAAAGATCCCACATGCCGCGGAGCGGCTGGGCCCGTGAGCCATGGCCGCCGAGCCTGCACGTCCAGAGCCTGTGCTCCGCAACGGGAGGGGCCACAACAGTGAGAGGCCTGTGTACCGTAAAAAAACAAAAAAAAAAAAAACCGTAAAAAAACAAACAAACCTACCTACCAAGAAAAGCCTTCCTTGGTGACCTCTACCAAACAAAAGACAAAAGTATGCCAATTCTTCATAAACTCTCCAAAAAAGTAGAAGAGGAAGAAACACTTCCCAATTTATTGTATGAGGAAAAATTTACCCTGATGTCAAAACCAGTCAGACATCACGAGGAAAGAAAACTACTGACTAACATCTCCCATAAGGTATGGATGCCAAAATGCTCAAAAATATACTAGCAAACCAAATCCAACAAGTCCATAACTAACCGGGATTCACAGCAAACCAAATCCAACAAGTCCATAACTAACGGGATTCACAGCAAACCAAATCCAAGTCCATAACTAACCGGGATTCACAGCAAGAATGCAAGGTTTGTTTAATACCTGAAAATCAATGTAATATATTAATAGAATCAAAGCTAAAAACTATATGGTAGTTGGATGCAGAATAAGCACTTGACAAAATTAAACATCCTTTTGTGACAAAAATACTCAGGGAATTTCCTCAGCCTGATAAAGAACGTCTGAAACACACACACACACTTAACCAGGTAACATCATACTTAACAGTGAAAACTGAATGCTTTTCCCCCGTGATCAAGAACAAGAAAAGGGGGCTTCCCTGGTGGCGCAGTGGTTGAGAGTCCCCCTGCCGATGCAGGGGACACGGGTTCGTGCCCCGGTCCGTGAAGATCCCACGTGCCGTGGAGCAGCTGGGCCCGTGGACCCTGGCCGCTGAGCCTGCGCGTCCGGAGCCTGTGCTCCACAACGGGAGAGGCCGCAACAGTGAGAGGCCTGCGTACCGCAAAAAAAAAAAGAACAAGAAAAGGATGTGCATTCTTGCCTCTTCTATGTAACACTGTGTTAGAAGTTCTAGCCTGGGAAATTAGAGGGGAAAAAAAAGAGAAGAAAAGAAAAGAAAAGCCATCCAGATTGAAAAGACAGAAGTAAAACAGTGTAATTGCAGATGACATTTATATATAGGCAAGTCATATAGAAAACATCCTGTCATAAGGAATCCACTAACAAACTATTAGAACTAATAAATGATTTCAGTAAATCTGCTGGATGGAACAGCAATATACAGAAGTCATTTATTGTACAGCCATATGTTAACAATGAATTTTATTCAACAAATAAGAATGCCGTTCACATTTACAATGCCATCAAAAAGAATTTAAATACTTAGGAATAAATTTAGCAAAGGAAGTGTACACTGAAAACTACAACACATTGCTGAAAGAAATCAAAGAAGATCTAAATTAATAGAAACACATCCCATATTCTTGGAGCATGACACTTAATTGTTAGATAGTAATACCTGTTCAAATTGATCTACATATGCAACAGATTCACTATCAAAATCCCAACTACTTTTTTTTGCAGGTATTGACTAGTTGATCCCTAAAATTCATATGGAATTGCAAGGGGACCGGAATAGCCAAAACAATCTGAAATGGGAAGAGCAAGGTTGGAAGACTCATACTTCCCAATTTCAAAACTTACGGCACATTTACAGTAATGAAGACAGTGTGGTACTGGCATAAGGATAGACATATAGGTCAATGGAATAGAATTGAGAGTCCAGAAATGAACACTCACATTTATGGTAAATTGAGTTTTGACAAGGGTGCCAAGGCCATTCAGTAGGGAAAGAAGAATCTTTTCAACAAATTGTGCTGGAACAACTAAATATCCACATGTTAAAAACAGTTGGACCCTTACCTCACACCATACACAAAAATTCATTCAAAATGCATCATAGGCCTAAATGTGAGAGTTAAAAGTATAAAACTCTTAGGAAAATAAATAGAAGTAAATTTTTATAACCTTGAATTAAGTAATGGTTTCTTAGATGCACAGCAAAAGCACAAGTGAAAAAAGAAATTGGACTACATCAAAATTAAAAACTTTTGTGCTACAAATAATACCTTTAAGAAAGTGAAAAGGTAACCAACAGAATAGGAGAAAATACGTGCAAATCATATATCTGACTTGTATACAGAACACATAAAAATTCCATATTAAAGACAACGGTCCAATTTAAAAATGGGCAGAGGATTTGAATAGGCATTTCTCATGCACAGATGGCCAATGTGCACATGAAAAGATGCTCTATGTCATTAGTTCGTAGGGAAATACAAATCGAAACCACAGTGAAATACCACTTCCCAGCCATTCAGATGGCTGTACTAAACACGATGGACAAGAATAATTGTTGACAATTAGAACCTCATACATTGCTAGCAGGAATAGATTAGGACCTCATACATTGCTAGCAGGAATAGATTAGGACCTCATACATTGCTAGCAGGAATAGATTAGGACCTCATACATTGCTAGCAGGAATAGATTAGGACCTCATACAAGGAATGTAAAATGGCGCAGCCACTTTGGGAAACAGTTTAGCAGTTCCTCAAAATGTTAAACATAGAGTTACCTTATGGCTCATCGGTTCCATTTCTGCATATCTGCTCAAGGGAAATAAAAACGTGTACATGAATCTTCATAGTAGCATAATTCGTAATAACCAAATAACCCAAAGTCATCAATGGACGAATAAACAAGATGTGATATATCCATACAATGAAAAAGGATTCCTCAATAAAAAGTACTGAAACATGCTACATACAACATGGATGAACCTTGAAAAGAAGCCAGGCACCAAAGACCACATGTTGTACGATCCCATTTAAGTGAAATGTCCAGAACAGGCGAGTCTACAGAGACAGAAGATAGATTAGTGGCTGCCTAAGGTTGGAGGAGCAGGTATTGGAGGGAAGTGACTACTGAAGGGTATGAAGTTTCTTTGGGGGGGGATGAAAATGTTCTAAAACTAATTGTGCCGATGGTTGTACAACTCTGGGACTGTACTAAGAAGCATTGACGTGTACACTTTTAAAAGGTGAATTGTACGGTACCTGAACTATATCTCAACAAAGCTGTTTTTAAAAATGAATGAATTAGGTCTGTATGTATCAACCTAGATAAATCTCAGCAAATGCAGAGAGGAAAAAGCAAGTTGAAAAAGGAAACAGGAAAGCATATAGTATGATGCCATTTATGTGAAACCGTAAAACAAAAAGTATAGCATATATTGTTTTTGGAAATATAAATTCTTCGTAAGATATAAAAACTTGGAAGGAAAAGATATACTCCAACTACAAAATTCTCCCTCTCTCCCTATAATTTTTGTTTTAATTTTATGGCTTATCCATCCATTGTTTGTGTTTAGTACGTAAAGAAATATATGTCTCTTCCTATCCCTTTCTTTCTCAAATAAAAGGTAGAATATATATGTTTTTCTCTACTGTTTTTTCACTTAACGGTGGATACCGGAGATCTCTTCAAAGTTTATAGAGCTAGTCCAGTGAGGCTGTTCTATTAACCTTGCTGGGGTTTATGTCTAAAAGGAGGGGCGCCAGAGATGGACGACTACATGCAGACACTGAAGGATGAAGAGGATGCCCTGTGGGAGAATGTGGAGTGCAACAGGCACATGCTAAGCCGCTACATCAACCCAGCCAAGCTCACCCCCTACCTGCGCCAGTGCAAGGTCATTGACGAACAAGATGAAGATGAAGTGCTTAATGCTCCCATGCTGCCGTCCAAGATCAACCGGGCAGGTAACCTCAGGAGACAACGTACAGTTAGCTGTAGCAAAATGACGTTTCTCTCAGGCAGGGATGTTTAACTGGAGTCCGTAGACCTCTCCCCCCCCGGTCCCCCACCAAACTGTCCACGGGTAGAGAGGGTCTATTAACTTGGTGGGGGGGCAATTACATCTTTATTTTACCAACCTAAGACTTAGCATTCCCTTCAGTTATGGATGCAGGTAGGCAACAAATCACGATGATTAGCAATACCTGTGTCTTTGTCAACAGTAAACATTACGGATACCTTCTTATCACATTACAGCTATTACAGATTTCCAAAATATCATTTATACTCATCTTTCCCTTGAAATTACAGTCGTTATTAGACCTGCCAAGAGATTGGCTTATTTGATGCATTAATAAAGAAGCACATTTGTTTACTGAGTCGCAAATTTAATATTTGTTAACGTATCTTATTACGATTGATTCCCTTTGTAATCCAATGCATTTTATCTGTCTGAAAATGTTATTCTGGTAAAGGGTCCATAGGCTTTTCCAGACTGCCTAGGGGTCCATGACACTTTATCACATTCATTAAAGGTAGGTAGTAAGTGTGGTTTGTGAACATTTTTTTGGTTTTATATACATCTGTGTGTGCATTCACATATATGTTTGTAGCAAAATATGTCTTTGTGTGTAAGCACACGGTCACAATGTAAAATACATCTCTTTCTGTGGTTCACAGTTTAAGAGGGTTGCCTCTTAAACTCACTTGCCCACAGTATGACTGGTGATAAGTAGCTCATATGCTATGACTCTCCTTTGCATACCTGACAAACATCACTAATCCCAGCATGTTTTCCTCCTGAGCCTGGATGTAACTTTAGAATCCGGGCCGCTGTGACAAACAGGTGACACAAGATGAAATTTATTTATTATGTCTACCCTAGGGGAAGGATTGAGTTTTAGGACCTCAAGGGAAGAAACAGCTGAAAAACGTTCCCAGGCTATGTGATAATCCCACTGAAGAACATGGAGCTATTCCTGCTTCCTAGGACTTTTCCTAGCTCCCCACCCAAATACTTATCTTCCTGGTCTGAATCCCAGAGAACCATATATTATTCCATAACCACTGCTGTACATCCATCCTCCTTCGATCACAGACGCCTGTGTGGTTAATTGTAGCCCTGGTCAGTTGGGAAGCTCTTTAAGACTGTTGGTTTCCTATGGCTGCTTCTGGTTCCACCAGTCTTTGGGGGAAAGGAAACTAACACTCACAATCCCTGCCGAGGGCCTGGCACTTCGATTTACATTAGCCGGACTGTAAGATATAACTCAGGAGTGACAGGGTGTGGTGAGACTCTCTTCTTAAGAGTGTACTGTCTGGATGTGAGCCCAGCATAAGACTGGACTCGGAGACATGGACGCTTCTGACCACCGAGTGATTTGGCCTTTCCTCTAGGCCGACTGCTGGACATTCTCCATACGAAGGGGCAAAGGGGCTACGTGGCCTTCTTGGAGAGTCTGGAATTTTACTACCCAGAATTGTACAAACTGGTGACCGGAAAGGAACCCACTCGTAGATTCTCCACCATTGTGGGTAAGTGGCTTTACCATCAGCATTCGGACTGTGATGGGAGGGGTGTGTGTGTGTGTGTGTGTGTGTCAGTGGTGAGACAGCTCTAAGGTTATGGATCTGTGACGTCAGGACAGTGCCCCAGTGGCACTTAGGAACTGTCGACCACTTATTTCTGCCTGATGATGAAATGTAGGTCACAGAGGGACAAACTGACTCAAGGGAAGTGGGTGTTTACTGAACATCCGCCATGAGTGTTGGGGGGGTGGAACTCCCCCTACCCTCTTCATCTTGTCCTTTCCTTTGCCTACCCTCCTGCCAGTATCCCATGAACCAGAGCCCGTGGTCATCTTGTCATCTTAATTTTCCTTCCTAAGTATTCTTAAATCAGTCTTTTCTCCATATACACCCCTATCCTAGTCAAGACCCATACAACCCTATCAGCTCTTTATATCCATTCCTGCTCTGATCCAATGAGTTCTCTACTCCTCATGTCACCCTCCCCTACTTAAAACCTTTCAGTGGCTTTCCATTGTTGCCATCTAGAGACCCCAGTGCAGCCCACGGGGACCCTACGTGGTCCAGCCCCTGATGACACTCCCAGCCTCACCTTTCTGCCTCTCCCTCTCTCTGAGCTCCAGCCACTTCGGTCTTCCTTCAGTTTCTGAAATGTGCCAGGTTCCTCTTCCCTTCCCGTAGGACCTTGGCAATGTTGTTCCACCTTCCTAGAATGTGTTTTCTCTCCTCAATAGCTCATCCATCGGGAGCCTCCTCTAATGCCTCTGTCCACTCAGCTGGATCTGGTCCCCCCCCACCCCATTACACACTCTCACAGTCCCCTATACCTTTACTTTGTGCAGTCCTCTCGATCTGTAGCTACATTTGCGTGTGATCACTTGTTTTTTTGATGTCTGTCTCCCTTGCCAGACATAAGCTCTACCGGGACCAAGGCTGTCTTGCGCACCCTGAATCCCCGGTGCCTGATGGGTAGTAAGAGCTCAGTAAAATGTTGGTGAGTGAATGAGGGAACGAATGACACCTGCCCCACGTCTGGAACCCCCTTCTTCCCCTCCCCAGTCCTCAGGCCTGACTGGGTGCCCCCCTCTCCACAGTGGAGGAGGGCCACGAGGGCCTCACGCACTTCCTGATGAACGAGGTCATCAAGT
This sequence comes from Neophocaena asiaeorientalis asiaeorientalis, assembly GCF_003031525.2. Lineage (NCBI taxonomy): Eukaryota > Metazoa > Chordata > Mammalia > Artiodactyla > Phocoenidae > Neophocaena > Neophocaena asiaeorientalis. The sequence continues at coordinate 1,980,262 of NW_020175045.1, forward strand.
TGCAACAGCAGATGAAGGCCAAGGACCTGCAGCGGTGTGAGCTGCTGGCCAAGTCACGACAGCTGGAGGACGACAGGAAGCAGCTGACGCTGACACAGGTGGAGCTGCTGACCTTCCGGGACCGGTACTACAAGATGAAGGAGGAGCGGGACAGCTACAACGACGAGCTGGTCAAGGTGAAGGATGACAACTACAACTTGGCCATGCGCTACGCCCAGCTCAGCGAAGAGAAAAACATGGCGGTCATGCGGAGCCGGGACCTCCAACTCGAGGTGAGGGGCACGTGGCGGGAGCTGCTGGGCCGAAGTGAGTGAGCGGGAAGCGAAGGCCACCGGGGCAAAGACCACCAGGCAGGCAGGCGCAGGGTTTAACACCTGGCCGGGTGAGGGAGAAAGGAAGACGCGGGAGTTCCGGCAGCCTAGATCGACTGTGCACGTGCGCTCGCCAACCCAGCGAGGCTCGGCGCCGGTTTAGCGCCCAGATCCACCGCGCGTGTCTGCACATGCGCACAGGCCCGGTGAGCTTGCCCTCCTGCTCAGGAGCCCTCCAGGCCCCTGTGCGCATGTGCAGACTTGCGCACCCGGACTCGGCGGAGCTTCCCACTTGCTCCGGAGCGAGGACCCGCTAGGCACGTGAACCAGAGATGCGTACGTGGGCCCAGCTCATGGGCCCTGCACCCGTGCTGGGTGAGGGGGGCGATGGAGGATTCAGGGGCCTGCCCAGCTCTATGGCCCTCGGGAAAATTAGCGAGGAGATGGGCACAGCACCTGTCCCGTGGATTCATGAGATCCTTGAGGCCAGGACTCTGCCCTTCACAGCTGTATCCACAAAGCGCAGCATGGCACAGTGGAATAGTCACTTATCCGTGAACAATCCAGCAGCCAAATGATAGATGTCATTAACGAGTTTACTTCCAAAAGGGAGATGGAGAAGGGAATTGCTTCACTCATCCACCGCCTTGCACCAGCCTCTTTTCCAGCGATACATAACTCAGAACGAAGCCCCGCTGTCATGGAGCTCACATTCTAATCAGAAAAGAAATGCGTCAATCGCTGGTAGTAATAAGTGCTATTAAGAAGAGGGAGAAAAGAGTTTCGGGATAGTGAGTGAGGGTTGCCGTTTTAAATAGGATGGTCAGGAAGCGTTCCTGAGAAGGAGACACAGGAGCAGAGATCTGAGGAAAGGGAGGAGCCAGCCCTGCAAGTCTCAGGGGAAGAGCAAGTGCAAAGGCCCCAGGTAGCGGCCATGCGTGGTGTTTTTGAGAAACAGCAGGAGAGCCAGTGGGGCTGGAGCCGAATGAGCAAATGGGAGACGGCCAGGGTGCAGATCCTGGGGGCTTGGTAAGAACTTTGCAATTTATTCCAGTAGTGATGGAAGCCACTGAGGGATTGAGAGCTGCGAGTGACAACTGATTTATATCTAGAAAGGTCACTCTGGCTGCTGGGTGGAAAATAGACCCTCAGAATATTTATTAAGCACCTGCCATGTGTGAGGCACGGTGCTAAGCACTGTGGGGGACATAGGCATAAATAACCTGATTTGTGCTCAGGTCACTTATAATTTAGTTGAACCAGACAGATCAGTAAACAGTCCACTAGAATTCAGGTGGATTGAGTCAGCGACGTAGCAGGCAAAAAGCAAGAGCTTCGAAATCCTTTGGATTTGACTTCAAATCTGACTTCTTCTGGCTTTACCACTTAGTTGGTTCTTGGCCTCACTTTCCTCATTCGTAAATGCCAGTTACATGGAAATGAAAATTATACCTACGCCCTAGGATTGCTGAGGTGCTGAAATATGTCTTTGGCAAGATGGCTGACCTAGTAAGCACTCACTTTGTGTCCACTTGGATGGGACTGGGGATCTGGACCCAGAACAGGTCACTTGGGTTCATCTTCCAAGACTGAGGAGGAGTGTGTGTGTGTGTGTGTGTGAGTGTGACCAGGAAGCAAGGTTCCTGTGCTGTCTCATGTAGGGTTTGGTGGTGTTAACCTGTGGCGGAGGTGTAAAACTTTCTCTCCTAGAACTTTCTCCTGTTTTATGTTTTTCTGGCCATATAGTAACAGTGAGAAACCATATCTAGAACTTAAAAGAACATCTGGCCAGCTGAGTGCTAGGCCGTTTCTCAGGCCCAGGCTGCTTCCCTGCATTCCTCTTTGCTCCTTCCCTCAGACCACGGGCGTACAGCCGAGGTCCCTTCCTTGCTGAAGCCACCACCCTCTACCTGCCAGATTTCTTGAGATGTTCCTCGCATAAGCCTAGAATTGAAAAAGGACACTCACCCATTTGGTACCCTCTTCCTTGCAGACCTTGAAAACAATCTTCCTCTTCTAGGTGTTTTACCAAGGCTGATCAGTTTGGGGAAGCAGCCAGGCTAAGTCACAGAGGTTTAAGAAGCTTCCTCCTGGTCTCAGTTCCTCACACTCGCCTCCTGGGTGAAGCTCAGCACAGCTGGAGAAGTTGTCCCATTTCCAGGGGTAGTAACTGCCTCCTCCTCCAGGAAGCCACTCTTTCTTACACACTAGGTCTGGGCAGGTCCTTTAGGCCAGAGATCCTGTCAGTGGCAGCAATGCCATTTGTTCAACTAAATCTTGTGTGAAACACAAGAGGCCAAAACATGTACATGTGCAGAACTACTGTGGGATGTGAAGTCAGGGTGGGGCCCGGATCCCCCCCGCCGCCCCGCATCTCTTTGCTCCCTGCGATAACACGAGGGTTCTTGAGGGGATCTTGACTTCTGAGGATCAGAGTTTGGAACCCATCCTAAAAGACCTTTAAAATGGATAACATACCTCGGGGAAACACCAGGTTGGGTACCTTTGATCCTAGTCTGTAATCTGTTCCACTCCACAAAAGTTGCCTGAGGGATTCTTCCAGGGGACGTAACTGCTTTAGAACTGTTCTAAATTAATGGATCAGGGCCCTCTTCCTCAACAAGGAGGGGGTGGTTTGTTTCCCTAGAAGAGGTTTCTTTGAGGCCTTCTCTGTCACCAACTGGAGGAAGGAGAGAGGGGGGCAGAGCACAGCTCATGCTGGAAGTCCAGTAGGATCTGGGAGGCACTGCCTTTTCTGAATGTCTCCTGCCAACTGCGTTCTCCCCTCCGCACCCTGTGGGTGTTTCAGATCGACCAGCTCAAGCATCGATTGAATAAGATGGAGGAGGAATGCAAGCTGGAGAGGAATCAGTCGCTGAAACTAAAGAACGACATCGAGAACCGGCCCAAGAAGGAGCAAGTTCTGGAGCTGGAGCGGGAGAACGAGATGCTGAAGACCAAAATCCAGGAGCTGCAGTCCATCATCCAGGTGAGGGCCAGTGCGGGCACAGTGGGCGCAAGGGAGGATGAGGGTCGGGGACCACAGAGAATTCGTGTCGTCCTTGGGCACCTTAGTCCCTCCTCTGTCAGCGGGGGTGACCACACCACCCACTTCTCAGAGGCACGACATTATGTGAGATAAAACTTGTGGCGATGTTCCCTCGGCTGAATCACTCTGTGAAAATCACCATTCACACAAAATCACTGCCCTGGGTGCTGTGAGAAAAGTACATCCGAGAAATCTTCTTGCCTTAAAGATTTCTAGAAACTCAACTCTCAGCTCTGTGTGATTTGTTAAAACTTCAGGAGCCTCCCCCCACCTTTGCCATCACAGAATCATCTGTAGGTACCGAGGAATAATAGCCCAAAACACATACGCAGGGAAAGAAAAAAGGCACCCGCCCCTTCCTCTGGAATGATTCCCCCCGCCCCCCAGGACTGGCTGCCTGGCGCGGAAGGCTCTCGTTCAGAGCAGAGGATGCGTCCCGGTTTAGTCGGAGAGATTAGTTGGTATTTCAGGGGAGGCATCTGGAAGGCAGATCAGCCCTCTCTTTGTTGTCACCTGTGAAGTGTGTGGAGAGGCAGCAAGTGCTCCTCTGAGCTCTGATAAGAGCCGGGGCAGAACAACAGGCATCGGGATGTTTTTTATGCTTCTTTCCAGGTGATAAAATTCGTAAATAATAAGCTGCTTAGGGACCCCGAGAGACAGCGACCCTTGCCTCTCTCTGCTTCCCTGGCACAAAACCTTCCGCTCGCTCAGTGTGTCGCCGGCACTTTCGTCTGCCGCCTTCCCGGGCCCCACGCTCCCTGCCCTCCCCCTGCCCCCAGCACCGTTAAACGTTCCCCCACTTCCGCACTCCCCGCCCGCCCAGGCCGGGAAGCGCAGCCTGCCAGACTCGGACAAGGCCATCCTGGACATCCTGGAGCATGACCGCAAGGAGGCCCTGGAGGACCGACAGGAGCTCGTCAACAAGATCTACAACCTGCAGGAGGAGGTCCGCCAGGCGGAGGAGCTGAGGGACAAGGTGGGCCCCATGGGCGGTCGGGGCAGCACCCACCCAGCTGACACCCTCGGGCCGGGAGCCCCTGTGCACGGATGTGTGTTAGTGGAACCTCCAGAGCCCACGCTCTCTTCCAGGGACCAGGTCTGGCCCCTGGTGTAAATTCCCTGTGCGTCAGCGCGACACCCGTCTCCCCCCGGCTGAAGGCCACGGGAGGGCGCACCCGGCGTCCACCCTGTCTCCCGCTCATTCCCTGGCACGTAGTAGGTCCACAGCAAATCTCCGTTGGTGGACTGGCCTTTTACCTTGGTCCCTTCTGGTCAGAGAGCTGACTCTCACAAGGTCAGGCCCTGTGGGGAGGCGCAGGCCGGCTCCGGGAAGACGCAGCCAGAAAATGGCTCTCGGCCCCGATAGGTGACCGCTTGACGCGTGTGTCGATCTCCCCCTGTGCTCGCAGTACCTGGAGGAGAAAGAGGACCTGCAGCTGAAGTGCTCGACCCTGGGGAAGGACTGCGAGATGTACAAGCACCGCATGAACACCCTAATGCTGCAGCTGGAGGAGGTAGAGCGGGAGCGCGACCAGGTACGGGCCGCCCGGGGCGGCTGCGCGGCAGGCCTGCGGGCTCCGGGCCGTGGGGCCCAGCGGGAGGTTTTGTCCGGGGCAGTGTCGTTAACTCCGCTGGAATCACTCGTGAATCCATCTTGCCTGCTTCCGTTCCCAAAGTGAATTCTATCCCAGTTCGTTGAATAGCATGGGGGCCTGAGCTGGACCCTGGCGGCCTGGGCTTTAGAGTAAGATGGCCAGGTCCAGACCCCGTCACTCTTCAGACGCGTGGCTGCAGGCGAGCTGCCACTCCCTGGAGGCCTCGTCTGTGAAGTGGGAATGATAATAATGGCGCCACTCGCTAGGGCGGAGGGTGGGCTCCAAGAGACACAGCCGAGGCTGGACAGACGGGGGCTGTGACGTGTTGTTCAGGATGGTATCGACTGAAACACCCAAGGGTCAGGGTCCAGGAGAGGGCCAGAGGCCGTGGAACTGACACATGGGCTGGGGAGCGGGCGTCTGGGTGTGACTTGGGAGCGTCGGGGCGAAGAGCCAATCGGCCTCGTCCCTCTCCTCCTCCGGGCAGGCCTTCCATTCCCGGGACGAGGCGCAGACCCAGTACTCCCAGTGCTTAATCGAAAAGGACAAGTACAGGAAACAGATCCGCGAGCTGGAGGAGAAGAACGATGAGATGAGGATTGAGATGGTCCGGCGGGAAGCCTGCATCGTGAACCTGGAGAGCAAACTCCGGCGCCTCTCCAAGGACAGCGGCAGCCTCGAGCAGGTGGGGCTGGCCGGGCGCGTGCACTCCCGCGAGGAAGCACACCCTTCCCTCCCGCACCCAGAGCAGCCGTGCCCCTGAACCGCGTGTGTCTGGGTCGTGATGAGTAGAAGCCGCTCATTTTGAAGCTAGAAGAGGCAGGACGAAACCCTGGCCCGGCCGCTTGCTGGCCGGGTGATCTCGGGCAAGTCACTCCCGCGTTAGAACCGCAGGTCCTCCTCGGGGGACCTCTGTCGGCCGTCAGCCTGCCCCTGGGTTTCCTTAAACCCCTCTGGACGGTCATCGGGTGTAAGACGCCCTGCTCCCATTAAAGTCAGTAGGGCCTGTAAGGAAACCGTCATTTATCTCGATATGAAGTTCAGGCACGTGTCACGGCGGGGCCCCAGGCGCCCCGAAGTGAGCGATGCCGTGATGCGGGCAGATAGATGATACTATCACTCTCGTAGCTGTGGGCTTGGGTGCCTGTGTCTGCAGGTACCGTGCTAAGCGCCCTCTGTGCCGCAGGACTGCCCGCCAGGACAGTAAGATCGCTGTCTTCCTTGGCGAAGGGTAGAATCCAGACACAAGCAGCTGAGTAACTTCCCCGAGGGCATCGCTAGTCAGTCACCCAGGGAAACCAGGATCGGACCCACCCTCCCAGCCCCTCGCCCAGAGGACTCAGATCTAGTGCTGGACGCAGATCCAGGAGCGTGACATTTCAACGCAAGTGTTGTAAATTACGCATTGAAGGGGCGCTGTAGGCGCCCAGGGGTGGAGGCCTCCATTCTGTCAGGGTTCCGGGAAAGACTCCCTACAGGAGAAGCCAGCCTCGGGACCTCCATTTGGAATGCTGTCCCCGGACTTCACCTGGCCAAGTTCTGACCCCCTTCTGGGGTTGGCTGAAGTGTCAACTTCCTCAGCTAGGCCTTTGCCGGTTCCTGATGGAAACCAGGAGCCTCTGTGTTATGCCCTCAACTTCTGCGCGTTTCCTACAGTTTGTAGTGACGCAGAAGCTCCGTGTAGGCCCCTCTGTCTGTCCAACGTGTAGCACAGGGCCAGGCACAGGGTGGACCCTCGGGGAGCATCTGCTGAATTTATGAACGAAAGCTGTGACAGCGCCTGGCTAGGTGAGGAAAGATGGGGCTGTATTCCAGCCCACGGGGACACCACGAGCAAAGGCCTGGAGGTGTGACACCCATGGCATGCCGTCGGCAGGCCGCGCTTGGCAGGTCTGTCATCCATGGAGTGGGAGGCGGGGACAGGCAGGAGGTGGGCTGGAGCGGGTAGCAGGAGGGAGCCGACTGGGCCCGTCGGCTAGGGAGGCTGGTCGTGAGTTATTCTTGGACGTGAAGGATTTTGTGCGGGGAAGTAAGGCCAAAAGCTTTGGGTTTGGAGGCAGTGTAGCATGAGGGTGTTACGTGGCCTTGAGGGGACCAACCAGAAGTTATTTACTATTCTTGCACCTCAGCTTCAGATAACGGCTGTAAGTTACTTAGGACAGTACCTGGCCCCGTTGTTATCATTATCCAGGCATTCAGCAACATTTCTTAGATTTGTAGCTTAGGCCTAGGGCCTGAAATTGTGGATCTGGTGGTGGCGTATCAGATAAGGGGCCAACACCATCTGGGAGGCAGTTCCTCTACTACCGTAGAGAGCACAGTGCGAGGGTCTGCGCCAGGGCCCCGGCGGGAGGGAGATGGGGGCGGGGGTCTCGTGAGGAGGGTGGAGCTAGCGTGATAGGTCTTGGCATCGGGGTGGACGCGGGGGTCAGGAAAGAGGAAGAGGCCATCCGGAGCTTCAAGCTTGGGTGCCCGAGGGAGTGATGGCGCCAGTAGAGCTTGTTCCTGCGCGTGGCGGCAGCTCCTCCGTGCTCCGTCACGGACACGGCCTCCCCTTGTCTCCAGAGTTTGCCCAGGAACCTACCAGTGACCATCATCTCTCAGAACTTTGGGGACACCAGCCCCAGGACCAACGGTCAGGAGGCTGACGATTCTTCAACCTCAGAGGATTCGCCAGAGGACAGCCGCTACTTCCTGCCCTACCACCCGCCCAAGCGCAGGATGAACCTGAAGGGCATCCAGGTGCTTGCACGCAGCCGGGGAGGGCCATCCTGGGGCGGGGGTGGGGACCGGGGAGCTGGGGGCCCCCTGCACGCGGGGGAGGAGGCAGCTGGGCCTCACATGGTCCTGGGGCGGGTCTCGGACCCCTGAGGCGACTGGACCGCCCTCAGCCCTGTGAACGGAAACCGTGCCAGCTCTGTGCTTCTTGCTTGTTCCGGCGAATTCTCTCATCTCCTACGAATGTAGTACAGTTCAGAGAGAGGAGAGAGAATGATCTAAGCACGATCTCCAGATTCATCTGTTTACTCAACCAGTAGGTATTGAGCGCATATCGCGTGCTTACCGACGTCAGTGGCTTGTGATGGAGCTGGAGTTACAGCACTCATCCTACCTGCTTTGCTCTGTCTCTAGCGCACTCCATCAGCTGAGGAATGAATGAATGTGACTGAGTGAATGAGACGGTCTCACGCGCGGGGCCTGGCGGGGCCTCTGCTCTCCCCGCCCTCGCACACAGGGAGGGGAAGGCCTAGGGCGGCACCTCGGAGGCCGGCCTGGCACCGCCAGCACCTAAGGCCGGGGTGGCCGGGGCAGCTTCCCCGAAGCCTCGTCTGTTCCTGAAAACTCCCCCGCGCCGTGCAGCCAGTTCTGCTCAGCGTCACAATACCACCCCACCTCCACTCTCAGCCCTGGTACCATCCGAGCCACGTGGCAGCGCCTCCCGTGGGGCGGGCGTGTCTGTACCAGCGGCTGCCTGCGCCGGGCCAGGGGAGCCACGGCCGTGGGGCGTCCGTGGGCATGCTGCGCCCTCTGTGGTTCCTGCGGCCACGTGACGAGGGCGGCGTGGGCTCGCCTCGGTTTCTTTCTTGCCTCAGCGCCGGTGACGTGTGTCTCAGGCCTTGTTTGATTTGTGTCCTCTGTCTCCTTGCTTCCCCTCCCCTCTTTCAGCTGCAGAGGGCCAAATCCCCCATCAGCCTGAAGCGGACATCAGATCTTCAAGGTTAGTGAGACGCCCGGATCCCTCTCCTGTCTGTCACTCTGACTCTCGGTCCACCTGTTTCTCCCATCGTAGGCGTCGATCCTGCAAGGTTAACCCGGGAGGGGTCTCGGGGGCCCTGGGGCCCCGGGGTGGCAGGGTGTCCAGATGGTGATTACTGTTTGCTGTCATCGGAGAGGGCGGGAGCCCCGACCACGGAAACGTCACATCTGAGGTCCTCTCCCCGTGGGTCCGTCCGGAGCCCCGATACTTGGCCTCCCTCCCGGACTTCCAGGCAGGCAGTCCCTGGCATGGGAAGCCACCAGTTCACCCCTCAACCCCGGGTTCTCCGAGACACACTGTCCCCAGAATTCCTCTCACTCATCCTCAGCGCCACTCTGGAGCGACAGCTGGCTAGCGAGGGTTTGCCTGGGTGAACCGGGCACCTACTGTGTGCCAGGTGCTGGCAGGTCCACGTAGATGCTTCCAGAGCCCAGGTACTCGGGCAGGGCCATCGGTGAGGAGGTGGAATGTGGCCCTGGACACCCAAGAGAGCGGTTGGAAGAAGGCTGGAGAAGGATCTGTCAAGGAGGGCACGTGCAGACGGGGTCTAGAAAAGGGAGAATTGAGGTCGCTGGGCACGGCCTCCGGAAGGGCCCCCCGGGATGGAGCAGGAAGCCGAGACATGGATGTGCAGCCTGGAAAGTGTGTGATACAGAAAGCTGTGCTGCCTCCTGGGGTCAGAGCAGGACGGCGCCGGGAACGAGCCCGCAGAGGTTGACGGCCAGGCCTGAGTTCACGGGCTTCATCCCTCCGAGGAGAGCAGGGCAGCCAGGGGTCCAGATCTGGGCTGCGCCTGGTGGGGACACCGGGGGAAGGGGAGCCCTAAGGTGGGGGCCGAGCCACTTCCCTGGTGGCCAGTTCCACACGGAGTGCCAGCCGGGTTGCCCACCTTGGCCCTCAAGACAGAAGGCATCGTCCAGCCTTGATGAGGCCGCCCTGGGCCTGTGTGGGGGGAGGGACGTGGTGGTGAAAACACCCGGCTCTTCCTCAAGCGGAGGGGAGAGGAGGCCGCCCCCACACACACACAGGACGGCCCCAGGGACGCAGTGCCCCAGGGGCTCTCACTGACCCTGCCCTCCCCGTTCTCCCCCGCCCCTTCCGTCTGCTCCTCCTGCCCGATTCGCCGAGGACAGGGAGGGGACACGAAGAAGACGTCACGGACGCCAGCCCCAGCTCCTCCGGGTCGCTGCCCATCACCACCTCCTTCTCCAAGATGGTGAGCAGGGCCCTCAGCGCCGCTCCCCGTTCCGGCTCGGAGCTCGGGCCGGGCCCCCCACCCCGGCCTCGCCCGCCCCGCGGGCCCGGCCTGCTTGCTTTCCTCGCCCAGGGCTGCAGCCCAGGCCCTGCTCCATGTCTCCTGGCCTCGCAATGTATTTTCACCTTCTTGCCGCCTCCTTTCCCAATTTGACACTCGGTGGGCAGAAGAGACGGGCCTCCGCAGGGCTGCGGCGAGTGGCACAGGCGGCTGACGATCCTGCTGCCGCTTCTCAGCCCCTGGCGACTCCGGCAGCTGGAGGTGGGCAGCCGGTGGGGGCCGGAGCGGCAGAGCAAGGCCTGCCCGGCCCCCGCGCGCCTCCCTCCAGCCCACCTGGGCAGAGCGGTGTCACTCCCCCTAGCCAGGCGGCAGGAGGCGTGGGATTAGAAATTCTAACCCCAGGGGAAGCCCTGGGAAGCTGGTCAGCCACTCCAGCATCAGGCCCTGAAGGAGAGAGACGTGATAAGGAATGGCCCCTGTCTGAGCCCAGCTCTGGGAGGGGAAATCCCAGGCACTCAGTTCAGGCAGCCCTTGCTGGGAGCCAGCGGGCCTTGTCTCAGAGGGCCACCCTCCAGCAGCCGAGCTGTCTGCGTGGGCCTCCGCCAGCCCCTAAGGTCTTCCCCTCATCCAGAGCAGGTGCCCAAGGCTGGGCAGTTCTGGGGACAGAGAACCCCGCCCGTGCTGGGCACAAACAAGGACCGTCTCTCGGGCTCCCACCCGCCTCCCCGCTTCCTGTTCCCGGGACGAGCCGATGTGCCCCAGGCTTGGTGGCTTCGGCTGCCCCAGGCTGAGCGCGAGCCTTCTTCGGCCAAGGTCGCCGCTGAGAACCAGCTTGCGGGCGCACACTGCCTGCGTAGCAGGAGGGGACGCATCTGATTTAAACTTAGTCCGTGTGTATATAACATGTACGCCCGCGGAGGCACGGCTCCCCGTAACACATCTGTGTGCGTGTCTGAAGCAGCCCCATCGAAGCCGTTCCAGCATTATGTCAATCACGGCCGAGCCGCCAGGAAACGACTCCATCGTCAGACGCTGTAAGGAAGACGCGCCTCATCGGAGGTGGGTGACAGGTGGGGGGAGGGGGCGGGACGTGTTCCTGGTGCTTGTTGTGCCGCTCGGCACTTCACTAACTCGCCAGTCCTTAAGGGAAGCTCGAGATACAGGCAGGATGGTGCCCATTTTACAGATGGGCAAGCCGAGGCTCAGAGAAGGGACACGGCTTTCCCAGGGCCCCCCAGCTAGCCAGCAAATGACGAAACCAGCATCGCTTCGCCCCCTGCTACCGAGAGATCAGCTTTCTCCATCCCATGGTTCCAGAGCTTGGCTTTTTCTGCCAAAGAGTGAGAGACGCTGTGAATGTCCCCCTCATTGCTACCGTCTCTCCCCTTTCCTCACCTCGTGGAGGCCATCAGTGTCCCCATTGTGGAGACCACAGTAGAGATATGCCTGGGCATCCAGGTGTTTCCAGTCACCAGATATTTAGCATCGTACGTTCAGAGTCAGAGGTTTGCGGTGGTTCCTAGAAGGGCCAGACCAAGGAGTGGCCGGCGGGGCTGGATCTCCATCTTGGGTCCTGCCAGCCACCTGGCTTGGGCCTCATTACTGCATCACAGGAACCACACAGGAACAGCTCAGAACTCTTGGAACATGTGCCTCACTCCCGACCTGTCCTGTCTGAGGGAGGCTCAGCTGTTTGGGCCCGTCACACAATGCAGCCCGTTCGACTATAAACGCCGTTAGGCACTCTGCATCCAGGGAGAGGAATGAGTGGGAAGTAGCAGGTGGGGCTGTCGGGGACTCTGCTCAGCGGCTCTTCGTGTCCGTCCTCACACCAGCTAATGCGGCCTCTGCAGGCTCTGGGGCCGCCCTGCCCTCCCAGCAAAGCACCCAGCCTCGTGCAGCCCTCCCATGGCCCACAGCCCTCCACCCACCTGCCGACCTTCCTCTCCCGCCCATCCTGCCCTCTCAGAACCACAGCCTCTCAGACAGCCAGAACGTTCGGGAAGCCTCGCTCTCCCTTGCCCACCTGCACACACAGTCAGGAGAGCTCTCCTGTCCCCCCTTATGTCTTGCAGCACAGTTGAAGACGACAATGACAGCGGTGGCTTCGATGCCTTAGATCTTGACGGTGGGTACCCAGCAGGTCTGAGAGGCATTACAGGTGTGGTAGCCACGTCGGCCCCATCCTGACCTTCCAGCAGGGCCTGCCTGGGGCAAAGCCTGGCACACAGTAGGTCCTCAGGAAACGTGTGCAGAGTGGATTCCGAGAGGGCTGTCTGTGCACGAGGAAGACAGGCCTCCGCCCGTTGAGTGGCTTGGGCTGGGAGGCGCCTGAGGAGCCTGTCCTTTGTTCCGCAGACAGTAGGAACCATCGCGATGCTGAGTGTAGAATCCGAGTTAGGTCTGGGTTTTTAAGAAAGCATAGCTCTCGCGATCGTAGCCAAGCACTGTGATCCAGTTGCAGTGACTCTCAGCAGCTGTTTTCAGAGATGCTATTGTCGTCCTTGTTTTGCAGATGAAGAAACAGAGTCTTAGGGAGACTAAGGAGCAGTGTGGTGGAGGAGGGACTGGAAGCGGGGGGACCTCATAAGAAGCCAGGTGTTAATTAAGTTGTTAACCAACCTCGGCGGGACGAGTGGCAGGCATGGGGCTGGGGCCCTGGGATGGAGATGGGGCGGCAATTAAGGTTGGTTTTCATCCCCTGAAACTGTAGGTGTGGGGCAGGCAGGCACTGGGGAGACTGGAGGGGCCGTGGTAGCCCTGAACCCGACCCACGGGCAGAGCTGGTGTGATGGAGGGGATATTCCCTCGGCCCAGCACGTTGCCACGCAGAGCCAGAAACGAAGGCTCCGTCTCCAGGGAGTAAGCATGCACGCAGCACCCGCCAGCCACCACCCCTTGCAGCCGCGAGGCCCCTGCACCTCACCAGGCCCTGTTACAGCTGCATGGGACACAGAACCTGTGTCCCTGACTTCTTGCTGTGGCAGAGACTGTGGTGGCATAGTTGAGGACCAGTGGGGAGACCCCATGCAGATTTGCAGACCTGAGCTGCTGTTTTTTTTTTTTTTTTTTTTTGGGGGCAACGAACCCGCATCCCCTGCATCGGCAGGCGGACTCTCAACCGCTGCGCCACCAGGGAAGCCCCTATTTATTTATTTTATCATGTGTTTATTTTGGCCGCGCTGGGCCTTAGTTGCAGCATGCGGGATCTTTTAGTTGCGGCACGCAGACTCTTAGTTGCAGCATGTGGGATGTAGTTCCCAGACCAGGGATCAAACCTGGGCCCCCTGCATTGGGAGAGTAGGGTCTTACCCACTGGTCCACCAGGGAAGTCCCCAGACCTGAGCTTCTGACTGGATGGACAGGAGGGAGAAGAACAGGAAGGGTTCCGGCTTCTCGGGAGATGGCTCGGCGCCTTGGGATGGTGGCAGCGTCCTCGGGCCCCGAGGAGCTGGCAGCATGGAGCTGGGCCCAGAATCCTCCGGGCGTGGCCCGCCAGCCCCCTCGGTTCCAGGGCTCCCACCGGCCTGCCTCCACCCCTCGCCAGCTCAGGCTGCCAGCAGATAAAATGAAAGATTAGTGGCTCTCCTTAATTGGTGACCAGCAGCAGCTTTCACCTAATGGGCACCTAATCGAGGCTGGGTGATGGGAAGAGCTCCAGGAGTTTGGAAAGGGGAGAGCTGGGAAGAGAATTCTGGGCAGCCGTCCAGAGCATTTTGCAGTGTCGGGACAAATTCTCTCTGCAGAGAAGCCTTTGTTATCAGCCCAGAGCAGGGCTTGCAGATCTCCCGTCCCAGCGGCCTGAGCTGTGCAGGGTGGGCGTGTTTCCCTGGGGGGCTCGGGGTTCCGCCGAGTTGGGAGGAGAGGGGGCTTCCTTACTCCGTCCACACGCTGGTCCTGCAGCCCCGCCCCAGACCCGCCCCAGGCCGGTAGATGGTGGCTAGACCTGAGGTCCCCAGATGAAAATTTGGACCCCGATTCCAAAGCAGAGCAAGTGCCTGCTAATGGCGGCCCCTTTCCAGATGCCCCCTGGAGGCGGGGGAATGGCTCTGAAGGAGAGGTTGCCGGGACTGGACCCTATACCCCCCAGGGCCTCCAGGACCCGCTGACCGAGGCTGCTCCCTCATCCGGGGAGGGGGGAGGATTTGCCAGGAGGCAGAAAGGGAGGAGCCGCCTCGGCCACGTCAGGAAGGCCACGGGCCGCCCTCCCTCCTGCTCGGGGGCCTGAAGCGTCCTTTACGCCTTCGCAGATGACAGCCACGAGCGGTTCCCCTTTGGACCTCCCTCCACCCATTCCTCCTCTTCCTCGCACCAGTCTGAGGGCCTGGACGCCTACGACCTGGAGCAGGTCAACCTCATGTTTAGGAAGTTCTCTCTAGAAAGGTACCGAGGTCACGGGAGAGGGGAGGCTGGGCTGAGGGGCAGGGCTGAGGTGAAGGCTGCTCTCCCCTCGATCCCCTGCAGAGGGGATCGTCCAGGGCACCCGTATTCTAGAATCAGAGTCTGGGAATCATAGTGTCCCAAAATCCGAAATCACTACCCCTGACCCCCAGCCAGGCCCATGTAGGAAGGGGCCTGCCCGGGGCCACACAGCCCGGCAGAGGCAAGGAACGGGACTCTCGTGTCGGACCGGCCCCGGGCCCCGCCCGTGACTCCCCGAAGCCCGGTGGGCTGTGCCCACGCAGCCTTCCCGGTGTGCGAGGAGGGGCCAGCAGCCCTTGCATCCGTTGCAAGCAGCCGGGGCGTGTGCGACCTCCGTCTCCCGGTGGCAGTGTCTCCCGGGGCCCCTGCTTCTGGTGTGTGCTTGTGACAGCAGGAGCCGGTCGCCAACTCTCTCCTAAGGTGGCCGCTGCTGCGACTCCCCGGGGACGCTGCAGCCCAGGCCCCGCTCTCTGGGTGTCCCGGCCGGGAGTCCTAGCCACAGCTGCCTGACCCCCGTCTTATCTCCCGACGCAGACCCTTCCGGCCGTCTGTCACGTCCGTGGGGCACGTGCGGGGCCCCGGGCCCTCGGTGCAGCACAGCACGCTGAGCGGCGACAGCCTCATCTCCCAGCTCACGCTGCTCGGGGGCAACGCGCGCGGGAGCTTCGTCCACGCGGTCAAGCCGGGCTCCCTGGCCGAGAAGGCCGGCCTCCGCGAGGGCCACCAGCTGCTGCTGGTGAGGGGCTGGGGGCTGGGGGAGGCAGCAGTTCCGGTTCCTCTGCACATCTGCTGCTGACAGCGCAGGGACCCCCACCCCCACGCCTGCAATAAGCTGCGGATTCCCGGCCAGGAGGAGGGGTTGCCAGGGGGCGGGCCTGTCAGCTCCTCTCTGGAGGCCCCTCCCCGGGCCCTTCTCTCCACGACTCTTCGCTCGTGTTCCTAGAGCCTGTGCCCAGGCACACGCGCGCACACGTGCTCCGGGCGGTGGGCGGGAGGCACGTGAACCCCATTTAAGTGCGATGCTTTCTTCCCTCAGCAGCGCTGAGCTGGTCTTTGTTGAGGAGAGGTGCTTTTGTTCCCCGGCGGGGCAGTCTCACCCCCGCAGCTCCGCTCGCCTCGCCGTGGAGCCCAAGCAGGACAATGTGTCTTTGATATCTAGCTAGAAGGCTGCATCAAAGGCGAGAAGCAGAGCGTCCCCTTGGAGACGTGCACGAAGGAGGAGGTGCGCTGGACCGTCCAGAGGTGCAGTGGGCCCGTCACACTGCACTACAAGGTCAACCAGGAAGGTGAAGACCCCAGGCGGGGCGGGCGGTCCCTCCCCTCGCTCATCTGCTGGTCAGGAGGACTGAGGGGGCAGGCGTGGGGCGGGAGGGGCAGGCGCGCTGACACACGTGGGCACACACCTGCCCTGGCGCGCCTCGGGCCTCTGCCCCGCTCGCGGTGGAGGCAGCACATCCAGCCGCGAGCAGACTGCCTGGCCAGCTCCCCGCTCTCTCTGCGAGGCCGAGGTTTGGTTTTTCTCTCTCGGGCTTCCCGGCCCTGACGTAGGCAGAGAGTCTGGGGTGACCGTCCCTGCACCCGCGGGCCCACTGAGCCACACCGCGGCCGGGCCATCTGCTGCAGGACAGCCGGGCCTCACCCCCTTCTCATCTGGCCCCCCAGCAGCTTTTTCAGGGTGTCTCCTCTTTCTCGACCCAGACTCCTAGGCAGCGTCTTCCTTCTCCCCAACTCTGAGTTGTCGTTCTCACCTTTGGGGTTTTTCGTGCCTGATGATCTCTGCAGCTGGGTCTTGTTTTTAACCACCAGGGGCTCATGAATGTTTCAACAGAGCATAAATAGCCGCTCTCTCTCTAGCGGTTCCCCACTGCCGCCTGCTTGCCCTTCCCGGCAGTGCCCGGTCAGTGTGGAAGTTAGTGATGCCCTGTCCCCAGACACAGGGCCCAGCCTTCTCCTCCTGCAGGCGGGCTCCCCCGCTCTGCCAGGCCGGCATCCCAGCCCAGCAGCAAGTCTCCGGGCGCTGCCCTGCCCACCAGCCCCGGTGCCACAGAACCCAGTACGAGCAGAGCCCCCGGCTTTGTGTAGCAGCAGCCCTGCGTCTGGAATTCAGTGGAAGAAGGGTTCCCTCTGGCAGGATCCTGTCTGTAGGGCCCATCCTCCCGGGCGGTGGAGCCCTCAGATGGTGATTGATGTTAACCCCGCCCAGGTGGGTGGGAAGGGCCCAACCGGGAATCCCGTCTCTCCGTGATCAGACAGGCCTGCTGGCTCCAGTCTCCCTGGCGTGTGAGGTGTGGGGCCTGTGAGACGTAGCGTTTGAGGAGCTATTTCTGGGCCTGGCGATGAGGACTGTTCTAGCTTCCACCGTGTTACGGCTGTCTGCACGTGGGGCTGACTTCAGGATTTATGTTATGGATTTACGTCTTGGACGTTTGCTGAAAGTTACTGCATTTATTGTATTCATAGTTTTATGCCCTGCTTCCTTCCGAAAGGAGTCATAAAATTTCACACTAAAGGGCAATGGTGTTAACTAAGGTTAATACATGTGCCGTGGTCCTACCACTTCGGAAAACCATCCGGCGGTGTCTCCTAAAGCTGAATGTATACACAGTGACCTAGTAATTCCACTTCTGTGAATACATCCAAGGGAAATGAGTACATACGTCCACGAAGGTGTAAGAGCGGTCATAGCAGAGGTATCCGTAGTAGCTGGAAACGGGATAAATGTACACACCAGAGAAAGGATAAATCAGCACCACGTGGGATACTGTACAGCAATGAAGAACACACCGGACTTTCCGGTGGTTGGGACTTCTCCTTCCAGTGTGGCCCGGTGTGGGTTCGATCCCTGGTTGGGGAGCTGGGATCCCACATGCCTCGTGGCCAAGGAGCGGAAACATGAAACAGAGGCAGTATTCAGTGGGGACTTTGAAAACGGTCCACACCAAAAAAAAAAAAAAGAACACACGTTGCAGGCATGACGTGCAGTGAATGCCAGACACATTCTGGCAGAAGAGCACGTACCGTCTGCTTCCACGTATATGAAGCGAGGCAGAGCTCACCTGGGCTGCTGGCAGTCAGCACAGAGGTTACCCCTGCAGGGTTCTGACATGGGCATGAGGGAAGGTTCTGAGTAGTGGTTACCCAGGTCTAGACATGTGTGAACCTCCATCGTGCGGAATGCTTAAGGGTGATGGGGTTTACTGCATGTAAGTTACCTATCAATCAAAGACAAAAATGATAAAACACAAGCACCGTGTATCGGTAGGGAGGGACATGGAGATCGCAGCAGAGGTCCTAGATTTGCTGCAACTTGGCACAAAATTTCGCTCTGAGCTTCTTGGCAGCCAAGACAGAGAGAAAGCCATCAGTAACTCAGCTGCTTACTCATCGGGGAGGACAGACGTTTCCCTAACCACGCCCCCGTGATGGGAGGACCGCGTCACAGGGGTGTCGTCCGCGGGGAGCCCAGGAGTGGGAGGCCCTTCACGGATGGGTTTTGCGTCTTCTCCTTCCACAGGGTACCGGAAGCTGCTGAAGGACATGGAGGAGGGCCTGATCACGTCGGGGGACTCCTTCTACATCCGGCTCAACCTGAACATCTCCAGCCAGCTGGACGCCTGCTCCATGTCCCTGAAGTGCGATGACATCGTGCACGTCCGTGACACCATGTACCAGGACAAGCACGAGTGGCTGTGTGCGCGGGTCGACCCCTTCACGGACCACGACCTGGACATGGGCACCATCCCCAGCTACAGCCGGTGAGACCGAGGGGGCCGTGCAGCTCGGCAGAGGGGCTCACGGCGGGGAGCCTCTGCCTGCCGACCAGTGACCGCCCCCCATTCCCTCCTCCTCTTTGAAGCCCCCCAGGAATGTTGCTCTCTTAAATCCCGTTGCTTCACTAAATCCCAGAGCGCCGTCTTTCCATCATTACTGGACAGCTTAGAGCCTGAGTTTATGCTTCCTGTGTTCGATGGTCATCTTTTCCGTAGCCCGTCTCCCCAGCGTCGTTCTGTAATTACACAGCAGTAGCCGCCGAGGGCTGAGCATCAGCCTGCCCCTGGTTAGACGCCCCGGACATCCATAAAGCATCCCCAGACTCTGACTCTGCTGCCCAGGCCAGCCCTGCAAGGCCAGCCTCAGTAGGCCCAATTTACAGATGAGGAAACCGAGGCTCAGAGAAGTTAAGCGACTTTGCCTCAGTACCAAGATGAGTCAGTGCCAGAAGCAGGATTCAAGCCCAGATGCTCAGTGCCCAGTCCCTCCCTGGTGTACCCCTGGGGCTCAGAGCTCACACCCTGCGTAGAGCCCCCTGCCCGGGCCAGGCCCCCACCGGCTTCCCCAGGCCCGGCCCTGGGGTCCCTCCAACCCCTGAGGCTCCGCTTTCCCCTCTCACCTCCCCAGAGCCCAGCAGCTCCTCCTGGTCAAGCTGCAGCGCCTGTTGCACCGGGGCAGCCGGGAGGAGGTGGACACAGCCCACCACACCCTGAGGGCCCTCCGGGTAGGTCACCCAGCACCCCGCCGGCTTCACACCACCTCCCGGGCCCTTTTTGGAGGGGATCCCGAGTGGGAGCCATCCGTCTCCGTGGGATGGTGGATTGCAGGGAACCGGGCTCCTTAGGGCCGCCCCCTCCAGCAGGAGCCCCACCTCTGCACCCTCCCCAGCTGCGGTGCACGCTCCCCTCGGCCGGCTCCGGTCGTTGCTGGAACAAGTCCCGAGGCCCCTCTCACCCCCTGAGCTTGCTCCCCTGTCGGGAGTGCTTTGATCCACGACAGGATCCCCGTGAGCACAGAGCGGGGCTGGGAGCCGTCTCCCGTTCTCAGCGGCATCAGTATGCCGGCGGGTCTGACCGGTTGATAAACTGATTTCAGAACACCCTGCAGCCCGAAGAACCACTTCCCACTGCGGACCCCCGGGTCAGCCCCCGCCTCTCACGAGCGAGTTTCCTTTTCGGCCAGCTCCTTCAGGTAAAGCTCTCGGAGCGCCTGCTGACCTGCAGCCACGTTTTGCCGCAGCCCTGCCCTCTCCCTACCGAGAAGAGGAGGCTGTATCAGAACAGCAGTGCTCTGTGTTTGTCCCCCAGTTGCAGCTTTTCACGGCACCTTACATCTTCCGTCCCATTTTATCCTCACAGTGACAGGTCGGTAGACAGTCTGCACCTGTTGGAAGCAAACCTCACTTTCATAAAAGATTTGAGCAAACTTAGGGCTAAAAGAAACTTAAACATCTTAGTTGCTCAAATATTAATGGAAAAGTGAGGAGAGGAAAACAAACATTCCAGATATCCAGGTCCTCAGATTGAGCATTAAATTTATATCTGAGCATCCTAGCAGCCAGGGAAGAAAGGGAAACCCAGCAGAGTCTTTATATCTTACCTGGTGCCAAAACGTTTTAGCTCTTTGGAAGCAGGAAAAATGTGTCCCTTGTACTTGATTCTAAGAGGTTTTTTTTCTTTTTCTTTTTGGCACGGATCATTATACGAGGAACATTGAACAGCCTCGTGGGTGATGTGTTCAGAAGTGATTTCACATAAACGCAGAAGCATTCCATGCAGCCTTTTTCTCTATCCCCAGTTCACAAAAGCTGAGAGTACTATTAAGATGTAGCCCCGCAAGGATGTTCCCGTGTTGGCTCTGTGCTAATTAGGCCCCAGCAGAGCTAGTGTGTCACTCCACTGCTCCATCCTAATGTTGGAACATGGGAAACCCAGAGAAATGGTTCACAGTGTGACCCTAAAACCCAGGTAGAGGCAGACAGGTAGCAGAAAGACACGGAGGTGGAAGGGGACCCTGGTGGAGTCCGAGGCACCCCTGACGGCAGGACCACGTGAGACCACACTTTTTTGTGCCCACACGTCACGCATGAGTCCAAAACCCTGAGTTTTTGGGTGACTTACTCGAAGGCCAGTTAACAACAGAGCAGGGCTGACATCCCAGCTCCCTGGACTTTCCTCCCTGCAGAGGGAGGGCGTGGAGAGTCTCAAAGTAGCCCAGGGAGTATGGTGTCCACCGCTGGGCATCCCCTTCCGCCCTCCAGGACTCAACTCTGGATGGTAGAGGGGCGCGGGCACTCCCCCGGAAGACGCGGGGTTGCCGAGGCAGGGGGTGAAGTCACCTGCACCCCCCCGCCGGGTGGGCCGTTTTGGGGGCGGCCAGGGGTCCTCCACAGCCAGAGCGCTCCAGGCCTCACAGTGCCCGTGGATCCCCTAGATGTGGGTGGGATTGCAGGGGGGCTCCGTTGAGGGCCTGCTTGGGACCAGCCCTCTGGCAGCTTACGCCCAGCCGGGGAAGACAGTGTGAACACTTGTTTGCTTCCTTGTCTACTGACGGCGCCCAGACAGCTGAAGAACTTGCGCCACCTGCTAGGTGTCCCCTGTGTTGAGAGGGGGCGTGACTGACCCAGGCGCCCGGGGCAGAGCCCGGATCTGAATGGAGGTCTCCAGAGCCCGGGTTACGCCTTCCTCCACCCCCACGCCTCTGTCCGCAGTTCGTCAGCAGGTCCGAGAACAAGTACAAGCGAATGAACAGCCACGAGCGCGTGCGCATCGTGGCGGGGAGCCCGCGGGGGAGCCTGGCCCGGTCCTCGCTGGACGCCACGAAGCTCCTGACCGAGAAGCAGGAAGGTGTGGTGCCGACCACCCAGCCCCTCCCCGCCCCATGCACGCGCGGCGGCCTCAGGGGTCTGGGCGGGCCGCGGGGGCCCCCCGAGAGTGGGGCTGGGACGTCTCCTCCCTCCAAAGCAAGGGTAGCGCCTGGGGAGGAGCTGCCCGGCCCTGGCCAGGAGGACCGACAGCCGCCCGGGCGCATCCTGCCAAGTTCCCCCGACCGACGCCTGCCGTACTTGGTTTGAACCCAGACGCCCGTGTTATTTGGAGCTGTTTGCTCTGAAGCGTTTACCTATTGATTCTCTCCCCGCTGAGCACCGACCGCCATTTATCGTGAAGCCAGCGAGGGGCCTCCCGGTGCGCAGTCCCCTGTGGAAGGCCCTGCCGGCGGCGAGCAAGCCCTCCCAGGGCCACGCTGGCCCCGGCGCTGATGGTGACGAGGGCCAGGGGCGCCTCTCCGCTCCAGCCTCAGCCCAGGCCCTCCCTGGACAGCTTAGCCCCTGGAGTGTGTTACGCGCTTCTTGCCGGCGCCTCCTGGCCCGTGAGCAGGGCTGTCTCCCTGGCCCAGCACTGTTGGCCCAGCTCCCAGAACAGAGCCCGGTCCACAGGTCACTCCGTAAACTCGCCCGCATGGCGGAAGGGCGTCCTGGGCCGCCGGCTTGTGTCGATTTGTGTGGCGGGTCTTGAGAACTAGCCCCGGGTGTCCCATCCCCACTCCCAAATGGTTTTCAAGGCCCCATGGAGCCAGGAGGGCACCTGGGCTGCCCCTGCCCCAGGCGGTACCAGCCCTTCCCTGTCCCCTCCCAGAGCTGGACCCCGAGAGCGAGCTCGGCAAGAACCTCAGCCTGATCCCCTATAGCCTGGTGCGCGCCTTCTACTGCGAGCGCCGCCGGCCCGTCCTCTTCACGCCCACCATGCTGGCCAAGGCGCTGGTCCAGAAGCTGCTCAACTCGGGGGGCGCGATGGAGTTCACCATGTGCAAGCCGGGTGAGCCCCCCGCTGCAGGCTGCCCTCCTTTCCCCTCCCCCGCCGCCTGCATCAGGGCCTCCAGAGCCGACGGAAGGGTGTGGATGGCTGGCTGCCGTGGGGCCTGAAAAGTGGGACCCTGACCTTGCCCTCAGTTGAGAAGCCTTGGGGTCTAGTGGAGGAGACGAGATTCACTTCCATGTGGCCAGAAAGGGATCAGACGTGCAGCGCTGTGGAGCCCAGGAAGCAGGGCGGGGCCTGGACGGGACAGTCGGCCCGAGACCACCTGTGCCGCCCTCAGGACTGGCCCCTCTCCCCGCAGATGTTGTCACGAGAGACGAGTTCCTCAGAAAGCAGAAGACAGAGACCATCATCTACTCCCGAGAGAAGAACCCCAACTCCTTTGAATGTGTCGTTCCCGCCCACATCGAGGCTGTGGCGGCCAAGGTGAGGCCGGCTGGAGGCTGACGGGGCTTGTGAGCCACCTGCACCATGGAGAGGGCGATGCTCTCACCTCGCCGCGGGTGAACCTTCTTCCTCTCCCTCTACCACGTGCTAACGTCTCCAAGCCCTGTCCTGCGGGGTTGGAGGAACCTCCTCTGTTTCTGATGGCTTCCTGGTGGTGGTCCTCTGGTCTGCGTCGTTCAGGGATGTGTGTGCGCCTGGCGGTGATAACAGGGGCCAGAGGTAGCGAGCAAGAGGGCGACAGGCACCGTGTTCGCCAAGTGGGGGCAGTGGGCCATCAGAAGGCTTCTCGGCAGCGACGCAGAAAAGGCGTTTGTATGCAGTTTGGAGTCTGCTGGAGCCAGGCTTTGAGACCCTGGCCAGCCCTGAGCGTGGAGTTCTTCCTCGCTCCAGGGCTGGATGAAGGCGGGGTTCTCGGCCCACGAGGATGACCACGGCCCCGGAGTCTGGGACGGTGACCTGGGGGACGGCAAGAGCAGGAGTCCAGCCGGAGATTCCAAACTTGCCGCCCAGCCGATGGTCACTCCCGCCCCCTCTCGCATCGTCACACGGATCGAAGCACGGGCAGAGCTGTCGGCCCGCCTTGAAGCGTTTGTTGGGTATTAAAGCTTAGGGAATCGTGACAGCTGGAGCCGATGGACAGTGAGTGGGCAGGGCTGGAGCTGAGAACATTCTGGCTGCGACGGGGTTCCCATCCAGGAATCCGTGCTGTTAGAAATCCAGCAGCGGCTCTGCTGGCGAGACAGGAGCGGTGGCCGGGGGCGCAGGGGCCTGGGGCTGGTTCCACCGGCACGTTCACTTTGTGAAGATGCACCGAGCTGCAGGCTTAGGAGCACGTGCACTTTGCTGTATTCAGGTTCTGTCTCAGTGCAGAGGGTTAGATGGCACCTTCAGCAAAGCAGGGATCGTCCTTCTTCAGAAACGACGCGTTCTCAGGCCCCAGGGAGTCGTGCTTGAGAGCCCTTACATCCTCCCCGCACCATCCAGCCGCCTCACCTTCCCTGTGTTTTCCACCCACCCCGTCCTAGTACCCAGAGCGCCTCCGCAGGCAGAATAGAGGAGCAGGTGTTCTCCACACTGACTTGGGTTTTTATTAAGACTCACGCACACTGCCTGATTCACCCCGGGCTGGGTGCCGGGGCTCTGCCAGCACCCATCCCTGTGCAGGGAGAGCCAGGTCTCCGGACGGGGGGCCTTGTCTCTCAGAGGTTGGGTTCTGCCTGGCTCGTTCCCTGGTTCAGCGGGGAGGCACGCGGGGCTGTCTTGCCCCTGGCTCTGTCCCGTGGAGCCAGACCCTGCCCGGTGGACCCGCCCCAGGCACCCGCACAGGCCGAGGAGGCAATGGGCCCCCGCCGACCGCCGGCCACTGTGTCTGCAGAACAAGCACTGCCTGCTGGAAGCCGGGATCAGCTGCACCAGGGACCTGATCAAGTCCCGCATCTACCCCATCGTGCTCTTCATCCGGGTGTCGGAGAAGAACATCAAGAAGTTCAGGTAGGGCTCCGGGACCCCCCGCAGGGGCCCTAAAGCACCCCTGCACTCCCGACCTCACCAAGCCCCTGGGGCTCCCACCAAGAACACCTGGCTGTGTCGGGCCCACCCCCTCCCCCGAGCATCCCTTTAGTGAACCCTTAACGAAGGTCAGTCCCCGGTCCAGGGGGACACGGCCCCGACCCCTCCAGCAATGGAAACAGTAACACACGCACACACACACACGCGCGCGCGCAAAACGCGTCCAGGAGGATGGGTGCCGGGAGGGATGGGGGCGCCCTGGGACCCAGGTGGTCCGGGAAGCCAGCATTAGAGCAGGACCCACCACGGCGAGGCCAGGCCGGGCAGGTGCAGAGGGCACAGCTGGCGCCCGGACCCCGAGGCGGGGATGGCCCAGAGGAGGCCAGTGTGCTGGGCAGAGCGGTGAGAGGTGACTGGGGCCGAAGGGGGTCCAGACCACACCGGGCCGTGTCGGCCACGGAAGGATGTGACGTCTCCTGAGTGAGACGGGAGTACTGACGGTTTTGAGGAGTGACTTCATCTAATAAGGGATGTAAAGGCCCCGCTGGCTGCTGCGCTGAGACACAGGCATCGTGACGACCCACACGAGGGGTAGTGATGCTGGGACCACATCCTGTCTGGCGGGCGATGAGGAAAGGCCCGACTCAGGGTCCGTGTTCAAAGTCGGGCCTGTGTGATTGTTGATGGGTTAGCGGTAAGATTTGCTAGGAAGAGGAAATCAGGGTGATGCTGAGGTGGGGGAGGGGCGTGGCCTGCCTGTCACGTGGCACCATCTCTGATCCCCACCCTTCCTTGCAACACAACTGCAGCTGACACTGAGAGAGGTCAGGCCACTCCATTCTCTCCGCAAATATTTACCGAGCGCCTATTGAGTGCCAGGCCCCGGGACCCCATGAGTGAGCAAAGGAGCACAGAGTCCCCACCTCACCACCTCCCACACGTCAGGACGGCTGCTGTCCAAAATGCAGAAACTCACACCTGTTGGCCCAGATGGGGAGAGATTGGAGCCCTTGCGCACTGCTGGTTGGGAACGTAAAAGGGTGCAGCTGCTGCGGAAAACTGTGAGGAGTTTCCTCGAAAATTAAAGTAGAACTACCATGTGATCCGGAAATCACGCTTCTCAGTCTCTACTCAAAAGAATTCGAAGCAGGGTCTTCGGGAGGTATTTGCACAGCCCCGTTCACAGCATCACTCACGGTAGCCGAAAGGTAGAAGCAACCCAAGTGTCCGCTGACAGATAAATGGATAAACAAAATGTGGTCCATCCCTACGAGAGAACGAGATTCTGCCTTAAAAAGGAAGGAGACTGACACATGGTGAAACATGGCCGGCCCTTGAGGACGTGATGCTCAGTGAAACAAGCCAGACACAGAAGGACAGACACTGTGCACTTCCACTTCCACGAGGTCCCTGGGGGTGGTCAGATGCACTGAGACAGACAGTAGAGGGCTGGGTGCCGGGGGTTGAGAGGCAGGGGGAGGTGATGGTTTAATGGGTCGAGTTTCAGTTTTGCAAGACGAGAAAGTTATGGAGATGGATGCACTTCGCTGCGAATAACTTACCACTGCTGAAATGTACACTTACAAGTGGTCAGGATGGGAAATTTTATTTTACGTGTACTTTATCACAATTAAAAAGACTTTAAAGTCCCCACCTGTTAGGATTCCCTAAGGAACAGAATAAAAGGGGACAGTGCGTAAGGTGCTAAGTGGTAGAGGCTATATGGAGAAACAAAGCGGGGAAGGCAGCGTCGGTAGGGTGCCCCGGTCGGGGGGGGGGCGCGGCAGCACGGGGCGGTCCCACAGCACGGGTCCGCCCAGCCCAGCCACGCCCCTGTGCGTCTCCCTGGCCCTTCCTCGCCCGCAGGAAGATGCTGTCCCGGCCGGAGACGGAGGAGGAGTTTCTGCGCCTGTGCCGGCTGAAGGAGAAAGAGCTGGAGGCCCTGCCGTGCCTCTACGCCAGCGTGGAGGCGGACATGTGGGGCAGCGTGGAGGAGCTGCTCCGCGTCATTAAAGACAAGATCGGGGACGAGCAGCGCAAGACCGTCTGGGTGGACGAGGACCAGCTGTGAGGCGGGGGCACCGCTGAGTCCCAACGGGACTCGGGAGGGGGCTCCGAATCCCGCGGGGCCACGCCGAGGGGCGAGGGGCGTCCTGCTGCCTAGACGGCCTGGGGGCTCAGTCCTCCCGTTGAGGGAGAAGGGAGACCCTCCAGGGAGCGCCCCGGGAGCAGATGCTGGTCGGGAGGGAGCAGGGAGCGGTCCACTCCACCCAGGGCTGACCTGCTGAGTCGGCCAGCCCTGCAGGCGTGAGTCGGGAGACAGGACCCCACGAAGGACACAGAGCCAGGTCGGAGGCCAGCGGCCCCTGGAAGCCGGAACAGCAGTTGAATGTCACGCGTGGAATAGGTGTGCTGCCCGTAGGGAGGGGACCTGAAAGCCAGGCATCCCCCAGCCCTCAGGACACAGGATATGCGCATTCCCAGGCAGAAGGGGAGGGGTGCCCTGCTGTTGTTTCTCGTGCATTAAAATTTCTCCAATTCCTTGTTTTCAACCAATTGTTTAATAGTTTGCAGAGGCTTTCAGCTCTTGCACCCTTCCTCACCTACAAACCACTCCCAGCGAGCTCAGTTCAGGCCCCGTGTCATATGCAGGGTGAAGGTAGGGTGACCGTGCATCCCAGTTTTCCCAGGACAGGCCTGAGTTACAGCTGGGTTTGGGGTTGATCACTGACAGCACCCGCTCTGACTAAGATGCTTCCTGATTTGGACGATAAATTGTATCATCACCCTGGGAAGGGCCCCCCCCCGCCACCTTTCATAGGCTGCCGGGAAGGTCTCACTGTCTACGCCCCTGCATCCCCTGGCTGCAGCCGCAGGCTAGGCCCTCCTGACCCAGCTCCCCGGCACGTGTGCTCCGGCTCTCTGTGCAGGTAGCATCCTACGTGATGCGGCCTCGCTCCATCCTTCAGTTCAGGAAGCAGCACGTGGTCCAAGGCCCTGCGGTGGGCTTACTGCCCACGGCCCAGGAGCCACACTCCCTCCACAGCAGACAGCAAAGGCTTTATGGGCTCTAGAACCATTCTTCTTCTTGACCCTCTCAATGCAAACTTCCTGAGTACAGACCCAACAGGCACAGCCAAACCAGGCCAGCTCCAGCCTGGCACCATGGCGAGTATTCATTCAACAGCTGGTAGGTAGCAGGCTGGGGTTCAGACCTAGGTCTGCGTGTTCATGGGAGTTGTGGGAGCAACTGCCCGTTGATAATCCACGTCTACACTGCCTTTCTCACCAACCGAATCCTGGTTTTCTCCTGGGAAACCACGCACACAGCTAAAAGACCATAGTCCCCAGCCTCCCTGGCAGCTAGAGTAATCAAAGAAATGTAAGGCAAGGTCCAGGGTAGAGAGAAAGCAGACAAACAGCCCTTCCTCCCGTTTCCTGCCTAAAATACAGACGTGATGGCTGGATCTCCTGCAGTCATTTTGGATCTTGAGGTGCCCTTGAAGAGGGAAACCCTGCACGGAGGATGGTGGAACAGAAAGCCAGAGTCACTGATGACACTTTGCAGCCCGGGACTGGTGCTTGGGTTTCTTTTACATGAGACTGAAATAAATTTTTATCTTGTATTAAATGGCTGTTATTTTGGTTCTCAGTTACTTGCAGCCTCGAGCAATTCTTAACAGACATAGTTTTGAATTGCTTTATGGTTTCAGATACCATGGACGTGAGTTGATGACCCTCTGGTAGGTTTTACTGAAGATATGAATTATTAATAAAAGAACTCTTAACAAATACCTCATCCTAAAACAATAGTGTGTGTCCTGTAGCAGTTTCTAGCATCTCAACTCTTAGAAATTGCATCAGCACCACAGAGCCCTGGGAGGTATGGGTTGGGGGTGGGGGGTCCTTGGAGGGGGCCGGGTTCTCTCCTCCCCGGGATGATCCATATGATGCCTTAAAAAAGTAAGGTGGCGCAGTGGTTAAGTATCCGCCTGCCAATGCAGGGGACACGGGTTCGAGCCGTGGTCCGGCAAGATCCCACATGCTGCGGAGCATCTAAGCCTGGGCTCCACAACTACTGAGCCCATGTGCCACAACTACTGAAGCCCGTGTGCCTAGAGCCCATGCTCTGCAACAAGAGAAGGCACTGCAGTGAGAAGCCCATGCAGTGCAACGTAGAGTAGCAATGAAGACCCAACGCAGCCAAAAATAATAAAATAAATAAATTTATTAAAAAAAAAACAAAACAAATTCCTCCAAGAGCCAGTAAGCGATGCTTCTTTCTCCAAAACGGCCCCCAGAAACAAGCTGGATGTGCTGGGTCTGAAGAGGCCATGATTCCAGAGGTCCAGCTGTGATTATTTAGGGCCAGATAAACCGCCACACGAGGAGATGCAGGAGCTGGAAGGTCTTCTGCTTCCGTCTTGTTAGGGCTCTAAGTCAAACAGTAAATTTTCCCCAGGCCCAGGCAATCGTGTTTCCACTTGGAAACCGTGCTTCCTTGTAAGTACTTAGAGCCAAGGGGACAGACGTGACTGGAAAGGAGTCCCGGAGTAAAAGGCCTGCTGATTTATTCATATTTATTTATTTAACTTTAGAATTCTCAGGCTCATGCAGGATAACCAAACCCGCAACTCGCATATAATTGGGGGGGGGGGGGGGGGGGGGGACAAGAAGGGGTGAAGACAGGCCACGCTTGGAGAAAATACCTTAAAAGAATGTGTGGTGGGGTTTTTTTCCCAAGTAATTTCAGCCAGGACACAGGGCTGCAGGGTTGTATATATGTTAATCAGCTGGGGTGGGAGGAGAGAAGTGAGGGACGAGTTCCGTGCCCTGGATCACTCCTTGCGCAAAAGAAAGTCGGGAGAAGGCGGTGGGAGGCGGGGTTTGGTACCCCAGGGAGTCAGGCCACGTGAGGATTTCAAAGGAGACCCGTGACAGCATCTGCTCAAGCTCTGGGCTCCCGACTGGCCTGGGAAGGAAAGGGGCCTGCGGGGCTGGGTGGTGAGGGCACGCGCGGAGCTCTCTGCAAAGTCTGGCTGCAGCTGGAATTGCCACACCAGGGCCTGCAAGCTTCCTTCAAGTTTCCTCTGGAGCCAGCCCAGGACTCCAGGAGGCTGCCCTGAGCCACACAGTGGGGCGTGCAGCCTGCACAGAGAGCCCAGGCCCCAGGGTCTGCAAACGACCCTGTGCCAGGCGGCTAATCACTGACAAACGCTTGGTCCACCTCCAAGGGCATCAGCCACGCAGCTCAGAGCCCCAGAAAGCATGTTGTATGTGTAGACCTACATTTTTCTCGGGAGAAAGTCCAGGCTTTCTCAGATTCCTAAGGGGTCCTGTAATCCCCAAAAGATTAAGGACAATTGCTCTTGGGTTGGGCAAATATTAACAAGTTTTTGAGCTCCTACTCTGTGCCAAGCACTCCCTAAATGTTCTTCTACTTACTGATCCCAAAACTCTTCTCCATGTTATACGGGAGAAAACTGAGGCTCAGAGAGGATAAATGACTTGACCAAGGTCACACAGCTGAGAGCTGGAACTCCACCCAGGCCTGGCTGATTGGCTACCTGCAGGCTCTTCTGGATCTTCTAATTCAGAGGTGGAGTTTGGGGCCCTGGTGACATCTGTGTGCCTCTCCTCTGCTCTTCCAGTGACTGGGGAAGTGGTTGGTGTCCAGGGCAGTGTCTGGTTTGGGGCCAGGTCATTCAGTGATCAGATCGAGGATGTAGATTTCCTCTCTTGGACCGAGGCAGCCTTCTCCCGCCCAGCAATACCACCTGGGCAGGCCCTGGGTTTCTACCTAATCAGGCCACAGTCTGGGGGCGAGGTGTGTGGGAATGCAGGAAAGGAATGTCTTTGAGCCCCAGTGCCATCCTGTCATGCTGCTCTCAAAAGCCACTGCATCCAAGGGCCTTGTTCTCCTGTAAGTGTGTCCATCTGGGTTGGGGTCCCCCTCCCAGCCCTGTTTCGCTCCCTCTCCGAGGTTTGTCTTTGGCAGTCCCGCCAAGGTCAACCAGGATGCTATGGCCACTTGATGGGGAGGCCCGGCTCCCAATGCCCTGCTCCAGCCCATTTTATTATCCAGAGTGTTCTGCAGGGGTTCCAACAACTTCCAGAAAGCCTTGCCTCTGTGCTCTGAGGGTCTGGCACAAGAAGGGGAGAAATGCAAACTCCAGAAGGGGATGGGGGGGCGCTGCTCCAGCTGAGGCTGAACCTTGGCTTTTAGTTTCAATTTCAAACCCCAGGAACCCAAACCGAAAGCAGCAGGAAGTGTTCCCCATGCCCACTGTTCTGGCTCCCACCCTCCCACCCACTCAGGCCAGCTTGCTGCCCCCAGAGGCCCGCATCCTTCTGGGGTCACCGGGCTGTGGGTAGCTGGGGAGGAGAAGAGAGCCCCGGGGGACAGCTCCATCCTCAAGGGGCTGTGACCAGCTTGAAAGAAGCAGCAAGTGCAGCGCACCTGCCGGGCCCATCCCCAGGCGGTCGTGGGACACGGGGACACGAGGGCATCCACCCGTCACCTGCACGGTACCGGGAACCTCGGAGAGGGGAGGGGCTTCGAGGAAACGTGGTTCACCATCGTTTTTAATCTGGAATTTCTGTATCTATTTTGAATACAACACCCAGAGTTCAAAAGCCACACGTTCTAAAAGGCCATCCGTTTAAAATTCTCACCTCTGCCCGTCCTCATACCCCCCATACACACAGGAAGCCACCTTTCTTAGGTCTGTGTGCCTTTCGCAGTTCTCACGCACAGACGAGCGATACCCACGCCTATTCCCCTCTGCTGCACGACCGAGAGCACGTTATTCACACTGTTCTCTGCCTGCCTTTATTTTTTTTATTCTTTTTACTGAAGCATGTTCCTGGGGGCTCTTTCCTTATT
This sequence comes from Neophocaena asiaeorientalis asiaeorientalis, assembly GCF_003031525.2. NCBI lineage: Eukaryota > Metazoa > Chordata > Mammalia > Artiodactyla > Phocoenidae > Neophocaena > Neophocaena asiaeorientalis. Next base: position 2,011,079 of record NW_020175045.1, read on the forward strand.
CCTTCTCACAGCTGTCGAGTGTCCCCTGTCTGGATCCCGGCATTGCCTCGGCCGCCCGCGTTGATGACCCAGGGAACAGCTGTGCCTCTGCGACCCTTTGCCTGGAGGCCCTGCAGGACATGCTCCCCTGAGAGGGGGTTGCAGTGGCGGGTTCCCTCTCCTGGTCCACACTGCCGTCTGCCGGGCGCTGCGGGTCCTCACGGCCCGGGGCTTCTGCTGCTGACGGCCCGGCGCCCAGCTCTGAGACGCTTCCTTTCGGGCCCATCGGACCTGCAGGGGCCGCTGGCTTCCGGAGGGCCGACTCGCCACCACCTTCGAGCCTCGGTTACACTCGGAGGTTCCAAGACCGTGACACCTGGCGCTGCTCTTTGCTGCCGAACGGTGTGTGTGGTTTGTGAACTGTGGTCCCTCCCAGGGGCTCAGGGGCGTGGGGGGGGCGGGGGATTTGGAACGAGATACAGGCCGGGCCCTCCCCCATCCTCTCAGAGACACTCGTCCACACAGGCCTAAAACTGAATTCACGCCTTCACCCCACCTGTCCCTGACCCGGTCACTCAGCCAAAAACCTGGTTTTCGTTCTCTCTCTGGCTTGCCTCTCTCTGTCTTCCTGTCTCTGTTTCTGTCTCCGTTTCTCTCTCTCTCTCTCTCTCACACACACACATACACACACACACACACACACACACACACACACACACACACTCTCACATCACTGCATTCTCCATCACCTCATCTCACTGATTAAACCCTTTACTGCCTACTGCATCGGCTTACCTCTCCCCTGTCCCCCGGCCACCACCCTGGTCCAGGTGGTCCTTGTCTCTCATGGGATGGCCAGGAGCCCCTCCCACACCACACTCACCACACCCAACCACATCGGCCCTGTTGCTTTTCCTCTGGACCCTGGGGCCTCACACACACTGTTCCTCTTCTCTGAAACACTGTTCCCTTCACTCTGCCTGATTAACCACCGCTCAGCCTTCAGGTGTCAGCTGAACCATCACCTCTGGGAGGTGGAGAGGCTCCCTCCCTGGCCTGAGCTGAGGTCCACGCCCTGTCACAACCCTCATCTTCCCGTGTTGGAATGACTGTCGATTGTCTGTCTTAACTGTGAGTGTCACAAAGGTGGAGAGCATGCCTGTTTCGTTCACCCCTCGCCTCCAGTGGCTGGGTGCTGGCGGCCTGCTGGGATGGACACACAATTAAGCAAGTCATTGCATTGCCACTGCAATTTCCCAGGGTCCAGCAAGGATGTTCAAGAGTGATGCGGGCCAGAATAAGGCAATAGGGACAGGTGGGGACCATGGCAAACTGGCAAACACATAATCCATCTAAAAGGGGCAGCTGGAACTCACCCCCAGTTGCTTGGTTGCATGTAAGAAGCAAGACCCTGTCTTGCCAGATCTGATTATTCAACAGAGGTGTCCCCCAGTGTTCCTACAGAGTTTGGACCAGGCCACGTCAGGCATCCACCCCTGGTGTGACCAGCTGTGGGTACCAGCAGGCTGGGGTTGGGGGACTTGCCATTTGCAGAAAAGGAGTCATAAGTGGAGGCCCCCAAGGCAGTCCCACGAGCCCCAAAGACGTTCCCCACTCTGTAATTCTGGCTTTCCCTTGTGGCCTTAGCCTTCAGAGGAGAAAAAATCCAAGCAAGACACCAGAGGGATAATTTTCCATGTGGGCGGCTCAGAGATGCAGCTCAGAGAGAAAAAGGGCAGCACATGGCCGCACCCACTCCGTGACCTTTCCTGGACTCACAGCTAACTTTTCTCTGGGTCCAGTTGTGTTGTTGAATTTTTATGCATTTTTTAAAATGTAAACTGAAGGTGGAGGTCGCTTCTGTTCACGGGGCTCATGGGGGTCTCCGGGGAGCTGGGCCTGGCTGGGCTCCTCCTAAGGGGCCAGGTCCGCCCCTCGCAGGCCGGGTTGGGGATGCAGTTGGCCGGCCCAGAAGCCACCGCCCTGTGCCAGGCAGCTCCCCGGCCTCTTGTTAGCAGAGCACTGCTGATGGATGAAGCAGCAGCCCCGGGGCGGGGACGCCACGGCCCACACAGGCCGCCTTCCCAGACTCACATCAATTCCCCATCACCTCCCATTAATTATTTGTTCGCGCCTGCCTCTGAGCACCGCTTCGGGTGAGCCCTGCGGGATTGCTGCTCCCTTTGGTTTGGGGGCCTTAGACCTCTGACCTCAAAAAAGACTCTCCAAACTAGCCGAAGAGTGCCGCCCCCTCCAGCGGACCAGTGCACCTACTGTGTGCCAGGCACATTCACGAATGTCATTTCCAAGCCTGGCACCCATCTGTGCCGGTGGCAAATATCACCCCATTTAATAGATGGGGAAACTGAGGCTCGGAGGGGCCTCGCCGCCAGGAAGGGGCAGAGCTGAGACTTGAAGAGGGAAAGCTCAGGAAGCTCGTCGCAGCTGCCTGGGGCTTGCTCCAGTTTAGGGGCGGGGGTCAAGGTCAGACAAAAGTCAGGGAGGCTGGAGTGCTCAGGAGGGAGCGCTGAAGAGAGAGAGGGATGCCCCCCAACCCTGTGCTGAGTGGGACTGTGGGAGAGGCCACAGGTACCGAGATGCAGGTGGGTTTGCCTCCTTCCGTCCTGTCCCCTCACCGGCCACTCATCCGCGCTGACCCCGTGCCCTCACTCCCTGCACTGTCCCTGCTGCCAACAAAGCCCTCTGCCCGCAAGAGCACTTGGGCCTGGGTCCCTGGGCCCCTGGGCTTGCCCTCCGTGGCAGGGCCGCGGCGAGGCGGCAGGAAGTCTGGGGCTCCCGGACGTGGACAGAGCCGCAGCTGCCTGTGAAGGGGGGGGCGTGGCGTGGAGGAGGAAGAGGAGAGGAGGTTTCTGGTTTGTTTGGTTACTAAAATTAGCCATTGGTGAATGAGGGGGCCGAGGGCTCACACCATCCTCTGAGCCCAGGCTGCTTCAAAACCCCAGGTGCGTGGCTAAAAATTGCATTGAAAGTTTCCGAGCCAGTCGGGGTGACTGGAAATGAATCTCTAATACGGGAATTTCTTTCTTTCCTATCACATGTCATGCTCGGTTCTGATCTTGTTTTGACCGATGCTGCATGTCTCCTCCAGCATTTGTGTCTCTGACTGAACGTGAATGTGGGTGTGAGGCTGTGAAATTGTGTTTGCCTCAGGGTGGAGGTGGGGAGAGATGGAGAGAAGCAGAGAAACAGAAAGAGACAGACATACAGAGGAACAGAGCTCAAGCCTGAAAGAGCCTCATCTCCTCCAGAGCAAGGCCCGCTCTTCCCCTTCTGTGCCCCCAGCCCAAGACCTGGCACGGGGACAGCAGGCATCTCGGTGACAGCTGTGCTCAGGTGTGGCTGCACAGTGAGGGGTCCTTGGGCATCTTTGGGCCGGAGATGCAGCATCCCAGGGATGGCATGGAGACTTCTGAGTTCTAAGATGACTTTCTATGACCCACCCCAGCAAAGGGCATCTGTAAAGTGAGACTATAAAACCTGGGTGATGTACCACATGGAGTCACCGTGAGGACCAAGCAAGCTCACACAGGGAACCCTCCACTTGGCATCTCTGGCTCAGCTGTTGCTAGCTGCAGGTCTAGTGAGGCCAGGGCCCCTTGGCTTCTCCAGTGGCATTTGCCCAAATTAGATGTTCAAAGCCAAACAAATGTGCCATTTCCCTCCCCAGCCTATTCCTCTTCCCCCTCTGTATATGGCGTCACACCCTCACCAGTCACTCAAGCTGGAAGGCTAACACTCATCCTCAATTCATAGCTTAACCTGCTTCTCTCCAGCCCCCACCCCCAGCCAGCCCTCCTGACTGGATCACCCCCTGACTGGTCGACCAGCAGCAACTCTAACCCATTTTTGTGCCATGAACCCCTGGGCATCTGAAAACCCAGAGACTCTCTCAAAATAACATTTTTAAAAATTGAAGTATAGTTGATTTACAATATTGTGTTAGTTTCAGGTGTACAGCAAAGTGATTCAGTTATATATTTTTTCTTTCCATTATAGGTTATTATAAGACACTGAGTAATAAGAGTGCCCTGTGCTGTACAGTATATCCTTATTATTTGTCTATTTATATATAGCAGTGCGTATCTGTTAATCCCAAACCCCTAACTTATCCCTCCCCAACCCTTTCCCCTTTGGTAACCATAAGTTTGTTTTCTATGTCTGTGAGTCTGTTTCTGTTTGTAAATAAGTTCATTTGTATCATTTTTCAGATTCCGCATATAAGTGATATGATATAATATTTGTCTTTGTCTGACTTCACTATGATAATCTCTAGGTCCATCCATGTTGCTACAAATAGCAATATTTTATTCTTTTTTATGGCTGAGTAATATGCCATTGTGTGTGTATGTGTGTGCGTGTATATATATATATATATATATACACACACACACACACACACACATACATCTTCTTTATCCATACATCTGTTGATGGACACTTAGGTTGCTTCCATGTCTTGGCTATTATAAGTAGTGCTGCTATAAACATTGGGGTGTTTTCTGGATATATGCCCAGGAGTGGGATTGCTGGATCATATGGTAACTCTATTTTTAGTTTTTTAAGGAACCTCCACGCTGTCTTCTGTAGTGGCTGCACCAATGTACATTCCCACCAACAGTATAGGAGGGTTCCCTTTTCTCCACACCCTCTCCAGCTTCAAAATAACATTTTTTTTTTTTTTTTTTTTATGGTACGCGGCCTCTCACTGTTGTGGCCTCTCCCATTGCGGAGCACAGGCTCCGGACGCGCAGGCTCAGCGGCCATGGCTCACGGGCCCAGCCGCTCCACGGCATGTGGGATCCTCCCGGACCGGGGCACGAACCCGTGTCCCCTACATCGGCAGGCGGACTCTCAACCACTGCGCCACCAGGGAAGCCCCCAAAATAACATTTTGTAATGCATAAAATAAAATACACAGGCTTGCAAAGGAAACTGTCTTTGTTGAAATACAGTTATCAAAATATTTAAAGAGCAAACCCGTAATCTGGTAATTTATGCCTTTGTCATAAATGCGTTAAATAACAATATTCACCAAGAAGATCCGGTGATGGGGCGGACCACTGGCATTACCCCAAAGCTGTGATGAGCATGGCGGCATTTCAGGCCACCTGTGACAGTCACAGGAGACACAGAGGTGCCGGGTTTCTGTCAGCGAGCAAGTACCAGAGCTGCGCCCACAACCCTGTGGTCATCACGTCCATTCACAGCGGAAGGAAACACTAACTTTCAGTTAGAGGTTAGAGAAGATGAAGATGTAATTTTTCCAGTCAAAACTCACAGACACCGCCCCCCCCACCCCCGCCACCCAGATCCTGTGCATGGACCCAAGTGCAGAACCCCTGTCGGAGGGGTCTTCCTGGAACACGATGGGGTCACGTCATTCCCCTGCTTTAGACCTTCCCCCTGGGAGATGCTGGGGTTGGATGAGGGTGACTCACCCTGGCCCAGCAGCCGGCCCCATCCAGCCCCTTCCGGAAACTTCTTCCTCCTGCTTTCCACATTCAGCCACGCTGGTCGTGCTCCCTCTGGGTCCCCCAAACTCTTCCTGTCTGAGGCTTGCAGAGATGCTGCTCCCTCTGCCAGGGATGCAGCCCCTCAGCCCTCTCTAATGCTCCATGTCCCCCCAGACAGGTTGAGGAGCTAACCCCCAATACCCATGGAGATGCCCTTATTTGGAAATAGCATCTTTGCAGATGTAATCAGGTTAGGATGAGGTACACAGTTTCAGTTATACAAGATGCATGAGTTCTGGGAATGTATAGCACAGTGAGAATGGGTAAAAATACTGCATCTTATACGGGAGTTTGCTAAGAGGATACAACTTAAATTAAGAGTTCTTACAACACACACAGACTGGCAACCATGCAAGATGATGGATTAGTTATTTAACTTGATTATGGCAATCTCTTCACAATGAATGCATCTATCAAAACATCAAGCTGTACCACTTTGAGGTACACAATTTTTATATGTCAAAGAACTTCTCTGAATGCAACAAAGGAAAGAGAAGGTCGTATTGGATTGAGGGTGGGCCCTAATCCAATGACTGGAGTCCTCATAAGAGAAACGAGAGGGAGATTTGGATACAGGGACACAGAAGGAAGACGGCCCTGTGAGGACAGAGGTAGGGATTGGGGTGATGCGGCCACAAGCCAAGGAACGCCCGGGGGCCCCCAGAGCGGGAAAAGGCAGGAAGGATCCCCCCCTGGAGCCTTGGAGAGAGAACAGCCCTGCAGACGCCTTGACTTCAGACTGGCGGCATCCAGAGAACACACTTCTGCTTTAAGCCCATCGTTTGTGGTAATTTGTTGCGGCAGCCACAAGAAACAGACACAGGATGTCAACTCCAGCAGAGCCTGGGCTGCCTTCTCGGTCACGAAGTCACACGCCTGGCACACAGTCGGTGCCCACGAAGCGTTCGCAAAGGGTGAACGCGTTTCCAGAGATGTAAACCTCCGTCCCGGCAGGGGCAGTATTTTTGTCCTCAGTGACACAGGCACCGGGTCTCAGTGCTGACCAGCCCCTAGACTCGGGCTGGGTTTGCAGTCGGGGTTGGCTCTGCCGCTCCCCACACCCCTGGGAGCCCCTCCTGAGTCACTTTCATCCTTCTGTTCCCCAAACCTAGCAAAGCCTGGAACCACGAAGTGGTGGCAAGATGGGGGCAGGGAGCCAGTCCTGTTCCCACGGTACAGGGAAGAGAGACAAGGTCTGGTGTGCGGGGAAGAGCTGAGGACGGAACCAGGGCCCATCGAGCGCACGCTCGGTCCCCAAGCCCTGGCAAGAGAGGGCCCGGGTCCCACGGCAGAGGCCCCTCCAGCCTCCTTACAAGTGTCCCTGAGGGTGTGTCTGACCTTGAGCATGGCTGGGGGCCCCTAAGCAGGAAGGAAGGCAGACCTCCAGACAGAGCTTGAGCCTGGGAGGCCTGGCGCAGAACTCACCTCGAGGAAAACCATCCTTCCCTGTCCCTGGAGCCCTGACAGCTTAAAATAAACAACTCCCCAGATACTCACCGTTGCCCTGTGCACCAGATGGGAGGGAGGAAAGTTATGCTGCAAGCCCGGGTCAAGTAAGAGCAGCTCGTTTTGGTCCTGCTTCTCCCAGAGAGACGGCAAGCTGGGGGTGGGACCTGGGCTGCATCCACCCAGGCAGGGGAATCCGGACACGGCAACATCTGCTGGACCCATTTCAGGTCGCAAGTGGGAAGCAGGATGGCCAGCTAAGAGCCAGAGATATTGCCATGTGAAATGCTACTTCTCACCGCCCCCGAAGCTCTCAGTGGTGCAGAAAGAAGTTAGGAGGCAGGTAGGGAAGGAGGTGCCCGGATGCCCCAAACCTGGAGGAGGGGGTCAAGGCAGCGGGTGTACGTGTCGGGAGAAATCTCAGAGCAGCCGACTGATCTCGGAAGGAAAGCATTAAATATCTCTGTTAATATGGCACAGCCCCATTCATACTTTATTATGATCCGCCTCCAGGATTTTTAGCCATCGTCAGCTTGAATTACCATCAACTCCTATATTTTTCTAAGGATTTTCTTTTCTTTTTCTTTCTGCCCTCCCTTCTTTCTTTTTTTTTCTTTTTTGACTGTGCGGGCGTGTGTGTTCGCGCGTCAATTTCGGCAAATCCGTTTCTAGGCTGGGAAGACGTCTAGTGCCCTCTAGTGGTGAGAAGGGCTTCACTATGCTGTGTAGGTGTGTACACGTGTGTGTTTGGGTGTGTGCATACACGTCTGCTCATGCTGGGGTGTGGGGTGTCAGGTCTGTGGTGGTGCATACTGGGTGCTGGGTCCCCAGTCACAGGTCACACACGTGCATGAGGACCCCAGCCCCACTGGTGGCCCAGTTCCCTCCAGGCTTGCCACTCGCCCCCCCGTGCACCCCACCCTCTTCAAATTCTCCAAAACAGGCCGCTGCCAGCTTGGCAAACCCAGCCTCCTGCAGACCCTCTCCCTCAGGCCCATGGCCCACCTTTCCATCAGAGCGACAGGGAGGGGTGGCTGGGGTCCCGTTCCCCCAACCCAGAGTTCTGCAGTCCTTGGTGACATAAATCTCCCAGGATGACGCTTTCCACGGATCTGCGGAGAAGGGGCCTCGCCTGGTCACCCCCGGGGCCGCAGACTCCCCGCACCGGCTCCTGCAGCAGGAATCGGTGACTCACCTTCTGGGAAACAACACAGAGCAGAAAGGGCAGGCTATCCTGCCCTCCTCTGAGACCCAGCACTGCCCAGGGGGTCCCCAGACCCTAAAAGTTGTCCCGATAAATCCAGTGCCCTCCACCGCTGGCCCAGGGTGGCCTGGCTGGAGGCGAAGCTTCTCTCCGGCCCCCCCACCCCCGCCCCCGTGATTACTGAAGGCCCCAGGAACAGGATTTGAGCCTGGCTGGCCCCTCACAACTGTGTGAACTTGAACAGCTGTCTCCGTATTTCCAACTGTAAAATGGGCATGGATCTGTATGAAACTGGAAAGCAACACCGCATGTATCACATAGGGTCACATACGATATGCAGTAACAGTACACATTCATGCAATGGAGAAGTAAATAACCAGTGGGAAATGTGGCTCTTTCTCAGGGGAGAGAAGGGAAAGGATCAGGGTAAGGGACGTGGCGAGAGGGGCTTCAGCCACACCTGTCATCGTCTGCTTCTTTCATACAATCCCGGGAGAGCACCTGCACAGGAAACACTGGAACTCTGGAACTGGAGGGCGGGGGGCCCACGACAGGCTCTGCTGCTGCCTTCTGCAGCCCTCTGTATGTTTGAATTATTCCACGAAAAGATGGTAAAATGGAGTGGGGATATTAAAACCCCTCCGAGAGCCGCTGGGAGGATGGATGCAGGGCACCTAGCCCAGAGGTGCTCACCCGACACCCAGCCCACTCCGTCCCCAGCCCCTACGGCCAGCACCCCACCTCCTGGCCAGCCCGGACCTGGGCCAGAATGCTCCTCCCCGACCCCAGCAGACCCAGCCCGGCCAGCGCATCGTCCTGAGCGGGTTCGCTCGTGCTTAAGCTGTGCACGTTTTAGCAACACCCGGCACAGCAGCTAGACCTTCACCCGGCACAGCAGCTAGACCTTCACCCGGCACAGCAGCTAGACCTTCACCCGGCACAGCAGCTAGACCTTCACCCGAAAGCACTCAGCCACCGGCTCAGAAAAGGGAGTGTTTCCAACATACAACACGCAAGTGATCTGCGAGGTATGTGGGCTTTTTAATAAGAAAAAATACAGTATAATGATATATATGTGATATATGGAAATAATATATACACATATACATATATATGTGATATACATTATAATGTAATGCTATAAGATGTGTTGAAGACATTTACTTTTATGTTATTGTCTATTTGGGCAAACAATGCTGGTTTCCCCTAAATCATGGCAATGTGTAGTTTTCTTTTATCATCAGTTTGTGTATATTGAAAAAAAGGTGACTTGACTTAAAGAAAGACGCAGCTGGGGTCAGGATGGCACGTCGGTGCGGACCAAGGTCTTTCGCACCAGGGTCTGAGTGGGGCTGACTCTCTGCCTGTGCCCACTCACCAGGCCACACCGGCTGTGGCTGCCCAGAGGATGGGCATCTTTTTCTGTATCTGAAGGAACTGTCCAGGCACCGAAAATTGTAGGGGTGGAATTTGAACTCTGGGCCAGATAGGGATGTCGGGACACTCGGCCTCCTTTCTGCCCGATGACACAGGAACAACCCGTCTTTTTGCCATCCCCCTCATTCCATGGGGCCCACAGGCCTGATGATGCCACACCCGGGTCCATGCCAAGGTGGCCCAGGCTGGTCCCACTCTCCCGCTCACTTGCTGTGTGACCTCAGGCAAGCACCCGTCCCTCTCTGGGCCTGTGTGTCTCCATCTGTAAAATCAAAGGTGGGAGCTGGTTTCTAATGTTTGTTTGTTTTTTATTGGAGTAGAGTTGCTTTACAATGTTGTGTTAGTTTCTGCTGTACGACGAAGTGAATCAGCTGTATGTATACATATATCCCCTCCCTCTTGGACCTCCCTCCCACCCCCTCCATCCCACCCATCTAGGTCATCACAGAGCCCCGAGCTGAGCTCCCTGGGCTATACCACATGTTCCCACTAGCTATCTAGTTTACACATGGTAGTGTATATATGTCAATCCTAATCTCCCAGTTCATCCCACCCTCCCCTTTCCCCATCGTGTCCACATGTCCGTTCTCTACACCTGTGTCTCTATTCCTGCCCTGCAGATAGGTTCACCTCTACCATTTTTCTAGATTCCACATATATGTGTTAGCATACGGTATTTGTTTTTCTCTCTCTGACTCACTTCACTCTGTAGGACAGACTCTAGGTCCATCCACGTCTCTGCAAATGGCACCATTTCGTTCCTCTTGAGGGCTGAGCAATATTCCACTGTATACATGTACCACATCTCCTAAAGATGCCTCAACGCAGACAGTCTGGGGTTCCCCCTTCTCCCCCGCTCCTCTGCCATGCACACACCCTGTGTCTAAACCGATGGCTTTACTTGACGTGACAGATCCGGCCGGCAGAAAAGAGTTTCCACCTGGAGCCGGCGATTTACATGCGGCTCATGAACCTAATCGCTCGTCCCAGCTTAGTGACGGAGGCAGCGTTGCCTGCTGGCCCCTCCACCGGCCCCTGGTACCTGCCGGCGGGGCTGGGACCAGGACCGGCCCAGAGGCCCCGTGGGTGCCTGGATGGATGACAGTCAGGGCACAGGGTAGAGAAGAGTCCACGGACCCTCAGGAGTCAGGCCACCCTCCTGCCTCACTAACAGGAGGCCTGTGGCCTGCACCTGGGGCAGCTTGCCCGGGGTCACACCAGAAGCCACTGGCACCGCCCAGACGGACATCCAGGTTCCTGGCAGGGCCTCACGGTGGGAGGGGCAGAGGGAGTTCCAGGTGTTGCTCCCGGCCTCCTAGGCCAGTCGGGGGAGGCCTCAGCCCCTCCTCGCCCTCCACTCTGCCCCTCGGTCCAGCTTCAGGGAAGGCCCTGGCCCTCTGGTCCTGCCCCTGGCGGGGATAACCCCTGCTCCTGGGATGCCCAAGCGCCCTCACCGCTCTGTGAAGTCCCTTCTCACTGGGCCCAAAGAAAGACCCTCATTCTACCTTGGCCACGGTGGTGGGTGCTGGCGGCACTCACCCCGCCAGGCCCACCGTGTCCTCTGCCGAGGCCTGAGCAGCAACTGGGGAAGCTCCATTGCGAACGTGGCCTCCACTGTGGGCCAGGCACTTAGGAACACGACCTGCAGAGCCCTCGAAACACCTGGGATGGAGAAGCTCTCCTCACCTCCAGTCGAGGAAGGGGGAGAGCGGGCAGTGCTTTCCCAGGGCAGGAAACACGCAACTGGGATTTGCAGGCAGGCCAGTCTCACCGGCAGTGTGAGATCTGTCACGTGGCCCCGAGAGCACGCGTGTGACGTGTACGCTCGGCAGAGAGGTCAACGCCACCCAGGGCGCCCCACGCTTGTCAGGCTTTGGAAAATACTGCGTTAATGTGGCAACCAGCAGCAGCAGGTTGGAAAGTGTCATCTTTGGACACCTGTGGACACCTGGACAGGTGAGCTGGGGACCCCCAGAGAGCCCCCCGAATCACTCACCCTCCCCTCCCCCAACATCTCATCCCCACCTGGTCCTAGCACCTCGTGGGGCTTCCAGTGCCCGCGAAGGGGCGGGATAGGGACCCTCCCTTCACTGAGCCCACGGGAGGTTTGCACCTGAGCCAGGCAGCTACGACCAGACGGGGCAGTGAAGCTCGGGGAGGTCCCACAACTTGCCCAAAGCCCCCCGCTGGCAGGACTTTGAAACTCTGGGGAGCAGATGCCACCCTGTGTTGCCCATCACTCCCTCCTGTAGGATTTGGCTGCTGGCGCCCCCACCCCGTAAAGGAGCCCCCGTCCCGGGGCTGAGCCCACCTCTGCCCAGGCACTCCCCACCGCCACCGTGGGCTGGGAATAAATTAAAATTCAATTTCATTAAGCTAGTGAGCGATCAATCCCTGGCTCTGGCTAACAATGCCGGGCAGGGGGCCTCGCTTCCGCCGTAACTCACTCGGCCTCCTCCGCTCTTGTTCGCAAACTGCTAGAGCTGCACTTTGGCCCAAATTTATGGCGCTGGCAGAGTCTGGGGCCTGAGTTACAGCTGCAGGCTTGATGGGGGACTGCATTATTCTGCATCTAATCTTCACGCCCTGACAGCCAGGGAAGGGCCTGCCGCTCTCTTGGAGCCGGGCATTGTTCTCCTGCTGGCCAGGCGCTGGTGGAGGCCCGGATCCTGGGCCCAGGCCCGAGCCACCCACGCCCAGGCAGAGACCTGGAATCGGAGAGCTCAGCCCACGCGGGTGGTAACACCCGCTGAACAGTCACCCATTTCATCGTGTAAAGGAGGGCGTGGAATCCCATTTCTCAGATCAGCAAACCGAGGCACAGAGTTAAGTGACCTGCCCAGGAGATCTGGGCCTCAACCCCAGGGCTGGCTAACAGCAGAGCTCGCTATTGAGCCAAAGCCCAGAAAGCCGACTCAGCCTCGGCGCTGCCAAAACACTAGGCCAAGTGCACACCGACTGTGTCCCCGGGTGCCCGAGGCAGGCTTGCTTGTGATTGCCCAAAAAAGAAGAAGTCAGTAGGCCACAGAGCAACAAATAACGGGACCCACAGAATTCTAGGTTCGTGAAGTAAGCGAGGGAACCCCACGTGTCCTGACGTGCAAAGATGTCCAGGATACACTGGCAGGTGGAAGAAGCAAACTCTGAAACTATGTGTTATATGTGCCCAAAGCATGTATATGTCTAAGTGTGCAGGCTTGCATGTGCACAGAAAGGTCTGGGCATGGAGATGCCACACGTCAACAGGGCGCACCTCTGGGTTTAGGGACTGGAGGCAGGAGGGCAGCGCCCGCTTTCCGCCTTGTCAGGATCTGAATGTTGCAGTGAGAGCATAATACTTCTGTAAAGGTAAACACCATAAAGCACTTCTCAAGACCCACGTTCCCACTCACAGAGCATCTGGAAGTTTCCACACCCCCATCTGGGCATCAGGTGTTCAAGTGGGTCCATGGGAGGAGGGTTCAGTGGTTCATGCCCCCCACGCCCACCCCGCTGGGACCCCCCTGGGCACCTCCCACAAGGACTGGGATGCCCAGCCAGCCTCCCTGTCCTATGACCTCCTCCTTGGGGGAGGGGAGTGCTGACTCAGGGGCTGCAGAGTCTCAGGGGAGACACTGGGATGGCCAGAGCTGGAAGCCCCAGGCAGGGAGGAAACCAGAAGTGTGGCCCCGACGCAACATCTCTTTCGGAGACGCTGTGGGTTCCGAGTCATCACTTCTGCTCCACTGGGCCCAGCCGGGCCTCCACTTCTGCCCGCAGCCTCTGCGAAACAGGCTGATGACTCCTACAGCGCCAGTAAGTTCCCAGAGCATCGCATGCTCCGCTTTGGGGGTCAGTAGAAGGTGATTCTCTCCCCATTTCACATTTTCCTGTTTTGAGAGCTAGTGTTTATGAAAGCCCCTTTCGCATCCCTGAGCGCTGCAATTCCCAGACGGGATCCCTGCCCTCCAGGGATTCACGGCTCGGAAGAGCAGCAGACGCAGTGCATGGAGAGTCAGACAGGGACCCAGGGTGAGCCCATGCCAGCCTGGGCAGCGGTGCAGCACGAGGGCCACGGGGCAGGGGTGCCACGCACAGTCCTTCTCTCCCAATCATGGCCTCCACCCCGAGCCCCGGCCACCACCACCTCCCGCTGGACACAGCAAGGGTCTCCTGCCTACACCAGCTCCCTCTGCCCTCCTCTCCTCTCCAACTTCCCCCCCACCAGGGTCCTGCGCATCCTTCAGTGGGAGGGGCGGACTGCAGCCTCTCCGTGAGAGAGACGACTGGTGGGACCGAGATGCTCCATGCTTGCTACTGGGTACTGGGCTTCTTTGTGACTTGAAATGTATTTATCCCGTTCCTAAATAACTCGCTGCCACCCTGCTTGCAGGAAAGCCTCATTTATTTCTGCCTTTCTGCACGCAGGGCACGGGCTATTTACTCTTAGCTAGCGCGGACTCCAGCACACTGACTCAATGAAATGCAGATCCCGCATCCCGTTCACATCCTGTCGGCTCTCTTCCATCCTCCCACTGTCCAGCCGTCCCAGGCCACCACTGCTGTAGATCACACAGTCTCTCTTTCCTAATAACACCCTCTGCCCTTTGGCCACATCTGTCAGTGCAACTCTGAAAGCAACGGCTGACTGCTCGCGCCCGTGGGCAGATCAGGCCTCCGAGAGGCCTGGGCTGGCTAATCCCCTGGGAAGCCAGGTGTCCCCCCTAGTCTGGCCCCCAAAGCCACGCCCAGATCACCCGGAGGCACGTGATTTCTGGAGCCCTCTGCCAGGGAGCACGCCCAGCCAACTCCAGGGCAGGCCAGAGGGCTAGAGTTAGCTCAGACCCCCAACCAAGGAGGGGCGGGAGCAGTGTGGTGAGTTGGTAATCGAGGGAAAAAATAAAAACCCTGATTGGTAAGGTTCCCCAATTTCTGTGGTGTAAATACTCCTCCCCGTGGCCAAGGTCAAGCTAGCTCCATGCTGCTGGTGAATGCAAAGTTGAGGAGAGATGCCCACCAAGTCTTCAAGGCTGGTCTCAGCCGGCTCCACAGGGTGGGAGCGGGTGGGGGAACACCTCAGCCCCTCACCTCCGGGGGTACAGTTCTGAGGCATGTTCCACCAGCCTCGTGAAGGATCACCAGCAAGACTGAACTCCAGCAGCCCACAGCTATAACCCCGTCTGTTGTGGGTTGAATTATGTCCCCCCAAAAAAGGTAGGTTGATGTACTAATTCTTGGAACCTGTGCACATGATCTTATTTGGAAATAAGGTGTTTGCAGATGTAACTAGTTAAGATGAGCCCTGCAGTGGGGAGGGCTCCAATCCAATGACCTGTATCTTTATGAGAAGAGGGAAACTGGGGCACACAGAAAGGAGAACGCCATGTAAAGACATATTCAATGGCTCGAGTGGGAAGGAGGAGACATTTGGGCTGGGTATGAAAGGGTGATTAGGAGCCCAACAGACAGAAGTGGAGGGGATTGCAGGGCATCTTCCTGGGAGAGCAGGAACAAAGCCAGAAGTGCCAGTAACTTTCATGGCAACTTTTAAATTTGTTTCAGAAACTGCCTGCAGGTCAGGACAGTCTTTTTTTTTTTTTTTTTTTTTTTTTTTCCGGTACGCGGGCCTCTCACGGGCCCAGCCGCTCCGCGGCATGTGGGATCCTCCGGGACCGGGGCACGAACCCGTGTCTCCTGCATCGGCAGGCGGACTCTCAACCACTGCGCCACCAGGGAAGCCCGGTCAGGACAGTCTTGACCAAAGCATGGCGCTACCATGGCACCCAAAACGGCATCTGGCATTGCATGAACGCCCTCCTCTGACTGCAGACGGATGGATGGATTTCTCTTCCAGAAGAATGAGCCTCTGAGCTCTACTTCATGATGACAACCACCCAGGTGCTTTTTACAAGTCGTAAGTTGGGTCCCCCAGACGAATTTTTTTCCTAAAGCACTGAACTACATTCTTCAGAGCCCAGAGGCCCAATGTGCTTTCCAGTCCCATTCAGCCACTCTCTAGAAGTGGGACCCAGACCAGGCCTCTGGATATAAGTCCCCACACCTGTGAAATGCACATGCCCTAGACCAGCCGTGTTTCTCAAACTCGAGTGGGCATAAGAATAACCAGCGAAGCTCGAATAGTGCAGATCCCTGGACCCTGTCTCCAGAATTCTGATTCTGCTGGTCTGGAGGGGGACCCAAGATTCTGCATTTCCCCTAAGCTCTCCAGTGATGCGGACGCTCTTGCACCACAGATGGCCTTTTGAGTAGCTCTGGACTCCCACCCTCCCCCCACCCCTGCCTGGATGTTCTCCAAACCCCACACAGAAGAGAAGGTTCTTAGACCTCATCCTAGAGCATCAGGCCAGCCATATGGGGCGGAGGGCTTGGAATGCCGGAGAGCACTCAGGTGGGGGGTCTGGGACCAGGACCCGCACCAAGTCAGCAGGGGAGGCTTGGTCTGAGGTGGACCGGCTGTTGGAATCAAACAAATCAGAGGACACCACCAAACCCCCAAACGTGGCCCTCAGGCTCCTCAAGACTGGCCCTTGCCACTGTCACAGCCTCGCTTCAAACCATGATTCCAGTCCTCAGTTTGCTCCCGAGATGCTCTTCGGTCCAGTCCCTCAGAGATGTCCTGGCCCCTGCCCTCTGACACCCCTGATCAGCCCGGGGCTTTGTGACCACCTAGAGGGGTGGGATAGGGAGGGTGGGCGGGAGACGCAAGACAGAGGAGATGGGGGGATACATGTATACGTATAGCTGATTCACTTTGTTATACAGCAGAAACCAGCACACCATTGTAACGCAATTATACTCCAATGAAGATGTTAAAAAATATATATATGTTGGCTGTCGGTCATCTCCCTGCCCTCTGCCCTCGGTCGAGAGCCTGATGCATGAGCCTGTCCCCCTCCCCGTAGCAGTAACGCTGCAGTGCTGTGGTGGCCCCGGGCGCGCACCATTCAGCTCTCCTTCCAGGAGGCAACCGCCAAGACAGCACAGTGAGCTGACGGCCTGGAGCTGCACCTGGGGCGTGAGGGGGCCATTCCCACCCACCCGGGACCTCGCAGAGCCCCTCGGGGCCAGGCCCAGACACTGCCAGAGCTGACTGCAGCCCGACGCTCTTTCTACCCAACCTCCTTCCTCCCCTCTGTCGTTCACAGGCATCAGACCCACATCAAGGTCCGAAGGTGTTCCCTACCTGTCCTCACACCCTCTCCCCTTTATCTTGCCCTGACATCACCTCCAATAAATCTCTTCCTCATCCACCTCTGCCTTGGCCTCTGCTTCCCAAACTACCCAAACTGACATGTGTAACCAAACAACTACATGTGTAATGAGTTCCCTGAAATCTGTCCCCCCTCGATGGACTGCAAGCTCCACGAGGGCGGGACTGCATCTTTCTGGTGCGTCACTGAACCCCCAGCATCCAACGTAGAGTTCCAAAGGCCCTATGAGCTCAAGAATTACCCACTCCATGAATGAGCAAGTTAATGAAGACGTCTGAGCGCAGTGGGGCGTGGACCTCACAGGCTTTGGAGGGACCTGGGACTCCACTCCTCATAAGGCGGATGGTCTCGGGCAAGTTTTAAACACACGGAGCCTCAGTCTCTTCACCTGTAAAATGAGGGTGATCACTATTCACCTTGCAAAGTTGTTGTAAAAATTCAATAAATGGGGCTTCCCTAGTGGCGCAGTGGTTGAGAGTCCGCCTCCCGATGCAGGGGACGCGGGTTCGAGCCCCGGTCCGGGAAGATCCCACGTGCCGCGGAGCGGCTGGGCCCGTGAGCCATGGCCGCTGAGCCTGCGCGTCCGGAGCCTGTGCTCCGCAACGTGAGAGGCCACAGCAGTGAGAGGCCCACGTACCGCAAAAAAAGAAGAAAAAAAAAATTCAATAAATGTGTGTAAAGTATTTAACACACGGTGAATGTCCAAGACTGGTAAGGTGTTATAAGTATTAACTGGGCCGGGCACACAGCTTCCTTGTTATTGTTTGTTTTCTTTTCAGACTGCATTTTTTTAGAGCAGTTTAGGTTCACAGCAAAACTGCGAGGAGGGTACAGAGATCTTCCATTCACCCCACACACACAGGTACAGCCCCCCACTATCAGCACCTCACCAGAGGGTGCGTCTGCTACGACGGATGAACCTGCTTTGACACGTCACTGTCACCTTAAACCCTTCGTTTACACTAGGGTTCGCTCGATGTACATTCTATGGGTTTGGACAAACGTATAATGACATGTCTCTACCATGATAGTATCATACAGGGTAGTTTCACTGCCCTAAAAATGCTCTATGCTCCTTCCACCTGTTCATCCCTCCCTCAAAGCCCTGACAACCACTGATCTTTTTACTGTCTCCATAGCTTTGCCATTTCCAGAAGGTCATCTAGTTGGAGTCATACGGTGTGTGGCCTTTTCAGGTTGGCTTCTTTCACTTAGTTATATGCATTTAAGGTTCTTCCACGTCTTTTCATGTGTTGATAGCTCATTTCCTTTCAGCGCTGAATGACATTCCCTTGTCTGGGTGGACCACAATTTATTTATCCATTCACCTACTGAAGGACATCTTGGTCGCTTGCTTCTTTGCTTTTTATTTTTAATTGTGGTCTCATCTACAAACACTAAGATTCAGTCTTTGGGGCGTACAGCTGTATGTATGAATGGATACAGCCGTGTAATGACCACCACCATCCGAATACAGGACAGTCGCATCACCCCCAAAATCTCCCTGCCCTGTGGAGTCCACCCTTCCCCCACCCCCCCGCCTTGGCAACCACTAATCAGCTCTCTGTCCCTGTAGTTTTGCCTTTTCCACAATGGTGTACAGATGGAATCACGCAGCGTGTTGCCTCGTGACTGTGGCCCCGTCCCCGCCACTATATGCACCTGCTGTGCTGAGTGGTGTTCCACTGTATGGATGCTTGTCCATTGACCAGTGGAAAGGTGTTTCAGTGGTCTCCCCTGTTTGGTTCTCACGCATTAAGCCTCCATAAACATTCTCACACAGGTTTTTGTGTGAACCCACGTGTCCGTTTCTCTTGGGTAAGTATCTAGGAATGGGATCGCGGGAATAACTTTATAGAAAACTGACAAACCACTTCCCAAGGTACTGTGCATCCCCGCCAGCACCCTGGGAGTCAGGGGGCTCTGCATTCTCGGCATCACCCGTGTTGTCTCGTGGTTACCGTTCTAACAGGTGTGTCTCTCCTACTGGTCTTCAGCTGCCTTTCACTGATGGCTAATGATGTTGAACGCCTTTTCACGTCCCAATGTGCCATCCAAATATTGCTTTTAGCAAAGTGTCTGTTCAGATCTTCTGCCCGCTTTTTATGAGGTTGTTTGTTTTCTTGTTCATGAGTGTTGAGAACTCTTTGCATATTCTGGATACAAGTCCTTTGTTAGTTACATGTTTTGCTGCAGCCTGATATCAATGGATGGACAACAAGGTCCTACTGCAAAGCACAGGGAACTATAGTCAATGTTATGGGATAAATCATAATGGAAAAGAATATCAAAAAGAATGTAGATGTACGTATAACTGAGTCACTGCTGTACAGCAGAAACCAACACAACATTGTAAATCAACTATACTTCAATTAAAAAAAACAAAACTGATATCAGATTCAATTATTGGGAAACGTTTAAGTATGTTTGGTCACCTCGTATACGCTAACCTACTTTTCCGACTGTTAGTTTTGTGAAATCTAAGTACAGGTCGAATATTGCTGGTTGAAACGTAGCATCCGAGTTGAGATGTGTTGTAAAACACACACCAGATTTCAGAGACTTCATGCCAACAGAATAACTTAAGCTATGTCACCAACAACTTTTATATTGATTCCATGTTGAAATGATGACATTTGGCACCTATCGGGTTAAACAGAATATATTCTCAAAATTCATTCCACCTGTTTCTTAATGAGACTAGGAGACAATTTTGGGTTGCCTACATGGCTTGTGTTTGTGGCCTGCATTGTTTGTAAGGTCAGATCTGCTCTAAGAGCGGGAGCAAAAGCCCAGCACTCTGGTAGCCCACGTTCCCAGCCTGGCTCACACCTGCCCCAGCCCACGGCATCCAGTTCTTAGGAATGAGGCCACACCCCCGTCCCGTGGAACAGGAGTGGCTCAGAGGGACCAGGTGGAAGAACCTGGAGCGTTAACACACGTGAAGCACGGACACACAGGCATGCAAGCCCGTGCACACACTTCTTTCCGACCCTCCCTGTTGTGTGGGTAGCCATTTCCGCAGAGCAGAGAACTTAATGCAAAACCTTGACCGTTATGTTTTTTACAAAATGTGGTTCTAGAAAGACTCAGGAAGAAAATAAGATCCTGAGAAGATCTGGGTTCTCTCCACTCCCAAACGGGATGGAGATCCCTCCAGTGGGGGAATGAGGAAAGGCCCAGGGGAAGCAAGCGGGTCAGATGCTACCAGGGGCTCTGAGAAGGGGTCCTGACCCTCAGGCGGTTGGGGCACAAGAATCCCCCAGAGGCTGGACACCTGAGGACAGATGGAACCCGGGGAACTGGTAAGTGGAGGCACACGCAGGGAGGCAGGGAGGATGAGGGCCCAGAGGTTAGCACAGGCCAGCGAGAACAGGCTGACACGGGGGAAACACTCTCTGTGGAGGACTGGGCACCTGGAGGGCGCCTAGGGCAGGGGGATCAGATGTGACAGTGTCCCTTCAGGGGACGCCAGCACTGGGGGGCTGATGGAAAACCAGGCGTACCCCAATGCCATAAGTCCCCATAACACCCTAGAATGTAGCTGCCACTCCAGGCCAAAGGAAGGGCAAAGGGCCACCCTCAAACTGTCTGAGTTCAAATGATCACGTTTACCTGGGGTTGGCCAAGATGACTTTATCCGCCGTCAGTCTGAATAGGGGCCCGGTAGCCGTTGGCTTGAGTTACAGAAACACACAGGCCCGGTGTTGCTTCGTCTGAGTCCGTGCAGTGAGAAATGCATCCCCACTGCCTGAGTGACCACTTCCTTCTCAGGCAGCCAGGAAGCTTCCAGATCTCGGCTGTGTGGCTAAAGACAGGAATGGCCGGACCCCTGGGGCTTGAAGCACACACCCCGAGCTAAGACCCTGCAAAGGGAACAGGGCCAGCTCTCTTGGAGCTGTGTCAGGAGGCTGACCTCCCTCCTCTGGGCCGGCTGAGCGTCCAGATAGGGCAGCCTGGGCCGGGGAGTGTCGGGTGGCTGATAAACGGCCTCGCACAACCAGCCTTCCCTGAACGGCCAAGGCCAAGGCTGGTGGGCAGGGGTAGTGGTCAGTGGCAGGGCTGCTGGATGAGTGGAAGTGATGGTCACAGGCCTCCCAGTTCTGGTCCCAGTGACCCCTCCCCAAGGCCATCCTGCTTCCTCACCTACAGCTGCCCATAGCTGGGGAGGGGGGCCCCCTCAGCCCACAGCGCTGGTCACACGTGTCTGGTCCTGGAGGGGGGACTCCGGGCGCTAGGGAGGACAAATGGCAGCCTGGAGAGCTTATTTGTGGCCCACAGATGAGATTTCCCGCGCCCTCTGCGCCCTCGATTCTGGAGCCCCACGTTGGGTGTCCTGATGTGGTGTGAGCGCCACCTGGTGGCTGCAAGCGGGGACTGCAAGTCATGTTCTCCAGGACGCCAGGGACACCCCCAGGCTGGACCCCACCCTCTGCGGGCAAAGGCGGGACCACCACTGAGCACTGCCCGAGGACTTCGCACAGAGGCAGCAAGGTAAAGCTACAGGGACCGCACCTCGCAGTCAGGCGGCGGTTCATTCTTTCCCTCCCCCAACGCTACTGAGTGCCCCCTGCACGCAGGGCTTTTGGGAGAGAGAGAGGTGCCTGGCTTCACGGAGCTCACGCCACAATGGGGGAGGCAGAGGGCAAGCATATAAGTCACAAGACAATGTCATGCTGGGTTAAGCGCCACGAGAATTTACAATGTTCAGGAATAGAGTCCAGGCTTCCCTGGTGGCACAGGGGTTAGGACTCCACCTGCCAACGCAGGGGACACGGGTTCAAGCCCTGGTCCGGGAGGATCCCACGTGCCGCGGAGCAACTAAGCCCTTGCGCCATAACTGCTGAGCCCGTGGTCTAGAGCCCGTGAGCCACAACTACTGAGCCTGCACTCTAGAGCCCACGAGCCACAGCTACTGAAGCCCGCGCACCTACAACCCGTGCTCCACAACAAGAGAAACCACCGCGATGAGAAGCACGCGCACCGCAGCGAAGAGTAGCCCCCGCTCGCGGCAACTAGAGAAAGCCCGCGCGCAGCGACGAAGACCCAACGCAGCCAAAAGTAAATAAATAAATTTATTTTAAAAAGAGAAAGAATAGAGTCCAGGATCTTTCTCAGGGCCTCCTGTGAGCCTCATCTCAGCTTCATCTCCCAACACCAATGCTGACACAGGCCGAGCCCCACCCCCATGGAGCGCCCTGCAGGTCCTGATCTACGGTGCCGTCCAGGCCTCAGGGCCTTTGCACATGCTGTTCCCTCTAGCTGCAGAGCCCTTCCCACCTCATCCCCCGACAAATCCCACTTGCCCTTTACAGCTAAACACAAGGGTCACCTCTTCCATGAAGCCCACCCTGGTAGTCCACGGGCAGAACCAGCCCTCTTGCCCCCCACCATATTATTCCTGCACCTTGTGTGGACTCTTCCAGAAGGTAAGAGAGTGGGGTGACCATGAGCACTGGACTTGGAGCTGGGGAGACCTCGTGTCCAGCCCTGAATGTCACTCCCTAATTTTGTCACCTTGGGCACCTTTCTTAGCCTCAGTTTCCTTGCCAGTGAAAAGTGGGACTTATAATAGCACACATCTCCTAGTTATGAACATTTAATGCTTTAATGTCAGTAAGGTGCTCAGCACATCTCCTGGCACCCAGAAAACACATTAGGTAAATGTTAGCAGCAGCTGGTATTGATCTTGCTATTGGTATTGGTATTGATATTGTAATTGTATCCTGACAAGCAGCTGTTTGTTGTCCCAGAGAGACCCTGTCGTGTTTCGTCTCATGGAGGGGGCTTTTCCTGTTGCCTCTGAATTGTGGTCTGGGACTCCAAGCTGGCGGCAGAGGGATATCAGGTAACCCCAGCCAGCAGCAAAGCGGGTAAGAAGGCTTCTCAGGGCTGAAGAGGCGGCCAAAATGCTGCCCTGCCCTCCCCCCACCCCCTCACCCCTGCCGAATCCTTCCACCCCCAGGCACATAAGCAGGAGACTGTGGAAGAGGCAGAGGGACCTTCAGGAGTCCTAGGCCAGGGCCACGGGGCAGGGGGGTGCTGGGGAGCGAGTTAAGCAAGAGACTTGGGTTTTTCCCTCCCCCAACACCCACGGCCCAGCAGAGAGGGAGGAAGAGGAAGGAAAAGCAGACAGTTCCCTCTCTCCCTCCTGGAGAGCAGGGTAAGGCCTGGCTCCTCTGTGGAAGGGGACAGGATGAGGGTGAACTTGGATTTGAGAAGTTTTAGATTCAACCAAGCCGGCGATTTTTTTTTTTTTTTTTTTTTTTTTTGGATCTTCCCGGACCGGGGCACGAACCCCTGTCCCCTGCATCGGCAGGCGGGCTCTCAACCACTGCGCCACCAGGGAAGCCCTAAACCGGCGATTTTATTGCTCAAGATTCCCCGGGGAAATGACGGAGTCTGCCCGAGCCCTAGCAAAGGGACAGGAAGCAGAGATTGGAAAGAACAAATCACTAGTGGGGAAAAAATCAAATTATTTCCTTTGCGTTCCCAGCAGGCCAACAGCTCAGCTTGTCTCCCAGCGCCTGGTGGAGCAAGCTGGTGGCCGACCCAGCCTCACTGGAGGACGGGTCACTCCCTCCACCAGGGAGTTCCATGCCCCAGACGTGCTCCCATGAGGGTCTTGGCCCTGGACGCCCCCTGCCCCCCAGAGCCCATGCTCTCAGCAGACTCAGAGCCCATGCACAGAAATGCCCTGCTTGGTTTGACGCTCCGCTGTCCCCGTCTTGAAACTCTTAAGACCTTTGCGAACAAGGGGCTCCACATTTTCCATTTGCACTGGACCCTGAAAATTATTCAGTTGGTCCTGGAATGGTTACTTTCTTCCCAAGGTCACAGCCAGCGAATGGAACCCACTCCTAGGTCCCAGGGCTCCTGTGCAAACTGCTCCCCACGGCACCTTCCGGGGGTCTCTGAGCCCAGGCAGGCTCCCTACCTTCTTCCTTCCCCAGAAGGAAAGCTCTGAGCCCACCACCCACTTTGCCTCTCTTCTCTGAGAGCCTTGGCCTGCGCAGACCACGAGAAGAGGGGCCCCAGCCAGCAGGAGCAGGTCACCATCGGACACAGCTCTTGCCCATTTTGCAGGGGGAGGCGTGGGGTGGGCAGCGCTATAGGTCCTCTAGGGCACAGAAACCTACAGGAAGTTACACAGAATTTCCAGAAGCTGCAATGGAATGAGAAGGTCATTGGCAAAAAGGGAGACAATCCCACCACAGGAATCAAGTAAGTGCAAAGACTCAGCGCTTCCCGGGCACCAGGCTCTGTGCTGAGTTCCCTACATTACTGGGGTCAGTGTGTCAAGGCACTTAACCTTCACAAGTATGCCGCCTTGACTGTTTCATCTCTATTCTACAGAATAGGAAACGAGGCACAGAGAGGTAAGTAACTGATCCAAGAGTCATCGTAGCTAGTGAGTGGCAGAGCCCTGGTGTCCCCAGGGTATACTTTGTGCCCTGGGTGTTTTCCATTTGTTATCTCTAACTGTTGCGATAACTCCACAGTGGTGATTAATGCTAACCAAAGATTTCGGATGTCTTCATGGTATGTGGTAAGATGGTACTTTCTGGCCCCTTTGTTGGGGTGAACTCAACTAGATCTGCATTAGTTTGGGGGTTCTCCAGAGAAATAGAACCAGCAGGAGATTATATTCATATAATGTTACATATAATATATATTATATATACAATGATTATGTAATAATTAGTCATAATATAGTTATATGTGTCCAAAGATTTATTTTATTTTATTTTTTTGCGGTACGCGGGCCTCTCACTGTTGCGGCCTCTCCCGTTGCGGAGCACAGGCTCCAGACGCGCAGGCTCAGCGGCCGTGGCTCACGGGCCCAGCCGCTCCGCGGCATGTGGGAGCTTCCCGGACCGGGGCACGAACCCGTGTCCCCCGCATCGGCAGGCGGACTCTCAACCACTGCGCCACCAGGGAAGCCCCCAAAGATTTATTTTAAGAAGTTGGCTCACACGGTTGTGGAGCTGGCAAGTCCTAAATCTGTAGGGCAGCCCAGCAGGCTGGAAACTCAGGCAGGCGTTGATGCTGAGGGCTTGAGACAGAGTTTCATCTCTGGGAAACCTCAGTGTTTGCTCGTAAGGCCTTCCAACTGATTGGATGAGGCCCAGCCACATGATAGAGGGTGATGTCCTTTACTCAAAGTCAACACACCTCCAGAACATTTTCACAGCAGCATCTAGATTAGCGTTTGATTAAATCACTGGGTACGATGGCCCAGCCAAACTGACACATAAAACTAACCGTCACCAGTTCTGACCAGTAAGCCCTGTGCAGAACTTGCTTGTCATTCGCAGGTTGTACATTTCATTGTCAGTGTGAAGCCCTCCAAAGCTCCTTCTTTTTCTCTGCTCAGTGACCAGCAACGTTCAAGATGGGGGCTGCCAGGTCAGCCTGGGTCCTGGACTGAGGTGACGTGAAAGAGGTTTCCCATACAACCTTGATGTGATTGAAGGGGGAGCCAGGAAAAAAAGCTCTTGGATTTGGGAGAATTTTGTGAAGCTAAACCAGGTCTAAATAAATTGGGTCCCTCTGCTTCACCTCGCATTCGTGCAACCCTCGTGAACTGGCTTGCTGTTTCTTGAGCATCCCCCGGAGGCATCCCCACATCCTAGCCTCCCCTCATAGGTGGTGTTATGAAAGGCTCCACAGTTGCTACCAAGGATGAAATAACACACACCAACCTGTGATGTTTGAACCTTGGTCAGTGCCAAAATAGAAAGTCACCCAGCTGTCTAGCCTGCTGACCTGGTTCCTAAAATTGCTGACTGTTTGTTCCCATAAATGTTCCCCTTCTGGGGTCTGGCGGACAAATAAGTAGATCCTAGGTTCAAACAGGGAAGTGCCCAACCAGCCATCAATTCACCCATCCATCTATCCTCCCATCTTTCCTTCCTCCCTTCCTTCCTTCATTCCTTCCTTCCACTCGTCTACCCAACAAACAGTGATTTGAGTTTCTACTATGTGCAAGCGTAGGGCCTCCAGCTCTACACTGATAGACACAGACCCTGCCTCATGGACGTAGTTGCGGAGACAGACATTCAACATACAATTGCAGAAATAATTTTAAATGTGATAAATGCTAGGGAATGAAAAGTATGGGACACTAGGAGGAAAGATAATGGGAACTGGGCCTGGTTTGGTGGGTGTGGTGGGAAATTTCGGGTCAGAAGAGGCCCCTGAGAAAGTACTGTTTGAGCTCAACTCTAATGGAGGAAAGCCTGGGAGAGAACTGAGGGTGGGAAAGAAACACCAGGCGCCAAGGTCCTGAGGTAAGAGCAGTCTTTCCCAGAATGTGAGCCAGGGTTGCCAAACTCTTCAGAGTGGATGGGCCTGTGCGGAGGCAGGAGGAGGAAGCAGCAGAGACCCTCTTCTTAGTCACGTGGCAGGGCTGTGCTGGGGGAGAACCGTGATGCTGTAAAGGGAGCATGGGGCTCCAGGTGAGGCCAAAAGACTGGCATTCAAATGCTGGTTTTGCCACTTCCTCAGTGCATGATTTGGGGCAAGAGACTTTACATTGCCAAGTGTCGGTTTTATTGTATACAATATGGAGTTAGTAATAGTAACAATGACTAACATTTAGTGAGCTCTTACTCGGTGCCAGTCATTCTTCTTAGGACTTTACAGGGCTTCCCTGGTGGCGCAGTGGTTGAGAGTCCGCCTGCCGATGCAGGGGACACGGGTTCGTGCCCCGGTCCGGGAAGATCCCACATGCCGCGGAGCGGCTGCGCCCGTGAGCCATGGCCGCTGAGCCTGCGCGTCCAGAGCCTGTGCTCAGCAACGGGAGAGACCACAACAGTGAGAGGCCCGCGTACCGAAAAAAATAAAAAAATAAAAAATAAATAAAAAAATAAAAATAAAAAAAAGAAGGACTTTACATATGTTATTCAATCGACAATGATTTCAACCTTGCGCTATTGTAGTACCGTTATTATCCCCACTTTACAGATGAGGAAAAGTGATGTACAGTGAGATTGAGAAATCTTCTCAAGGTCACACAACTAGTAGAGCGTGGAGATTTGAACGCAGGCCCATGGGCCCTGCTGTCCATGCTCTTAACTATTAGACTACATTGCCACGTGCAAGTTGTATCAGTAAGGATATGTTAGGTTATGAGGCAGTAACAAACAACCCCAGAAACTTTTTTTACTATGATGCAGTAACAAACAAACTGAACACACTGGGCCGAGTTCATTTAGAAGGTATATTTTTCATTTCTATAACTTTGGAGTTTTTAGAAGATGTATTTATGTTAGTGATATCAAATTTCATTGCAGCATGATCAGAGCGTGTGGTCTGTATGACACCAAGCTTTTAAAATGTGCTGAAACTTGTTTTATGGCCAATTATGTGCTCAATTTTTGAAAATTTTCCTTGTATTTGAGTATAACATTCTCTAATTACCGGGTGGCTGGATAGATAGATAGACAGATAAAGAGACATATATAGAGCTATATGTATATAAAATTTTTTTTAGGTCAAACTTGTTAATTGTTGCTTCAGTGATCTAACGGTACATAACAAGCCACTCCACAACTTAGAGGATTAACACATTTTCTTTGGTTGTGATTCTGCAAACAGGGCAGGGCTCAGATGGGCAGTTCTACTCGTCCTTCCAGTGGCCGTATTCAGTTGCAGATTGACTGAGGGCTTGGCTCAGCTGGGACACTGGGGTGGCAGGGGGTCTTTCCAAGTAGTCTCACGGGCTTTACCTTTTCCCGTGGTCTCTCCAGCAGAGTAGCTGGACTTCTTAAATGGCAGCTCAGGACTCCAAAAGCACAAAAACAGAAGCCATCAGGCTTTCTTAAGGCTTAAGCCTGGAACTGGTGGAATGTCACCTCTGCCACATTCTACTAATGTTTGTCAAAATGAGCCCCAGGTCTGATCCAGATTCAAGTGGAAGAAGAACCAGGAGAAGTGGTTCATTTACGTTTAGTGGTTTAGTGGTTCATAACGCAATAGACTACTACAATTGTATTTTTCAACTACTTCAACTATTAATTACTAAAAGAGGCATATTTAACCCACACCCACATCCCAGCAAGGATGGTGGATTCCTCAGTTTCTCCTTGAGATTTGGTCCATTTTTTCCCTTATATATTGGAGGCTATGTTATTAAGGGCATACAAGTTTAGAATTGTTATCAATACCTCTTACCAGTGAATTAAACCTTTTATTGTACAAAGTGACTCTTTATCACTAGTAATGCTTTTGGACTTAAAATCTATTTTGTTTCCTATGTATGTAAATATGTAAGACTTCCTTTTGTTGGTATTTGCCTGGTAAATCTCTGCATTCTTTTACTTTGCTCTTTTCTGCGTTGTTAGGTATGTCCTTTGCAAGCATGTAGCTGGACCTTGTTTTTATTTTATCCAGTCTGACAATATTGTCTTTTAACTATTTTAGTCTATGTACGTTTATTCTGATGAGTCATATATTTGGATTTATTTCCACTTTCTTATTTTTCCCTATTCGTCCTGTGTTTATTCTTATGTTACTTTTTTCTTCATTTTTCACATTCTTTTGTATTGATTGATTTTTCTTTTCCCATTCCATTTTTCCCCTCCGCTAGTGTGGAATTTATACACTGTATTTCTCTACTTGTTGTGTTTACCCTAAAAATTTTAACATGAATATTTAACTTGACAAAGTTTAACATTAATCAAAATATTTATTCTCCTCTCAAACGGTTCAAAGACCTTAGAACACTTTAATTATGACTGTCCCCTCCCTACATATACACCTTTAGTGTCCAGTATTTTAGTTCTATTTTTTCCTTCACTCTGCAAGTTAAAATTATTATTGTTGTTTAATACATTCTCTAATGAGGATTACCTATATGTTCACAAAACAGCCAGCATTCCCTTTTGTGTGGCACACCTTCCTCTGGTGATTATTTTTTCTTCTTCCTGAAGCACATTGCATTAGATCACCAGGGCTGCCATAATAAAGTACCACAGACTAGGGGGCTTAACAACAGAAATTTATTTTCTCAAAATTCTGGAGGCTAGAAGTCTGAAATCAAGGTGTTGGCAGGGTTGGTTTCTCCTGAGGCCTTTCTCCTTGGCTTGTAAATGGCCTTCTCCTCCCTGTGTCTTCACATGGTCTGCCTCTGTACATTTCCTTTTCTTATAAGCACATCCGCCATATTGGGTCAAGGCCCACCCAGTGACCTCTGTAACTTAATCACTCTTTAAGACGCTATCTCCAAATACAGCCACTTGCTGGGGTACTGGGGGTTAGGGCTTCGACATATGTATTTTGGGAAGGAGACACAATTCAGCCCATAACATACATTATTAGTATTAAATAATCTTCTATTTTTATTTGTTTGGAATGTTCTCATTGTCTCCACTCTCTTGAAAGATATTTTACTGGGTTTACAATTCTAGGTTAGTGGTTATTTTTTTCTCAATTTTATTATTTTTTTTTGGCTGTGCCACAAGGCATGAGGGATCTTACTTCCCCGACCAGGGATTGAACCCACGCCCCCTGCAGTGGAAACATGGAGTCTTAACTACTGGACCAACAGGGAAGCCTCTCGATGTTTTTAAGATATTATTTGCCACCTGGCTTCTACTTTTGTCGATGAGATATCGACTCTCCATTTATGCTGTTCCTTTGAAGATTACATGAGTCAGTACATGCAAAGTGCTTAGAATGGTGTCTGGAGCCTAGTAACTATTATATAAATAGTAGCCGTTGGGGATTCCCTGTATTCCCTGGTGGTCCAGCGACTAAGACTCAGCGCTTTCACTGCTAAGGGCCCAGTTTCAATCCCTGGTCGGGGAACTAAGATCCTGCAAAGCAGACCAGAGCAGACAAAAAAAACCACACAAATAGCTATTATTATTTTCTCTCTGGATGCTTTTAAGGTCTTCTCTTTGTCTTTGATGTCCTTGAATTGCATGGTGGTATATCTTGGCCTGGATTTTTTTAACCAAGCTAAGCATTTCACGTCATTTGTCAATTTAAAACTCTCAGCCATTATCACTTCAAATATTTCCTCTTCCTCATTCTCTCTGTCCCCTTCTGGGACTCTGGTTAGATATATGTTCGATATGCTCCCTCTGTCTTTCCCGTTTCTTTCTTATCCTCCATATCTTTATCTGTGTTGGATTCAAGGTTATTTTTTCAGATCTATATTCTAGTTTATTCTCTTCATCTGTGTCTTAATCTGCAACTTACCTACTAAGTACCTATTTCAGTTATTATATTTTCAGTTATTATATTTTTTATTTTTAGATGTATTCTGTGGTTCTTTTTCACATCTGCCCAGACATTTTTAATATTCTCTTACATTTATACTGTCAATACCCTCTTTTTCTTCTTTAGCGATATTAAATATATTTATTCTATGACCTGTGTTTGATGGTTCCAGCATCTCAAATCCTTGTGAGTGCAATTCTGCTGAATGTACTTTGGGCGGACTTTTACTCACGATGCTTTATTTTCTTGTGTGTTTATTTTTATTTATTTGGTTGAGCCGGGTCTTAGTTGCAGCAGGCAGTCTCCTTAGTTGCAGCACGTGGGCTCCTTAGTTGCAGCTCACAGGCTCCCCAGTTGTGGCACGTGATATCCTAGCTGTGGCATGCTTGTGGGATCCAGCACCCTGACCAGGGAACGAACCCGCGCGCCTGCATTGGTGGCTCAGAGTTCCATCCACTGTGCCACTAGGGAAGTCCCAGTGATTTTGCTTTTAAATGTAAACTTACTCTCCTTGGCGTTCAGTCTCTTGATAAGTGATTGGTATCCATACAACTGATTTTACTAGTTTACCCTTTCACTGAATGTATAGTCCTTTGTGGTCCTGGGTTTATGCAGTCATCTCCTATCAGACTCACTACCTTCAATGATCTCTAGGTTTTATCTCCTGTCCCTCATCTGTAGCCAGGAAAATAGGGCAGGTTCACAAGGGTTCAGCAGATGTCCTCAGGGCAGCTGGACACCACCACTAGCCAGTCTAACTCTGAATTTCTGCTTCTGCTTTGATTTTGCCCTCTGAGACTTCCTTACTCAGCTTGGTGACTCTTTCAAAAAGTTGTAATAGTTTATACAGCATTTTTCATTGTTGCTGGAGGAGGGTTGTAGTGTTTTGGTCTACCACACTGCCAGAAAAGGAAGTCTATTTATTATTTCTCTCCTCCATCTCTTCCCCCACTGCTGGAACTCTTACCATTCACATGTAACTCTCTGATCCTTCCTCTCAAGATTTCCATCTCTTTATACTTTTTTTTTTTTGCGGTACGCGGGCCTCTCACTGCTGTGGCCTCTCCCGTTGTGGAGCACAGGCTCCGGACGCGCAGGCTCCGCGGCCACGGCTCACGGGCCCAGCCGCTCCGCGGCACGTGGGATCCTCCCGGACCGGGGCACGAACCCGCGTCCCCTGCATCGGCAGGCGGACTCCCAACCACTGCGCCACCAGGGAAGCCCTCTTTATACTTTTCTTCTGCGTTTTGAGATATTTCCCTCACTTTATCTTCCAGTTCTCTCATTTTGTTCTCAACCCTTCTCAGTGGTTACCATTCTATCTTCTATGGGAAAAAAAAAATCATATGTTGTTGTTGTATAATGTCTTTTTATGCCATGAACAATTCTCCTAAGGTGGGGTGACGATGGTGACAGTGATAGTGATAGTGATGACAGTGGTAATGATGATGATGGTGATGGCAATGGAGATGATGGTCGTGGTGGTGATGGTGATGATGGTGTTAGCGATGGTGTTTTCATTTATTTACCACTAGTTGAGATGTTCTATTTTGTCTTCTTCTCTCTGGCACCTGGGTCCCCTTAGGCCTATTTAAATTTTCTTTTTCTTGCTCAGAGCTCTTTGGCCTTCAGTGAAAGCTTTTAGGGTCTCTTTTGCACTGATGAAAGCCGAGGTAACAAGCCAGCTGTTGCTACCCTGACAAGCACTGAGAGGAAGCTCCCAGTCGTCAGTAGCTGCAGTGTGTTGACAAGCTCCCAGGCCTCTCGCCCATGCGGCTCTCCCACATCCTCCCCAGGCCAGAGTAGCCCTACAAGCTCGCAGGAGACTACAAGGGGACCCTCTTCCTTTTAGGAACCCCAGAATCTTGGGCCTTATCCTAGCCTTCTGAGTTCTGATCCCCCTCACTCCCACCTAGCTGGAGGGTGAAAGAGTTGGTGGCTGTTCCCTTTTCTAGAGATTCTGGAAGAGCTCTCTCTTCCACATATATGCTCCAGGCCCTGCCATCGGACACTCCCTCCCGGCTGCCCCTTAGCTCAGGAGGTGGAGTTGAATACAAGCTGGGAGGAACTTTCAGGCCGCCCTTCCCACCCCCTCTGCCAATTTTTAAACACACAGCGGCCACCTGTTTACAAATTTGGGTCTTGCTTATTCTTTCTAGGGACCACATGTTATTGCATTTATATGGCTGTGCGTTATTTAACCTGAGCTTTTCCCAGATTTTGATTTTTAATATCAGACAATGTACAGTCCTTATGAATCTTCATCATCATTATTCTAAATTTGCAGCACCCGGTTCCCAAAGCTCCATGACGATGACAATAAAAACGTTAGAAATTACTGAATGCCCATGAGGCGCTAGGCCGTTATATGTGTTAACTTGTTTAACACTTATTTCACAGCCCTATTTTTATCCTGATTTTACAGATAAGGAAATTAAGTCTCAGAGAGGTTAAGTGACTCATTCAAGGTCACACAGCTAATAGGGGATGGAGGCAAGCTTCAAAGTTCTCATGCCTTCACTATTTCCATACCCTGCGTGGAGAATACACTGGGTCGGATTTCCAGTCCAGTTTCTGCAATTTAATAAACATACTTCCCCTGACGAGTGACATTAGCTTCTTGGGACCTAGATTCTTCCGTTACAGGAATCTCTGCCTTGCCTCCCTCCCAGCAGTGTGGAAGAGGTCAAAGAGATCGTGTACATGGAAGCACTTTAAAAACTATACCGTGCCATACAAATAATTGAGATGATTTCTGAGCACCCATTTAAGCTTCTCGATTTCAAGCACTGTAGCCCTTTAACAAATGTGAAAGAGATGTCCAGAGATCTAGTCGAATCTCCAAATTGGATACTATATAACGATCGCAGAAACAAGGCATAGCTGTTTTTAAAGATACAAAGTCATTTGTAAATGCCTGGAGCGGTTGCTCCAAGTGTTTTCTGAATCACCTTTTCTTAATTTCTTTTAACTGAATGACAGACTAACTCTAGTCCACTGCTGAATTCCACATTCCTCTCTTTATTTGTTCAAAATTCCTTTTTGTGTGTGTGTAAGAAACATTGCTTTCTTAGGCCTCTCCACTTCCTCTGCACTTCCGTCATACACTAGTGTCTGGCTTTCTGCGGAAGGCCATTTTCACAAAGAAACAAGACTTTATTTTTCATCATTTTGAAAGATGAGAAAGTACTAGATAATGTGTTGATTCATAAGTGGTGCAAATTCACACCTCAGTAATTGACAAATGCCACACACCATGGGCATTCAAGGTCCCGAGGGAGTTTATATTTCTGAGTCAAATCCTTGAATACCGCGGTTCTATGGCAGAAACTAGGCACTCCTTTAGTCGGCGCTTTGCCTGGTAACTAGAGCAGCCTGGCTCCCTTACCAAAATGTGAACATTTCTTGATGCAAAGGCCGCATCTTCGTCATCTTCAGATTCTTCTCCAGAAGTTCTCAGTGCCTGGTGTTTTCATGATTATGCAAAACTTATTTGTAGAACTGAATGGCATCACCTTCATGAATTCTTTTTTCCACTGCGCATACCCCTCTCTAGTTAGAGGCAGAGCGGGTTCTTGTTGGCCTTTGTGTGGGACGGCATGTCAGTCATTTGTAGACTGGTCTTTATTTTATCCACCTGGTGAGAGGGAGGGTTTGGACAGGATGATCTTTAGGACCTGTTTAATTAAACAAGGAGGTGTCCCTAATGCCCTGGCCGCCTACAGGAGCAGACCAAAATTTAAGCCTGTGAATGCTTCAAGGTTATGAAACCAAAAGACAACGCAGATAAGTTTGTTGATTTCAAGCACCTTAGCCTCTTAACAAATATGAAAGATGTGTTCAGAGACCTTGTCAAATCCCCAAATTGGATACCATAAGCTAAAGACAACCAATCACAAACAGCTAACTAGCCTTTAAGCCGTAGCCAATCAAATAATTTCCTATCTTTGCTTTGCACTTTCCCTCTCTATAAGTTTCCCCTGGCTCCCTGCTGCAAAGTGCTCCCAACCGGGTTGACACCACCCTATTAGAATTGATTTTTGCTCAAATAAACTCTTAAACTTTTAAAATATGTCTTAGTATATCTTTTAACAGATCATGGCTCCCAAAGCCCACCAGTCTCCTGGAGATTAAGAGATACCTGAGCTCCTTCCTGGAAGTTCTGACTCCCAATAGATCTGGGATAGGTAAGAATTAGTAATAAGATCAGCTAACACTTATCAAGAACTTGCTTGGGTCTAGGCACGGTGCTAAGTGTTTTACAAGTTCATGTTCTCAGTTTACATCTTCACAACCATCTGAGGTAGTTGCTATTACGGCCCCTATTTTATAGAGGAAGAAATTTAAGCTAAAAATGGGGGGGAGGTGGGGGTAGCTGCCTAGAAGGTTATGTAACTAGTAACGGGTCGAGAGGAGATTCCATCTCAGATCCGTGCTACAGGAGCCTTTGGAGGGGTGGGTTGGGGGGGAGGGGCTCCTGGTGATTTTGATGATCAGCCAGCTGTGAGAAACGCCGCCCAGAGGCCCACGCCACCCTTAAAGGATGCATCTGTTTGCAATGTTTGGCCCATCCCCCTCCAGTGTTTCTGGAAAGAACAGCTTTCTCTCTAAACCTAGAACATTCTTTGCGATTGACGTGACCCCAGAACAGTTATAATTGGTTATAACGGACTGCCGCTCCGCCTCCTCGAAGACTCCGCCTCCCTTTCATTCTGAAAGAAAGAACCTCGGCCCGGGCGCCCAATGAGAAGCGCCCCCACCCCAAAGGTCCCGCCTCTTTCGGCGCCGACTCCGCCCCCAAAGCCGGAGAGATGCCCGCCTTTCGGCGTAGCATGGACCAATAGGAGGGCGCGACC
>NW_020175045.1:2046008-2140956 GCF_003031525.2 Neophocaena asiaeorientalis asiaeorientalis
GCGCGCCGTGCGGCGCCTCGTCAAGATCCTGCTGCTGGGCGCGGGCGAGAGCGGCAAGTCCACCTTCCTCAAGCAGATGCGCATCATCCACGGCCGCGAGTTCGACCAGAAGGCGCTGCTCGAGTTCCGCGACACCATCTTCGACAACATCCTTAAGGTACGCTCTCCTCGCGTCCCCGCCCGCACACCTGCGCCCAGGTGCGCGCAGGTGCGGCCCCGCGGACTCCTGCGCCCCGGCCGGCACCGCGGCCCACGCCTTTGTCTGCCCCTGGTCTGGCCGCAGCGGCCCCGTGCCCCCAGCTTTGGGGGAGCCGGCCAAGGATGCGCACCCTGTCTCCCCGTCGGCCTGGTGGCCTTCGCCTCTGCTCTTCTCGGGGATTTGGGGACTGAGGAAGCGGGAAAGCCGGACACCTTCTGGGGCTTCGGAGGCGCGGGGGTTTTAGCGGTGGGGAGGGCCCCTCCTGGATTCAGGGTGCCGTCCTTGCCCTGCCCTCCCAGTAGGTTCAGAAGAGCGGTGTAGACTGGGGAGGAAACCGGCCACACGTCTCTCCTTTTAAACTGGTTATTAGGAAAATTTCCAACATATACAGAGTAGAGAAAATAGAAGGAACAGTAAGTACCCAGGCCCCTCTCCACAACTTCAGCAGTGATGGATTCAGCGTCCGTCTTGTTTCACCTGTACCTCTGCCCCTCTGATTTTGAAGCAAACCCCAGACACTGTATAGATTCACTGGAAAGTGTTCGTTTACAGAGCTCACAGATAAGCGTACGGTGGTTACGTTTTTTTAAATGATGCCTTATGAACCCTGAAAATTTAATAACTCCTTAACATGGTAAAGTACCCAGCCCGGTTCAGATTTCCTCCATTGTCACATAACTGTTTTGTTTGCGTTAGGATATAAATCTTTGCGTTGCAATTTTTAACATATCTCTCAGGTGGTGTTTAATCCCCAGGTGCTCCTTCTGTCCCTTGCTCCATTTTTATCATTTGCTACTTGTTTGTAGAAAAAAAAGCGTAGAGCTGACCAAGTTTGGGTTCTAGTTTCTGTGTACTGTGTGAACCTGTAGTAGAGGGCCCCAAAGAAAGGAATTCTGGAGAAACCCGATGAGGGGAAAATAGAGCCTCTCCTGTACCCAGAATAGGGTCATTTCCTTTTTTTTTTCTTATAGTTTTTTACCTCTACCGTTTCCTTTCCCCTTCACCTGCCCTTTCTGTGGCCCATTTTGGGGAAACCAAATTACAGGTATGAGGAAAGTTGTCTCAAAACAGAGGTAGAGGGAAGCTTGTCAAACAGAATCCTCTCTGGAGATGAGATTTTGTGGTGCCTGAGGAGCTCTAAATTTAGCAAAGGGCCGTATAACCAACGCATGGGCACATGTCTTTCACTTCACCCATGAGGAAGCTCTGGGCCTTGGTGATGAAGTGGCTCCCCGCTGGGACCTGGAACCCTGGGCTCCAGACTTCCAGGCCTGCATCAGGGATCTCGCACCAGTATTCTCACTTGATGTATTTGTTAGTAAAACATTTCGTTTTGATAGAAATAGCTCTTTTAGGATCCTGCCGGGAAGAGAATAATTTGAATGATAAAACACCCGTTTCCTTTTCACCTCTTTCAAAAGCCTCTCTGTGAGTCAGAGCTCTGGCCCAATACTTCATAAAGTTTAAAGGCTAGGTGCCCAGTATGATCCAAGGGATTAACTGTGTGTTTAAAATTCCCCTCGTCTTCTGGGGTAAAGTTCATTTGATTGTCTTTCTCTGTCACAGAGCTGGATTTTATTTTTGCGGCTTTTCTGGATCTCTTAACCAAGCAGGTTAGAAGATTTGGCTGATTGACTCGCAGTTTCTTTCAACTCGGGAGGCAGAGAAAATACTTAGAAACAGAATCTTAAATCTAAATCAGTGTATTAAGTGCATTTTTAGAAAACTCAGTCTTAGCTTTTCCCAGTACATACAGACACTAACTTTTACTAACTTCCTTACCAGCAAGAAACAAGATTTGTTAATCAGTATCCTATTTTCCTTGTCAACTTTTTTAATAATTGTAATTACATATTAAGCTCACTTTGTCTGTTTTGACCATTTCAATGAGTAGTTAGCAATTCATCTTTCACTGTAAAACCAATAATTACCTCTCCCCTCATTTTTATTTGGACAGATCACTTTGGGAAGAGACTTTTTAAATGAATTGCTTTGTAGTGGCTCTAGTAGCAGAAATTTGAATAATAACTCTTCAGAATAATATTTGTGTCTACAAATAGAGTTCGTGTTAACAGGCTATTTTTAAAGCACTAGCTATGTGCCGGGCCTTTTCATGTATGGCCTTTAATTTTCGTAACGCTTCAAATGGTATTGTCGCAGCGTAAGGTCAGTTACCTAATTCGTAGGTGACGCAGCTGGGAACCAAACCTGATCTTTTTTTTTTAAATTAAACTTCTAATGCTGAGAGAACTGTAGAGTCCCATGCAGTTTTCATAAATAATAGAGAGCTCCTACGTACCCTTTAACCAGTTCCCCACAACGGTGAGATCTTGTAAAACTAGTACGATATCACAACCAAGATACCGACGTTGAGAGAGTGAAGACACAGAACGTTCCCATCACAACAAGTATTCCTCACGTTGCCTTTTATAGCCACTGCCACCCTTCGCCCTCCCCCGACCTGGCAGTGACTGATCTATTTTCCAATTCTATAATTTCGTCATTTCATGAATATGATATAAATGGAGTCTTGCAAGATGTGACCTTTTGGAATTGGCTTTTATCACTCAGCGTGATTCCCTAGAGATACACCCCAGTTACTGTGTGTGTTCACAATCAGTCGTTCCTGCCTTTTAACTGCTGAGTAGTATCCATGGTAAGGATTTACCACCGTACACCATTTAACCATTCGCCTGTTGAAGGACATCTGGGTTGTTTCCAGTTTCTGCCTATTATGAATAAATCTTCTGTGAACATTTGTGTACATGTTTTTTGTAAGTACATAAATTTTCATGTATCTGGGATAAATGCCCAAGAGTGCAGTT
This sequence comes from Neophocaena asiaeorientalis asiaeorientalis, assembly GCF_003031525.2. NCBI lineage: Eukaryota > Metazoa > Chordata > Mammalia > Artiodactyla > Phocoenidae > Neophocaena > Neophocaena asiaeorientalis. Next base: position 2,049,033 of record NW_020175045.1, read on the forward strand.
GCTCCGCTGTGTAGCAGTTGCATGTTTAGTTTTATGAGAACCTGCCAACCTGTTTCTGAAGTGGCTGTACTATTTTATATTCCCACCAGCAGGGTATGAGTGAGTGAGCCAGTTTCTCTGCATCCTTGCTAGCATTTGGTGTTGTCACTGTTTTTTATTTCAGCCATTTCTGATAGGTGCGTAAGTGCTATGTTACTGCCATTTTAATTTGCATTTCCCTGTGGCTATTGATACTTTCCTGTGCTCATTTGCTGTCTGTATGTTCTCTTTGATGAAATGTCTCTTCATACTTTTTAGCCGTTTTGTAATTAGGTTCCTTGTTTCTTTATTGTTGAGTTTTGAATGTTCTTTATATATTCTGGGTACCACTCCTTTGTGAAATACGTGTTTTGCAGATATTTTCTCCCAACCCGTAGCTTGTCTTTTCATCCTTTTTAACAGGGTCTTTCGCAGAGCAAAAGTTTTTAATTTTGATGAGGTCCAATTTGTCAGTTTTTCCCTTTATGGATCATGCTTTTCGTGTCAAGTCTAAGAACTCTTTACCTAACCCTAGATCCCAAAGATTTTCTCCTAGCTTTAAAAAAATTTTATAGGTGTACATTTTACTTTTAAGCCCCTGATCCATTTTGGGTTAATATTTGTATAAGGTGTGAGGTTTAGGTGGAGATTTTTTTGTTTTTTCTCTATGGATGTCCAGTTGTTCCAGGATTATCTGTTGAAAAGACTATCCCTCCTCCTTTGAATTGCTTTTGCATCTTTGTCACAAATCAAGTGGGCGTATTTGTGTGGATCTATTTCTGGGTTTTCCATTCTATTCCACTGATCTATCTCCTCTTCTGCCAATATCACACGATGTTGATTGCTATCGCTATATAGTAGGCTTAATATCAAAGTGATTTCTCCCACTTCATTTTTCAAGATTGTTTTAGCTATTCTAGGGTCTGTGCCTTTCCATTGTAAATTTTAGAATAAACTTTCTTATGTCTGTATTAAAAAAAAAAACTTACTGTGATTTTGATAGCATTTGCATTAAACCATAGATCAGTTTGGGGAGAATTGACATCTCTCCTATGTTGAGTCTTCCAATTCATGAACATAGTATGTCCTTGTTTATTTAGGTTGTCTTTGATTTCTTTCATCAGTATTTTGCACTTATCAACATACAGATCCTGTACATGTTTTGTTACATTTATACTTAAGTATTACATTTTCTTTAGAGCAGTTGTAAGTGATACTGTGCTTTTACTTTAAGTTTCCACATACTCATTGTTACTGTATAGCAATAGGATTGATTTTTGTGTCAATCATGTGTCCTGTGACCTTGCCAAATACATTTAATGGTTCTAAGAGCTTTCCTATAGATTCTTCGGGATTTTCTATGTAGATCATCATGTTATCTGCAAATGGGGACACTTATTTCTTCTTTCCCTAAAGTTAGGTATGCCTTTATTTCTTTTTCTTGCCTTACTGCAGTGGCTAGAACTTCCAGTATTAAGAGAGGTGAGAATAGCCATATCTTATGTTTCTTTCCTGATGATGGTGATTTGTGTCTTCTCTTTTTATTTTTCTCAGTCTTTTAGAGGCTTATCACTTTTACTGATTTTTTTTTTTCCCCCTGAAAACTGGCTTTTTATGTCATTGATTTTTCTGTTTTCAGTTTCATTTATTTCTGCTTTTTATTATTTTTTTCCTCCTACTTGCTCTGATTTTATTTTGCTCTTTTTTTTTAAAATTTCTTGAGGTAGAGACTTAGATTATTTACTTGAGACCTCTCCTCTTTTCTAATGTAAACATTTTAAGTGCTATAAATTTCCCCCTCAGCACTGCTTTAGCTGTAGTCACATATTTTGATATGTGGCATTTTAATTTTTATTCAGTTTCGTATGTATTTTTCTTTCTTTTGAGATAGCTTCTTTGGCCCATAGATTGTTTAGAAGTGTGTTACAGTTTCCAAGAGTTGAGAGATTTTCCTGTTATCTTTCTGTTCCTGATTTCTGTGACTCCATTATGGTCAGAGAACATACTTTGTATGACTTCAGTTCTTTAAAATTTTTTGAGGTTTGTTTTATGACTCAGAATATGGTCTATCTTGGTATATGCTCTGTGGGCTTACGTTGGTGACTGTTCCATGGGTACTTGAAAAAAAATGTGTATTCTGTTGTTTGGTGGCGTTTTCTGCATATGTTGATTTGATCGGTTGCTTGATGGTGGTGTTGAGTTCTGTATCCTTGCTGATTTTCTTTTTAGTAGTTCTATCAGTTGCTGAGTGAGGTGTTGAAGTCTCCAACTATAATTGTCCATTTCTCCTTTAGTTCTATTGGGTTTTGCTTCGTGTATTTTGAGACTTTGTTGTGTGGTACGTAAACATTTAGGATTATTATGTCCTCCCGATGGGTTGGTCTTTTTGTCGTTACGTAATGTCCCTTTTGGTCTCTAGTAATTTTCTTTGCTCTGAAGTCTACTTTATCAGCTATTTTAACATAGCCACTCTTTTTTTTTTTTTCATGAATGCTTTCGCGGTATATGTTTACATCCTTTTGACCTACCCACATTGTTGTTTTGAAATGAGTTTCTTATAGACAGCATATTGTTATATCATATTTTCTTATCTACTCTGCCGATCTGTTAATTTGTATATTCAGATGATTTACGTTTAAGGTAATTATTAACATGTTAGGGCACACGTCTCCTATTTTATTATTTTATGTTTCTGTTTTTGTTTCATGTTTCTATCCTTCCTGCAGGTTATTTAAACATCTTAATTGATTGATATTTTAAGTAGCATATCAATCAAAGCTTTGTATCATTTTCTTGGTAGTTGCTCTGAGCTTACCATATACATACGCAATTTATCCCAGTCTACTGGAAACTGTGTTTTACAACTTTAAGTGAAGTGTGGGAACTTTATTTCCATTTAGATCCCTTTACCCTCCCCACTTTTTAAAAAATATTGATTTATTTATTTTTGGCTGCATTGGGTCTTCGTGGCTGTGCGCGGGCTTTCTCTAGTTACGGCGAGCAGGGACTACTCTTTGTCGCGGTGCATGGGCTTCTCATTGTGGTGGCTTCTCTTGTTGCGGAGCACAGGCTCTAGGCACGAGGGCTTCAGTAGTTGTGGCTCACGGGCTTAGTTGCTCCACAGCATGTGGGATCTTCCCGGACCAGGGCTGGAACCCACATCCCCTGCATTGGCAGGTGGATTCTTAACCACTGCGCCACCAGGGAAATCCTTACCCTCCCCACCTTTAAAATATCAGGGTCTTAAGTATTTCTTATACTTTGAGCACCACATCAGATGGTTTTACTTGAGTCATCAAATAGGATTTAAGAAATGCACGAGAAATAGGAGAATTTGTTATATTTATGCCTGTTTTTACCTATTCTGACTGTGTCCTTTCCTTGCTGAAGTTCTAGCCTTTTCCCGTTACTCTCTCCTTTCTCTTTGGAGAATTTCCCTTAGGGTCTTTAAGCAGGGATTTGCCTGCAACAAATTCTCTCAGCTTTCCTTGTCCAAGAATGTCTTTATTTCACCTTTAATCTTGAAGGATGTCTTAGCTAGCGATTGGACTCACAGCTGACACTTATTTTCTTTTAGTCCTTGAAAAATGTGCCACCTCCTTCCGACCTCTGGTTTCAGACGAGAAGTCAAATCATTCGAATTGCTGTTCCTCTGTAAGCTTGTCATGTCTCTCTGGCCGATTTTAAGATTTTTCCTTTGTCGTTGGTTTCCTGAAGTTTAATTATGATTTGTCTGGACATAGGTTTCTTTCAGCTTATTATATTTGGGGTTTGCTCAGCTTCTTAAATCTGTATATTTATGTCTTTTGCCAAAATTGGGATATTTTCTGCCATTATTTCTTCACATACTTTTTCGGTCCTGCTCTTTTTCTCCCTTCCTTCTGGGACTCTGTCGATAGGCATCTAGCTCTTGTTCCTGACCTCTGGGTCCCTGAGACTCTGTTTGTTGTGGAAACAGAGGGGTTTGTGGGGTTCTAGCTCCGGCTCTCCCTAGGCCTGGCTGACACCAGGGAAGGCGAGGGGGCAGAAGTGGCACTCGGCCCAGTCCCCCCTACCTTCTACCCCTCTGGGACTGGGTGGGTGGAGGCTCAGCTCCCCCTCGCCCAACACTGCCCTGGTTGGGGGTTGGGAACACTTCCTGTGTGTCTAGGCAGGGATGGGCGCTGAGGTCCCTGTGTGGCCCCACTGCCAGCACGACGCGGTGGGCCACTTGGAACATGCCTGGTTCTGGGGCACAGGAAGGGGATGTGGAAGGTCAGCTTCCCTTTCAACCCCACTGAAACCTCAGAGGATGATTCTGCAGTTTTTCTGTTGGTTTTTGGCTGGAATAGGGTGGGTGTTGTCAAAAACGTTTTCTGTTGTAAGACCACCCTTTTCCTGGCCCTTTGGCTGGGGAGACAAGCTGCTCTTGGAGCTCTTTCCATCTGCCTTTTGGCTTTTCCAGCTTGGAGGCACTGGCAGCACCTTGTCCTGGGCAGGTAGGGACAGTCAGGACACCTGGGGGACTCGCTGCCACGTCTTTCCTCAAGTCCTGGGTCCCAGGCAGCCTGCCACCTTCTTCCCACCCCCTTTCCTATGCTTGTTTTGTTGTGTTGTTTCTAGAGCCTTTTCACTTGTAATGGGGAGGGCCTGGGAGGAATGGAGCTACTCTGTCTTGGCAGAACCGGACCAGACGTCTTCATCTTCCTGGTCCTTGATTCCAGGTTCAGGGCTCTTCGTGATCACGGTTGTGCCTGAGTTTGAACACATTGTTTCTTTAACTTCATTGCCTCACTCTACCCCCTTGATGGATTATTTGAATCTACTAGTTGCTTTGACTTCCTGTAAATATTATCCATAAGACTACCTAATCTTTCTTTTTATTTTATTTTATTTTATTATTATTTTTTTTTAGTGGTACGCGGGCCTCTCACTGTTGTGGCCTCTCCCGTTGCGGAGCACAGGCTCTGGACGTGTAGGCTCAGCGGCCATGGCTCACGGGCCCAGCCGCTCCACGGCATGTGGGATCTTCCCGGACCGGGGCACGAACCCGTGTCCCCTGCATCGGCAGGCGGACTCTCAACCACTGCGCCACCAGGGAAGCCCTCTTTTTATTTTTATAATCATTTTTTTCTTACCATCTTTATTGGAGTATAATTGCTTTACAATGGTGTGTTAGTTGCTGCTGTGTAACAAAGTGAATCAGCTATGTGTATACATGTATCCCCATGTCCCCTCCCTCTTGCATCTCCCTCCCACCCTCCCTATCCCACCCCTCTAGGTGGTCACAAAGCACGGAGCTGATCTCCCTGTGCTATGTGGCTGCTTCCCACTAGCTATCTATTTCACATTTGGTAGTTTTTATATGTCCATGACACTCTCCCACTTCGTCCCAGCTTACCCTTCCCCCTCCCCGTGTCCTCAAGTCCATTCTCTACGTCTGCATCTTTATTCCTGTCCTGCCCCTGGGTTCTTTAGAACCTTTTTTTTTTTTAAGGTTCTATATATATGTGTTAGCATACGGTATTTGTTTTTCTCTTTCTGACTTACTTCACTCTGTATGACAGTCTCTAGGTCCGTCCACCTCGCTACAAATAACTCAATTTCGTTTCTTTTTATGGCTGAGTAATATTCCATTGTGTATATATGTGCCACATCTTCTTTATCCATTCATCTGTCGGTGGACACTTAGGTTGCTTCCGTATTTTTATAATCTTAAAGATGCTGGTCTGTCACTTCCCAAGCGGGCTCTCCCAAGTGTCCATGTGTTTGGTGCTTCAGAAATTATTCAACAACGCCTCTGGTGCTAGCGAGTGCCTCAGTACATGTGTGGAAGGCTTTAAACCAGCTTGGCTTTATCTCACCGTGCCTTCCACTCCCTCATCTGTAATTTCCAGAACGATTTTTAATTAACCGACTTTTACATCCAGTTAGAGGTGAGTAAAATGTTAGCTGTGTGAAGGTCCTTTGTTACATGGACTGGAGATCGAATGCAGAATCGCGTGGGTGCATCATATAACCACACAAAGGCAGACTTTCCTTGTATATGTACGTGTTGTTGATTTTAAAACCTTGTGAGTAATTATTAGAATTAGTGGTCTTTTGTTGGCACTGAAACAAAAGAATTCAATTCAACAAAATTTTTGGACCGTATATCCAAGGATTTGTGCTCTGTGCTGGTGGGGAGAGGGATATTATTTATTTATTTATTGCGGTACGCGGGCCTCTCACTGCCGTGGCCTCTCCCGCTGCAGAGCACAGGCCCAGCGGCCACGGCCCACGGGCGCAGCCGCTCCGCGGCACGCGGGATCCTCCCGGACCGGGGCACGAACCCACGTCCCCTGCATCGGTAGGCGGGCTCTCAACCACTGCGCCACCAGGGAAGCCCAGAGACGGATATTTAATGACAAGTCCTGCCCAGTCCCTACCCTGCAGGCACTCTGACTAGCTGGGGAGACAGTTGCTCTTGTAACTAGTGTTCAGTCTGCGTGTAACCAGACTCAACGCCAGTGCAGAGGCAGGGAGGTGGCCCAGTGGTGAGTAGGGAAGGTTAACTGGCTGAGGTACCCAGGAAAGCCTGCCAAGGAGGCATGATGTGAGCTGGCCTGCAAGGGCCCTGCAGGAGTCCAGCAGGTGGAGAAGAACTCACAGCTGAGACCATCTCAGTGCCCTACGTTTGTCTATCAGTTAAGACAGAGTTCTAGTAAGTAGAGGTATTAAAGAATGAATGTAGGAGTGAGACAGAACTTTCTAGTGCCAAGGACTTGTAATGAGACGGCTCGCTAGGCACCTGTGGTCACGATGCTCTGTGGCTGAAAGGTGGACCTTCTTCCTATGAAATTCGTGTGCGTGCACATAGTTTCAAGGAGCTCCCTGGACATGCTGAATCCCAAGAGTGGGCCCACATGTGCCCTGTGGACTGCAGTTGAAGATCTTTTGTTGTAGAATACCAAGATTATGTTAGGTTTTTAAAAATCTTTTATTATTATTTTTTTAGAATTGTTTGCTGTATTATATTTACCTTTTTGCTAAGGTGAAGAAGACTTAGAAGAAGCCTCCACTGCTGTCTGGAATTTTGAAGCACTTTGAAACTCCTGACCTGCAGAATCTTTGTTTCTTGGGTTCCGAAGCAGCACTCTGGGCTTGATGCTACAGTGGGTTTGCGTGAGAGAGAAGCACAAATGTGCTTCTGGGGTCTGGAAGAACAGTTGGGTTTTTATTGCTTTTTTGGCAAAGTGCATTTAAGTAAGCAAGTTTACTTTTACATGTGGACACAGATGGTTGGTCCTTTAGTAATGCCAAAAAACAAAAACAACAACATCTTTTTCCATTGGTTAAAAAAATCCAGAGACTGCCCTCTGGCCATTGTTGGGGATTCAGAGCACATGGACAGTTGGTTTCCCCCTCCAGCTTTCAGGTTGACATGTTGATTATTTTAACCAAATCTGTTTTTCAGGGAGCAGTGTTTGACCTTTAGTCATCTGTCACGTGGGATTTGGGATATAGCTGTGCTTGATGCCAGATAGTGTTCTGTTGGCAGCTCATAATTCTTTTTTGTTGTTACATAGTTGAGAGTGGGGACGTGGATCTTACCGGTTTTAAATGGAACTGAAGATTTAAACTGAAGTCTTACCTACAGATCTAATGATCAGGTGATCTTCAAACCAAAGAAGCTAATGTTGTGTAATGGACCTAATGCTTAACTTACATTACCTGAAGGGCAGTGCCGTCCCTTAAAGACAGGCTGGTTTACTTCATGGTATAACTACTGTAGTTTGGAGTTAAACAAAAGCAGTAGAGTCCTCTTTGCATCTTCTGTCAAGTGGGCTGGACAGAGCAGCTGCTTAGCTACAACGCATTGCCCTCTTAGAGTGAACAAGGTACGAAGAATAGTTGCTGACCATGTGATAGTCATCTTTTTGCATGATTCTTTTGTGCGTTAAGATACTTATCTCCCATTAGGATAAATGTTCAGGTAGGTCCAGGTATGTGGTTTATGGAACAGAAGGCATAGTTTGCATCCTGCGTGAGTGTGTCAGTTAGAGACGCCGTCGCTTCTGCTTGGTACGGTGAACTGAATCATTTGGAACTTGTGCTCTGGAGGTGCAGCATCCAGAGGACAGAACAGGAACAGTTGTTGCTCTTGAGAGTATTTGCAAGAGGATAGAGGTAGTGGGAGAGCAGCAGGGCCCTTGTTCTGGGTGCCGAGGGGAGGAAACTGCTCCTGATCCTGCTTTGTTAAGGAAGCACAGGCCAAGTATTCAGTAGCTGGCACTTCTCTCTGAACCTGGGCATCCATTTTACCGTCGGGTCTACAAGCCACGGCACCAGCCTTGTCAAATGGCCCTGTTAGACTCAGCAGCACACCGGCCTTAATGAACATTCACTGGTGTTAGCCAGCACGCCCGGGCCTTAGGCAGTCAAGTGACTGTGTGAACTTGAGCAGAAACTCCAAAGCAAGGGATTGCTCAGACTCAGAGAACTTGTGTCCTGTGCTGTGTTAATACTGTCGTTACCTCGGTGGGGTGTTCTGGTGATGTGCGCGGTGTGGGTTCCACCGAGGCCTTGAGTGCCTTCTGGGGCAGCCACGGAGGTTCCCTGCCATATCCAGGGAAGGCCGGGGGAGAGGTTAGGGCCATGGGAAACCTGCACCCATCATTCCGGGCCAAGCCCTTTGTGTTGTGCTGTCTGCACGATGGCGAGTCCTCCTTCCACGGTGCTTCTCTGCCTGGTTGGCTTCAGTGGGGATGGGAAACACAAGGGAGGGCAGGGCAGGAAAGGGGACATCCCTGGTTAAGTCACTGGCAGGACCGGGGAGCCCTAGCCTAGCTGAAGGTTGTATACAACCGAATACAGGTTGTATGATGAGATTCACCTGCTCTAGTGTGACAGTAAATATCCCGGGGCCACATCACTGACTTAGACCGCAGAGAAGCTTGTAGCAAGCTCCACCGTCACTGACAGCACGCCCTGTGATGCAGATTGCATTCATTTTCAAGGTAAATCTTTGTGCGTCTCTGTAAGACAAGATACTCAGTGTTACAAGCAAAAGACTTGACATTTACCGAGAAAGGAAAGGAAGTAATTAAAGTCTCACCTTACTGATGGTTTCCCTTACAGGTAAAAGGGAACAGCTGCTTCAGAGGTTTGTTTTTGGAATTTTTTATAACACCTGTCAGCAGGATTTTTAATCTGTGTTTTCCACTGACACTGAGTTCTCCATCTACAATTGTTGGCACGCAGGAGATGACCCCAAAATTATTTATACTTTTTGTGGCCACTTAAAGTGTTGGGATTTTTTGTTTTTTGTGGTTTTCTTCAAGGAAATGAAGTTCTATAATTTTAGTTTTAGGCTGGGGAAGGGAAATGTTTTCCCCAGGGGTCTGATGACTCGATTAGGTAGATGGATGTTGAAAGCTCTGTTAGAAGCGAGCAGTGACGTGGACCACAAGGCGGGGGCAGGGGGCGGGGACTCCCGAGATGAGCCGATGAGAACACGGTAATGGGACTGTGTTTTTAAACAAACAGGCCAGAACTAGCAGAACAGACTGGTTAAAGCAGATGTCTCATTAAAAGTAATCATCTCAGGAGGCCACGCCAACAGATCCTTACGCGTGTGTTTATGTGTTGGGCACTGTCTCTGCCCAGAACGAGTAGTACCTTTCCTTGGTGTGGGGAGCTTCTGGGTTTGTGTTTAAAGCACCTCCTCTGTTATCTCATTGGACCCGCTCAGTAGGCCCGTTGGGGTTTTTTTTACTCTGACGGGAGGGATTTTCATTTTCCAGATGCAGTTGTATTTTTGCCTCTCTCGCCATCCCTCTGCCCCCTCTGCAGGGGGCAGGGAGGAGTGGGCTCCGGCCGCCTGCCCACAGGGGCCGGTTCTCAGCCCTAAGCTGTAGGCGTGGCCCTGCCTGTGTTGGTCCAGCTGTGCCAGGGAGCAGACCTACTTGGCTGCAAATCGAAAACCAAACTCTCCCATCTGGCTTTTATTAGTAGGAAAGCCAGTATTTTGATCTCCATCTATCTATCTGACTCCTGTTTTGATCTCCACGTTGACTCTAGACTTGGGAGCGGAAGAGGAAGCTGGAGACTCGGGAGTACGAGCTTGCCTGGGGCACCCACGGGGCTGGAACTCCCTTGTTGACGGATCCGTTTGGCTCTTTCTCTGCCACGAGAGGAAATAGCAAAGTGATCATTATTTTAGGCATAAATGTAGTTGTACCCGAAGGACACCATCACTTTCTGTTTCCTCATAGAAAGTAGAAGAAGCTCACTGTGCTTACTGGCTTATGTGAGACGTTAGCGCCTGCAAGCCTAGGAGTTGCTGGGTTTCTAACCTCCCACTTCTCCCATGTCGGGGAGCTCACCTCACTGAAGGAGCTTCCTTGCCATGGAGATGTTTTGGAGACTCTGACACACTTGGACCCATTTGACACAGTGTTCTGTGGAGCAGCACAAAATGCAGAGCCTCCTTCTACATGAATTAGTTCACCCTCCTTGAGTGAATTAACTTATTCAACAGATTCCCCAGGTACTGGGATATAGCAAAGAACAAGACGGAGAATTCCTCGCTCCTGTGGGTAGAGCTGCCATCAGCCCCGTGCCGTGTCCTTACAGCCCGTGCATCTCTCAGTGGGGTGTTCTGTAACTCCTGAAGGAAGAAAAGGCACAGCCCTGTGGCAAGCTGGAAAGAAGGAATTCGCACAGAGGAAGCAGGAGCAAATGCCCTGAGGCAGGAAGGCCAGAAAGAAACTGGAAGGAATGAAAGAAGCTCTGCGGAAACGATGGGTGGGGAGGTGGGAGAGGGAACCCGGGTGAGACCCGGCAGGGCCTTCCAGGCCCAGGTGATCCTAGCGGCAACAGGGGGCGGATTGCAGCGTTTCAAGCAGAGGGTTGCCTTGATCTCCTTTTTCAAAGCTCCGTCTGGGGGAATATGTTAGAGTGAGGCCGGATCAGAGAATCTTCTCCCATTCCCTAGTGGTATAGCTGCATACATAAACAGCCATGTGTGCATTTAAAAAATAATCTTACGTATGAATATAGAAAAATTCAGCAGAAGTAATCAAGGAAGGGAAAAGAACATGATTACACATGTAGTTTACACACGTGAACTGTATAGAATTCTGATATTTGACCCTTTTTGACTTACAAAAATGGCAGTATTATATGGTCCAACCTAACATCTTAAAAACACTGCATCCAGGGACAAAAGGAGAGGATTCTAGGGCTGTGTTGTGTGTCTCTTAACCTCAGCTCCTCCTCCTGAAAGTAACATCGAGGAAGGAAGGTGAGTCAGCAGAATCCTGAACATTTGTACTGACAGCTTCCAGTTTGGAGAGAAGCAGCCCTGGGGCCTGGAGAGGTCTGCTCCAGCAGAGGGCCGGCTGCAAGGGCCAACCGTGAGCTGCCGCCAGAGCACGGAGCCAAGCCAAAGCTCGGGAGACGGGGAGAGGAGGGCAGGTGGAGGGCTTTGGGCGGGGTTTCGGAAGAGAATCCGTAGTTTTCAGCTTTCTTCACCTCCATCCCCTCAGACATAAATTGAAAGCAACGTACAGTGTCGAACTCTAATTCTGATCTGGGATGTCAACTAAGGTAGAAGTGGTATCAGGGAAATTGAAGTCAAAGAATAAAGGTTGGAGAGTTAAGCAAGAGAAAGTTGGAAAGGAATGGCATGGCGCCTTTAGTGTGCAAAAGGCAGATGAAAAACCAAGTCTGGAAAAAAAGGTAAACTGACACAGAAGTAGATTGCCCAAGAGTGCTTTATATTGTATAAGAACAAGAAACATCTAGATGATGTAAAACCAGAGCTCAAGGGTATAATAAAACAATAAAATGAGAGCAAAAGGGAGACTGCAGAGTTAGTGATGCACTGAAAACTCGGGCAACACCATTATAGATCTCATAAATAGGTCAGAGACAGGAGGGACCTGAATGGAAAATTAGTCACGACACGGGTGGCGGGGGGGTGTCCAGTCTGACTCACTGTTGATCCCCCCGTGTTTGTAGACTTAGGACTTAGAGAGACACGTGCATGTAAACTTATCCCTAAACTTCGGTGTCCAAAGGAGTCCTGCCGTGCCCGCAGAGGGAGATAAATAAAGGTGTTTTTGCTGACTTCACGGTCACTTTGCTCTCCTCTCGTCTCTGTCTAAACTGTCCAGGGCAGGGACTGCAAGTGGACTTCTGTGCTTTCAGCCCATCGCTGTGTCACCCCTGTGAGCCCTTTGTACTCCCCTGTGGCAAACGGGCCTTTTAGATATGGGTCTGTCCCCTAAAGAAGGACCTTTTTGAGTAGAGAGAACTTCATTTATTTAGCCACCTGCTAACCTGAGGTCCTCAGCAGCAGGAATATTTTCACTGGTTTCTCTTTCCTGGTGTTTAACCTTGTGCCGACACGTCATGGGAGAAGAGAACTTAGGGCGGCACCTGCAGAGTTTCGTAAGAACTCTGTCCTTTTCCGTCTCCTCCTCAGCACCACGTAACCGAAGTGACTGCTTGTGTGTGTGTGTGTGTGTGTGTGTGTGTGTGTGTGTGGCTTCACAGTTTTCAAACCCTCTCTCACATAATTTTCTGGCTCGTTAACTGTGACAGCTTTACAGTAACCGGAGAAAGGCAAGGCGGCGTCTACGCTGCTGATGAGAAAACGGAGGTGGTCCCCCCTTTGTGACATGTGACTCCACCTGCTGGGGAGTGGGTGACTGGGGACCATGGGGATTTACGTAGCCTCACCTTTTTAAGAAATGGGAGTATTGCTCACATGGTGATAATGTTCCCAGCAAGTTTAATTTTTCCTGTATTATGACATCAGCGGTAGATTTGGGAACTTTGCTAGCATAGACTGATGACTGTTACAGGAGAGCCTAACCACAACTGAATCTCATGTAGGATACGGTGCAAAAAGAGAAACACACACACACACTCACACTCACTATAAAATAGTTCATGTGTTATGATACTGTCATAAAAATATATGTAACCATACCTTAAACACTTATTTTGTTATGCTTCTGATATATTTGTATTTCTATGAAACACTTATGAATTTGGTTTTTTTTAAAATACACTTTCTACAGTAAATATTATTTTAAAGACTGCCTTGGTAATAGTAATCTTATCGTATGAGTCCTTGGGAATATAATTGCACAGTCCAGGAGTGATGATTTAATGCTTTCTTTCCTTATGTACTTTACCGCAGTTACCAGGACGTTCTCATTTTGAATCGTAGGTGTTCTTAAAAAAAAAAAAAAAATTGTGGTTTGAATCTTGCTTTGGAATTTTTGTAATCTTGCATGTTTTCAGAACGTGTAAATATTTGCTGAGGAGACCAGGGCATCTTCAGCATTTTAGGTGGGAACCTGCATCTTAATTCTTGGTAACTTCAGGGAAAAGAGCTGCCGGGTTGCCTGCGTGCTCCTTCCTCTGTCTAGTACAGATTAAAGCTCTTCTGACAAAGTAAAATGCCCTTTTCTAGTCTTTCACAAATTTTTTTACTAATAACATTCTTAAAAATAAAAGTATTGGAGAATGTATAAGGAGAATGTTTTAAATGTAGGTGTTTTTGAAGTAGATTAAAAGACTTAAATCTTCTTTTTTTTTTGCGGTACGTGGGCCTCTCACTGTTGTGGTCTCTCCCGTTGCGGAGCACAGGCCCCGGACGCGCAGGCCCAGCGGCCACGGCTCACGGGCCCAGCCCCTCCGCCGCATGTGGGATCTTCCCGGACCGGGGCACGAACCCGCGTCCCCTGCATCGGCGGGCGGACTCTCAACCACTGCGCCACCAGGGAAGCCCCTTAAATCTTTTTTTTATTTTATAGAAGGATAGTTTATTTACAATGTTGTGTTAGTTTCTGGTGCACAGCAAAGTGATTCATATATATATATTCTTTTTCATATTTTCTGTTATGGTCTATCACAGGATATTGAATATAGATCCCTGTGCTATACATTAGGAGCTTGTTGTTTTTCCATCCTATATATGAGTTTGCATCTGCTAATCCCAAACTCGAAATCCATCCCTCCCCGATCCCACCCCTCACCTTGGCAGCCACAAGTCTTTTCTCTCTGTCTGTGAGTCTGTTTCTGTTTCGTAGATAAGTTCACTTGTGTCATATTTTAGATTCTATGTATAAGTGATACCACAAGGTTTTTGTCTTTCTCCTTCTGACTTACTTCGCTTGGTAGGATCATCTCTAGGTCCATCCATGTAGCTGTAAATGCCATTATTTCATTCTTTTTTACGGCTGAGAAATATTCCATTGTGTATATATACCACATCTTTAAAGACTTAAATCTTGAATTGAACCTTCTAAAACAATTTCGTCCAATGTTTATATAGTTAATTAGGGATATAATAAATATACCTAAATAGTTATTTTCTTTTATGTTGTTTTTATAATTAATACTCAGGCGACTGTCTCCTTGAATGTGACTTTTTTTCCCCCAAATAGTTTTGACATTGATCCTGTCATCTCACCTATCTTATATAAACGACATGATCAAAGAGGAAATCATTTAGTGCTCAGTTACAGATAACAGTCACAAATACCTAGTAGTTAGAGTGCCTGAAGTTGTTTCCGGGACGAGGAAAAGTTATCCCTGCACAGAGACATTTTTATTTCAGACTGGAACAAGTCAAGAATGCCAACTACTAATCTAATAATTCAGTGATGTGCTGGAGATTCTACTCAGTTAAATAAAAGGAAAAACAGTAGGTGTATCTACTAGAAAGGAAGGAACAAAATTAACAGCATAAGTAGTAAACCCAAAGTATCATCTAAAAGTTATTGGAATCAAAAATAGTTACAGGAGTGGCTGGATACAAAGTAAATGTTTGTGCCTGAACCTGTTTGCCTCTCTGTAATAGAAAAATCTCCCACTCATAACACCAACAAAAAGGATAAAATACCTAGGAATAAGCAAGAAGTGAATAAAATCTATTTGATGAAAGCCATAAAACTTTGCTGAAGAACATAAAAATCATGGAAAAATTGATTATTTTTTGTGAGTAGGAATTCTTGATATTGTAAAAATGCCAACTTATTAATTGAGCACACCACCAGTCAAATCCCTCTTTATTTTTCTTGGAACTTGACAGAACCATTCTAAGGTCTGTGTGATGAGTAAACGTGTGATAATAACTAATAAAATTCTGAGAATGCATTGTTTGGGGTAGTTATCATGAGAAACATTAACGTATTATGGAGCTACCATAATTAAAGTAGGGCAGTACTGGCTCAGGCATGCACAGAGGGTCAGTGAAATAGAATAGAATCCCAGACAGACCCACATGTGTTTGGGACTTAAGAATATCATGAAGAAGGGTTTTCAAAACAGTAGAAAAAGATGGATGATTGAGTAAATTGTGCTGTGAAAATGGCTAACCATTCGGGAAAAAAGTTAGGTCTGTTTCTAATGCAATAACAAATTCCATATGGTTTAAAAATAAAAATATTAAAAAGGGGATCATGAAAAGACAGAATAGAAAGTAGATGAACACTTTTAGGATCTCAGGATAAGGAAAGCCTTTTAAGTTATGACACCAAAGACAGAAATGATCAGGTCAGGGGGTGTATGTTTTTGACTCCATAACTTTTAAAATTCTGTTTGGCCAAAAAGAGCATGAAGTCGAGTGGGGAATAATATTTAAAACATATGGTAAAAAATTGGTGTCCTTAATCCTCTAATATTCGTCCACCTACCAGTAACTTCCAAATTTATATATGTAGCCCTGTCTGTACCCTTGCTCTTTGGACTCCTGTGTACCACATTCTCCTCGATGTCTCCACCTCTGTCCAGTGGGCATCTTGAACTCAACAAACAAAACCAAACTCCTGACCCCTCGTCCCACTCCCCTCTGACATTTCAGCTAGTGGCCCCACTGCCTGGTTGTCCAATCTGAAAACCGAATCGTCTTTAAAACCACTTTTCCCAGCATCCAGTCCGTTGGTATGTCCTGATGACGCGTGTATCCTGAGTCCTCTTCTCTCCTGCTCTGTGCACAGCCTAGTCCAAGCCCCACTGGCCTCTGGCCAGTTGTGCAGTAGCCCCCCGAGTGGCCCCAGGTGGAGTCACTTTGTGGTTACTCTCACAGTTCAGGTGTTTTGAATCAGGACGACAGTGTTTGAATTTCTGTGGGACATCAAAAAGGTCACCTAACCAGATAGAGTTGCTTTAATATGACCTTTTTATTTTTACTCTGCTTTTTTTGTAATCAAGGTGAAATTCACATAACATAAAATTAACCACTTCAAAGTGAAGAATTCCGTGGCATTTAGTACATTCACTGTGTTGTGTAACCATCACCTCTATCTAGTTCCAAAACATTTCCATCACCCCAGAAGGAGACCTTGACTTGCTAAGCTGTGACTCCCTGTTAGCCCTCCCCCGGCAACCACTGATCTCTTTTCTGTCTATGCATTTACCTATTCTGCATATTTCAGGTAAATGGAATCATATCATGTGTAATCTTTTGTGTCTGGCTTCTCTGACTTAACATTTTTTTTTATCAATAGCTTTATTATTTTTTTAGAACAATTTTAGGTTTACAGAAAAACTGAGCAGAAGATAGAGTTCCCACATACCCCTCCTAAGAGTTTCCCTATTATTCACATCTTACATTAGTTAGGTACCTTGTTATTATTGATGAACCGGTATTGATACATTATTAACTCAAGTCCATAATTTCATTAGGGTTCAATCTTTGTGTCAAATAGCTCTTTGGGTTTTGACAAATGGATCCACCATCACAGTATCAAACAGAGTAGTTTCACTACCCTAAAAATCGTGTGTGTTCCACCTATCCATCCCTCCATCCTTCCTTCCCCCTACCCCGGGCAACCACTGACCTTTTACTGTCTCCATAGTTTTGCCTTTTTCCAGAATGTCATATAGGTGGAATCATACAGTATGTAGCCTTTTCAGATTGGCTTCTGTCAGTTAGCAATATCCATTTAAGGTTCCTCCATGTCTTTTTATGGTCTGGTAGCTCATTTCTTTTTATCGCTGAATCATACACCCTTGTCTAGATGTACCACGGTTTGTTTTTCCATTTACCCGTTGAAGGACATCTCGGTTGCTTCCAGTCATTAGCAGTTATGAATGAAGCTGCTATAAATAGTTGTGTGCAAGTTTTTGTGTAGACGTAAGTTTTCAGCTCCTATGGATAAATACCTTGGAGTGCAGTTACTGGATCATATGGTAAGAGTATGTATAGTTTTGTAAGAAGCCGCTACACTGTCTCCCAAAGTGGCCGTACCATTTGGCATTCTCACCAGCAGTAAATCAGAGTTCCTTTTGCGTCACATCGTCGCCAGCATTTGATGTTGCCAGTGTTTTGGATTTTAGCCACCGTAGTTCCAGTGGTATCTTGTTTTAATTTGCATTTCACTGATGCCATGTGATGATGAGCTTTTTTCATCTGTTTATTTGCCATCTGTGTATCTTTGGTGAGGTTCAGATCTTTTGCCCATTATTTATTTGGGTTGTTTGTTTTCTTGTTGAATTTTAAGAGTTCTTTGTGTATTTTGGATACAAGTCCTTTATCATATATGTATTGTGCAGTTTTCTCCCAGTCTATGGCTTGTCTTTTCATTCTCTTAAGCATAATGTTTAAGAGATTCACCTACAAGATTTTTTTACAAGATTCATCTACATTGATGTTTACAAGATTCATCTACGTTGTAGCATGTATCAGTACTTCATCCCTTTGTATGGCTGAATAATATTCCCTTGTATGGGTATACCACATTTTGCTTATCCATTCATCAGTTGGTGGACATTTGGGTCGTTTCTACTTTTTGGCTCTTATTAATTAATGCTATGAATGTTTTTGTATGGACGTTTTATGTGAGCATGTTTTCACTTCTCTTGGGTATGTACCTAGGAGTGAAATTGCTGGAGTATATGGTAACTGTGTTTACATTTTGAGGAACAGCCAAACTGTTCTGTAAAGCGGCTGCACCATTTTATGTTCCCACCAACAGTGCATGAGGGTTCCGGTTTCTCCACATCCTCACCTGTACTTGCTGTTGTCTCTGTGGTGGTGGTGTTGATTTTAAATAGCCACTGTGGTTTGGGTGTGCATGTCCCGATGGCATTGAAGATCTTTTCATATGTTTATTTGTAGTTGTTGTCCTGCTTCTGATTAAGCTCTTCTTTCTGACTACTTCTTATCTATCAAACCTGTGTGAGGATTCATCATATTTTTATAATGATCATATATATTTGGCGGCTAATGACCATTTCTGCGACTCAGATGCCAGAGAATTGGAAATAACCAGTGATTTTAAAGAGTTTTATTATTGTTTTTAAGAGAATGTCGGGCATGTGAAATTGGAATGAAAACACCTCAAAGTCGTGTTCTTTGCAGCCGTCGTCATTGCTTTGTGCCTGTGTTTCCACAGCAGGCCTTGCGCTGGTTTGCCTGCCTTTCATCCTCCAATGTAAGCTTTCTCAGGCGTTTTTCAATAAGGCCATCATCCTGCTTCCAAAATTTAGTGGTCCTTGATCTCCCTTCAGATCAAGTAATTTCCAAGCCAGGAAGGACCACAACAGCTGTGTGCTGGCACAGACACCCTCCTGCCCCTGCTGAGATGGCTGCCTTCTCTCTGGTGCCTTAAGTTCTAGTTTACTTTCCTTACCACTTGGCTGCTAAATATCATCACATAAAACGAAAACACAGCCAACTGGGGCAGAGGGAAAGGCTTCCTCTGGTGCTGCGGTGGCGCTCCACTCCAGGGAGTCCCGTTTGCCCCCAGATCCTCGCTCCGCCCTTCCTGCTCTGCCCTCTGTCCTGTGGGCGGACAGTGCAGGTTTTGTGCTCTGGTCTCTGCTTGGCCAGAGGAGGAAGGGCGGGAGGGCGAGAAGAGCATGAGATCAGGGTGTTTATCCCCCGAGGCATCCTCCCTGTGCACCCACACCGTTGTCCGTAATCCCTAATTCAGGTGTGCCGTGTGTATGTTTCCTTTCTGGAACCCGGATTGACGTGGGGTGTGAATTGGTATTCTCTCTCTTTTGAGGGCAGTTTGGTGACTGAAGATGGCCACTGCAGCTTGTGCAGCCGGGGCCAGGGCGAGTGGGTGGCAGGGGGCAAGCACGGCTCCGGTGACCCGAGAGAGAGGAGCCTCCTCGGTCTGTGCTGGGCTTGCTCGCCGCACCCTGGTCCAGGCCCGTCCGTGTGCGCGGGACGCAGGTGCGCAGGTGCCAGCTCCGTAGGCCTGGGATAGGGCCTGGGGTTCTGCACTCCTGATCAGCTCCCGGGGAGGTTTGTGTCGCTCAGACCACCCTCTGAATAGCGAGCACAGGCACGGAAGTCGCGGTGTTCACAACACCCTAACTGCCCCCGGGGTGGCGGGGGTGCGTGGTTAGTTACACTGTGAGATGGGCACCGCACAGCCAGTAGTAATCGCCCCTGAATCAGCGGAAATTTGTGGCGCTTAGGAGGCCCCAGTCAGAACAAAACCAAACAAACCCCTGTGCTGCCAGAGCCGACATTCCGTGTGGGAAACAGACGGGGAACTTCTCTAAAATGTCAGAGGGTGAGAAGTGCTGGTGGGAAAAGAGATGGAGCAGAGGGAGGGGTGGAGGGGAGGGGCCGGGCAGACGGGCTGTCAGAGGTGGCCTGTGAGCGGAGGAGGGGGTCGCGTGGGGACAGCACTTCCTGTGGAGGGGCCCCCGGGAGGTGGGGCTTCCGGCGGGAGGTTAGAGACCAGGAACCGGCCGCAGCCGGTGCAGGTCCCAGGGGCCTTGCAGGCTGTCGGAGGGACTCCTCGGGCCCCGCTTGAGGTTGGAGTGACACTGCCTGCGTGGACACTTGAGGGTTGCTGGCTGCCACTGGAGGGAGACCAGGGTGTTAGGAGTGGTCGGGGTCTGGAAAGGCTTTGAGGGTACTGATGCTGAAAGTAGAGTTTTTGAGACGTGGAAGCATGGTTGTGATGTGTTTATTTGAAAAAGGAGTGAGGTTTTTTATGTTTTTAGGTCCAAATTTTGAGTGTAAAAAAATTAATGGGGGGACATAGTAATGGTTTTCACCAAAATGTAATATGTATTTATTTTTAATTAAAGGGGATTTACTTTTATTTTTCCTACTTATGTAAGCATATATATTACTTTTATAGAAAATAAAAACAACTTTTCCCTGT
Source organism: Neophocaena asiaeorientalis asiaeorientalis (assembly GCF_003031525.2). Taxonomy (NCBI): domain Eukaryota; kingdom Metazoa; phylum Chordata; class Mammalia; order Artiodactyla; family Phocoenidae; genus Neophocaena; species Neophocaena asiaeorientalis. The sequence goes on from NW_020175045.1 coordinate 2,069,168, forward strand.
TTCTCTGTGTAGTTCTACTGCATGTCCTTTATTCCATCAAGATCATTCATTTGCATTGCATTTTATAAAAAACATAGTTTGTACTTTGTCTACAAAATGCATCTTCAGTTTGCCTTTATATATATATATTTATTTATTTATTTATTTATTTATGGTCGCGTTGGGTCTTCGTCGCAGTGTGCAGCCTTTCTCTAGTTGGCGGCGAGCGTGGGCTACTCTGTTGCAGTGCGCGGGCTTCTCATTGCCGTGGCTTCTCGTGTTGCAGAACACGGCCTCTAGGCGCGCAGGCTTCAGTAGTTGTGGCACACGGGTTCAGTAGTCGTGGCTCATGGGCTCCGTAGTTGTGGCACACGGGCTTAGCTGCTCCGCGGCATGTGGGATCTTCCCAGATCAGGGATCGAACCCGTGTCTCCTGCATTGGCAGGCGGATTCTTACACTGTGCCCCTAGGGAAGTCCTTCAGTTTGCCTTTTTAGTTAATTGTATGTGTCTAGCCAACGAGAATGCAAGATCCTCTGAAGTTCAAGATTTCATTTTGATGTTCTCTCTGCTCTATCTTGTAGCAGATTCTGAGTCTTATTGAATGAATTCTGATTCTTTTGAGCAGTGACTGGGCCTCTTCCAAAACAGTTTTTTTTTTCTCCTCAGTCTGCAGAGGTTTATTATTCGCACGATTGAAAGACCGTCTAAGTCCTTCAGGTTCTTTTGTTGTCTTCATCATGGTCTCTGTTCCAATTACTTCCCTAGATACTCTCCCCCAGACCATCCAAAAGTTCCTAATTTGAGCTCATAGAAGCTGTAATCTCAGGACTCGCTTTTGCGTAGTGCTGTCAGTACTTCAGTAGATAAGTAGCCTTGTATGTAAATAGTTCTCTCTTGTCTCTGCGTAGTTATAGGAAGGCAGGTCCCTTGGGTTTAACTGTGTATTGTACGTAGTAGGGAGGAGGACCCATCAATGCATGGAGCTGGCTCCGGACCATGTGGACCAGGGCTCGTGGGAGAGGCCCCTCCCACAAAGCCTGTCATAATACCTCAGACCTGACTTTTTGTTGTTGTTGTTACAAATGATGTGTGAATAATCCATAAGAATTAAAGTTACGGACTTCCCTGGTGGCGCAGTGGTTAAGAATCCGCCTGCCAATGCAGGGGACAGGGTTCGAGTCCTGGTCCCGGAAGATCCCACATGCCGCGGAGCAGCTAAGCCCGTGTGCCACAACTACCGAGCCTGCGCTCTAGAGCCCGTGAGCCACAACCACTGAGCCCTCACGCCACAACTACTGAAGCCCGTGCTCCGCGACAAGAGAAGCCACCGCAGTGAGAAGCCCACACACCACAAAGACGCAATGCAGCCAAAAAACAAAAAAAAACCCCACAACACTGTAAATCAACTATATTTCAATAAAAATTATTTAAAAAAAAAGAAAGTTACTTTTCTCAAAGCTATAGCGGTTACTGGTAATGGCAGTGTTCCTGAAAGACGTGCTGTTTGTAATCTCTTAAACCTCATTGAATTCGGGTAAATACGAGGTCAGGAGATGGACGTTAGGAAGCCTGATGATAAATTCCTGTAGCATCTTTTAAGTCAGTGCTTTTAGGAGTAGCTTTAGCAGACCATCTTGGAGATGGGGAGGGTTGAGAATGTTAATTTTGTTCCACTCCTTTGCAAGTCACGGTCTTTGATCTTTGCTAGGGGCTTCCTAAGATGTGTCTTAGACTTGGGAGGTAAGAGTGCGCCAGGGCTAAGGCCCCGTCACTCAGAACTACTGCTCTTGGTTACCGGACACTGCAGATGCCGGTGTGGCAGGTAGATCGTCTTTGAATTCTGAGAATATTGTCCCAGCGAAATGTGGGGAGGGAAACAAAAAACCCACAAAGGAGAACATCTCAAAGGAAAAGTAGCTTCCGGTAGTAGCTTCAGAATTTGTAATTTAAGTGAAAAAATCTCAAAACAGAGAATAGGAAAGCTGAGTAAATACAATCTAATCTTTTTTAACTGGATTAAGAAATTTTGGTGTCATTCTGAATCTTCATGTGTGTGTTCCATTTTTACATAGTTCTACTTGGGTGCACCCTGGAATATCAGACCTGGGCGGGCTTGCAGGGACCTGGCCTCATGCCCTTGTATCTCTCAGGCCTGGCGTAGCACCAGCACACAGCAGGCATTCAGATATTTGTTGGGTGTACGAATACACACTTTACGAGGAAGAAAGTCTGAAAGAACTTGAAAACCAAATTTTAATCTTGATGATCTTGTAAAACAAAATATTTTTCCTGTTTTAAGTACATGAAGGTCAGGATTGTACTGAGCAGGAAGATAATCTAACCCCGTGTTTCCTGGCAACTAACCCTGAGCCTGTAGACTTGCCAAGGGAAGAAAAAAGCTTACCTGGTTATGTGTAGCCAGCTCTCGTGCCAAGATGGAGGGGAAAGCGGAGCAGAGGGCTCAGAAAATAAAATAACTGGAGGAATTGCCGTTATCCACCGGGGAAGTTGTTCAGGGGTGAATTGATTTGCTCGGGGCCACCCAGTGCGTTAGTCAGGAGTTGCATCAGCCGTTCCCTTAGATAGAGTCATTCATACAGTTTGGGAGTTTCAGGGGTAGTAGCTCTCTATTCATTATTCTATGTAACTGAAAACACGTGGCTCTGACTTCGCTCGCTGTCAGCTGGAGACTGCCATCCATTTTCTCACGCTGTGGGCTCTACGGCTGAAGGCGGTGCTGGTTGGCTGGTTCATTCACGTGATCTTTCGCGTGGGGCGGTACCGAGACTTGGGCCCCCGGCCACCGGAAGAAGTGGGCTTCCCGCTGTTGAAATAAGGTTGGAGCGATCAGAGTGATTTTATTTCTCAGCCAGTCCTTGTAGAACATCCGCAATCTAAGAATCCTCACAAAATTCTCAAGCCTATAATAAGCGGAATGTTACTCAGAAAATCAGGGAGCATCTTTCGCTTACCTGACATTTTTGTAGAATGTGTTTCCCGTGGGATTTTTGTCTGTGTTGATTAAAATGGGGCTCCAGTTTCCTCTTTATAAAGTTGTAAGGAAGAGGCCGGGGCAGTCCCCTAACCAGGAGATCATAACTAACTGTGCGAGCAGGTCTGGAAATGAAGCAGCTGGCAGAGGCCCGCAAGGAAGTGAGCCACCCTGCGGTCTGCGGAAAGAGTGCCCCAGGCAGAGGGAACCGGGTCTGGGAAGCCTGGAGGCTGGGATGTGCCCCTGGGGGTGGGGAAGAGTGCCCCAGGCAGAGGGAACCGGGTCTGGGAAGCCTGGAGGCTGGGATGTGCCCCTGGGGCTGGGGGTGGGGTCGGAGAGAAGAAAGGCCAGCGCGGGTGTAGATGGGTGAGCAGTCAGAGATGGGGGTGGCTGGGATGGGGAAGTTACACAGAGTCTCGTAGGCCGTGCCAGGGATGTCACATTTAAAACTGAGTTCAGCGGGAGGCCACTGGGATGCTCTCAGCAGAGAAGCAAAACCGTCCGACTTGGGATTTTAGAAGGGTCGCTCCTGTGTACTACTAGGTGGGGAGCGTAGACGGGGCTGGGGCCGTGGGAGCGTGGGCCGGAGTGGAGGCGGGAATCCCTGGAAGGACCGCAGGCGTGCAGCGCGTTCTGTTGGATGTCTGCTGAGGTGGGAGCAGTGGAAGTGGTTTTTTGTCATCTCACCAGCCTCTGTTTTTTCATCTGTGCAGCGGGGATAATTGTGCCTGTCTCACAGTAGTTCTAAGAACGGAATGAGTTGATGCTTGCTAGGTTTGTGCCTGGACGTGGTGAGGGTTCAGTTAACACTCGCTTTGTTTTTGTTACGACCGCTGCTTCTACTACCTTTCTCCCCAGAGGCAACTGCTGTCATGAATTTTGTGTGTATTTAGTCTGTGTCTTTGTACTTCCACTACCTGCATGTATATCCATAATCCACATATATATTTATGCCTCTTTAAGAGTTTATGGAAGTGGTGTATTTTGAATGCATCATTTAAAACATAGGCTTGTTCAGCCGTTTGTTTGCATCCTGTCCATGTGGGCACATACTGATCTAGTTTGTTCATTTTAACCATCGAAGTAATTACCACGGTTTGTAATCCATTCCCTAGGATCGCACAGTTAGTTGTTTTCTGTTTTCTTTGCGACCAGCAGTGCCTCACTGGATGTCTGCAATGCCCTGTGGCCAGAGTTTCTCTGGAGTGTATGCTTGGGTGTGGACTTGCTGGGTCATTTCTATGCAACTTTACCGGGTATTGTTTATTCCAGCTTTACTGGACTATTGTTTCTCAAATATGTCAAATATTGCTTCTTCTGGAGAGTCTTAGTGAACAAAGCTGTTAAATGAACCGGGAAACCGCAGTCCTTATTTCAGATCGTGAAAAATCACTTGTGTATGTGCTTGAGTAGACAGAGTAGGGAGACTAGCTGAGTCCCTGCACTGCAGATGCGAGCAGAGGAGTGAGAGGGAACCCTCCCAGGGTTTGTTTTAAGCAGGAATCGGAAGGCTCCCAGACGTGGAAATGATGGCCTCGAAGGAGGAAGTCAACACTGACAGATGCCTAGAAACAGGAGGCCCAGCACACCACGCAGGGCCTTGTGGGGGGCACCAGGATCAGTATGGAGGCAGAGGGGGTAGGAAGAGCCTGGCAGGAGCCTTTATGGTATTTTGTGGGAAGGAGTGGGCAAGGCAGGGGGAGCAGCTTCGGGTTGAATGGTGCGGCGGACCCCTGGCAATGGGGGTGGTCCCTGCTTGTCCAGTACCTGGCGCTGGGCGATGAGGCCAGAGGAGCCCTGCCTCCTGGAGTGTAAAGCCAGAGAGAGAAGGTGGTTCAGGAGGGTGGGCTCTGGACTGGTTGGTTTCCCTGTGAAACGGAATTAGCTCACCCGGAAGGGGCAGTCTCTCCAGGATTAGCAAGTCTCCTAAGATGTCAAAGCATCATAAATACAGAAAGTAGGAGACGTGATTAACACGAGGAGAAATCATCCGAAGGTGATCACTGTGCCGTAGGCCGGGCATGCAGAGACACGGGAAGTTGCTCATTTTCTCCCCTGCGAGTGGGTTGCCCCTCAGAGTTCAGGTCGGCAGCAGTCAGGGCAGTACAGTCACCTGAGGAGCTTTCGGAAGTGCCCACCGTGGGCTCCACCCCCAGAGACCCTGAGCTCATGGGCCTAGGATGCAGCCTGGGTGTCAGGATGTTTAAAGCTCCCCGGTGATGGACCGGCAGCCGAGCCTGAGAAGCACTGATCTGAGAGAGAGGATTCTGATCACCCACTCGGGGTGGTGGCGGCGGGGTGGAAGGGTCTTAACGTCAGATAAACTGCCTTGGAGGGGAGAAGCCCAAGCCTAAGAAGTCGGCCAGAGAGTGTTTTAGGCTCTGGAGGCCAGGGGTCAACATCAGGGATATTACCCAGGTACGTGGGTAACAAGAAAGAAAACAAATGTCTAGAGATTGTATTGATAACGTCAAACTATATAGTAATGACAACTGAGCATAATTTTTTTATAATACAGGTATACTGTTGAAAAGAATGGAATCCCTTTGTGGGGATAACATTTCACTTAATTGGGGTTCAGAGTTAGTGTTCTTACCATCGAATCAAATGCAGAGATTCATCTCTGAGAACCATCCTTTGCTCACAGGCCAGACACAGTCAGGAAACAGGATGCATTCGGCCCGCAGGCTGTCGTAGTCTGCCGACCTGCCCCTCCCTGGACACAGCAGGCTGAGGGCCTGCCTACTTCTGAGCCAGGGCTAGGGGTCCACACTGCGGGCAGAGCAGCGTTCCCTCCCCTGCGGTGGTTCTCAGACTAGGGGGGCATGGGGAGAAACTTTCATTTACCCTTTGCTGTTGTGATGTGCAGCCCGCTTACCAAAGTTCATCTCAGAAGAACATGGGGCCTCAGGTGACCTCAGAATAAAGGTGAATGCTAGAGGTTTCAACTTGCCAGCAAATACGACCAACTTCCTGAAGTCTCTGCCTGGTTCCCCTGCTGTGCAATGAGGCACGTGTACTCGGGATCCTCCGTTTGTTTTCTTCTTGACCGTTTGTGAGAGAGCCTTGCCTTCTAACTTGGATAAACTAATAACCCAGAAACCCACCATCCCAAATCCCAGTGCCATTTCTGAGTTTACTGTGGCAAACTTTCAAAGATTGTTTGATAAAACGACACTTTGACATTAAGTTTCTCCTGGTTCTGAATTATATTTTATAATTGAACTGTGGTCAAGGAAAACTCCAGATGACCCCCAGGGAGCCCTCGCTGCCTTTGTGGCTCTGCACATACAGCTCACGACTGACTGAACGCCCTCTCCCTCACCCTCCGCCCTCTCCCCTCGCTCAACAAGCTCCAGGCCTCTCTGAGGTTTAGTTTTTCAGAAATGCTAAGCGCAGGGCCTTTGCTTCCTTTCCGCTAGGAAAGCCCCTTCCTGTCGTCAAGGTCAGCTTACACGGCACCTAAGTGGCCTTCCCTGACCACCATGCTGACAGCAGCCTCCTTTACGCTTCTCTCTGCTGAGTATTTTATTTCCTTTAGATCCCAGATCGCACGGGCTGGGTTGCAGTTTGTTTCACTTTCTATTGAGTTGCACTTTGAAATGCTCCTCCACTCGCAAGGAAGCTTCATGCGGGCAGGAGCCCCTCTGTCTCCATCTCTGCTGCAGCCTCGGTGGCTGCCACAGTGCTGGCACCTGGTGTCTTTGGATGAACTGAATGGGACCGAGGCTGCAGGATAGAAATGGTTTCCTCCTGTCAGAGTGCCCACTGTCCGTTAGGCTCCAGAAGTAAAGGTCATTGTGTCGCAGGCACTGCGCTCAGAGAGCAGGTGGCCTCACGGGGCCGCACAGAGGTCATTTCAGCTGCTGAGAGGTACAGGTGAGCGCGGGCACCTCGGGGACACGGGAAGGGTGCTGAGGGGGTTTGTGGGTGAGTCAGGAAGTCCTTTCCGGAAAGTGAGTCTGACAACCGTTTATAGCTGGAAGTCTGTTAATTATAAGGGATTCACACCTGCAGGGGGACCTGATGCAGCCCCTTTTAGAGTTCGTTCCAGCTCTGACCTTTTGTGAAATTCTGGGCCATGATAAAAGCAGGAAAAGGAAACGAGGAATTCTGTGGGGCTGTGGTTTTAGATAGGGTGGCCAGGTAAGGCCTCAGTGAGATGGCGACTCCTGACTATTCAAGACTTTACATTTGCAGAAGAAATACCCTGACAGTTTCAGGCTGTGACTCTGGCCTTATTTGCGAATTTGGACAAAGTCGAGAGGGGTCTTTATTCTGCTCCACTAATTGTCTAACTCACGTACTTGGGATTCCTAAAGACGAGCATGGGCTCACGTGAGTCAGGACAGCGGGTGGGAGCTGCCCTTCCGCCTGCTCTGAACACAGGCTCGCTGCCAGCCTGGGTGCCGGCGGGTCTTCCTCACGCCCCGAGGAGTCTGCAGACGGGCAGGGACGGCCTGGGCCTCACATCCCAGAGTCTTCTAATTCATCCTGGTGTGTCCCAGTTTTCCAGTCCTGCCTGGGCTCAGTCCAGTGCAGTCAGACCCTACCTGCATGCTGGTCCTCGGGCTCCGTTTCCACCCTGCGTTCCCTTCCTGCCTGGTCTCGCCCGCCTTCTGCTCTCCGCTGTCGCTTCATCCAGCCTCGTCCTCTCCAGGTGTAGCAGGTCCGTCGGTCCCCGTTACCCGCGTGCTTCACGTGCATCGGACAGGGGGTCTCCTTGGTGTCTGTGACCCGTCAGCATGCTTTGCTGAGCAGGGCTGCCGTGTCCTGTGCGGAGGGGATGCGAGGCAGCAGGACCCGGCAGGTGGGAGACTTGTCACCAGATACCCTTTTGTACCTGATGAAGTTTGTACTGTGAGCGTGGCATCATCGACTTTTTAAATAATGAGAAAAATACAGAGCATCGTCCTGTTGAACGAGAGCATTCTGTTTCGTCAAAGCTGGTGAATATTTGCAATTCTAGAACCTGGTTTCATCTTAGAGCTGCAACCGCTTCTGACCTGGGACAAAGCAATTACACTTTAAAGGTACCAAGTTCTTTTGATTTTTATATATGTATTTATCCTTAAACCCATCTAAAAATGTTGAGTACTTCATTTGCCAGCTCTATCATTAGTTAGGGGTAGAGGTTTTGTGGGGGTTTTGTTTGTCTTTTCTGTACTCACCCCACATTATCTCCGTGGACCTTGAGGTTCATGATAAATGTCTGTACATTCATGTGGCTTTGGTAGAAGTCGTAGAAACTGGGAATGGCTGCTCGGGAGCATGAAGTTACCCGGTTTTAGCAAATTACGAGAGTCTAAAGACTGTCTGTTAATGTCTTAGCAGCTTTAAAAGAAAAAAAAAGTAAGCTAAGAAAAACACTGTCTGAATGATTTATCATAATTTTGAGGAAAAGCAGATGTGGGTCTTTAAGGAAGTATTCTTCCTTACTTGAAAACTGAAAATCGTTTTTTCACAGAATTAGTAACGAAAGGATTAACTCAGTTTGCGAGTTTCTAACGAAGAACGCTCCGAAGTGCTTATTCTGTTGAGCACTTGAAAGCCTTTTTGTCTTGTGGCATCGCATCGCTAGGGAGACTTTCCAGGAGGTTCCGTCCACACTCTAAATAACGCATGCTTTAGGTGCTGAATACCAGATTGCCTTTGGTTTTATGTGGAAGCAAAATGTGACTTCACCTGGTTCCCGATGTGGACATTGGTGGTGTGTGTGACCTGCTGGACTGTCTTTGAACCAGTGATCAGAATCCATTCGATGGAGCACTTGTTTCACGTGTGTGCAGCTGGAGTGCGCTGTCGACTGTTAGAAAGCAGCATTGCTCCCCGTCCTGCTGGCACAGCGGCCCCTCAGTGAGGGCTGGAAGAACAGAATCGAATCGAGTGTAGCTCACTGGGAGCCTGTCAATAGAAATAATTCTCATTTTACAATCTTCTTTCCTACTCTAGAGCCTGTGGAGTACGGGCAGTGCACTTTCAGGTACATTGATTGTAGCTGGAGGTCTCTTCTCAAATGAGTTTTTTAAGAAGTCTATATAGTAAACAAAAGTTTGGTAAGTTACTCTCATGGTCATTATATAAAGTTTATCTGACGACTGTGAAGCAGCTGATGTGTGCTGAATGGAGGTCCAGTTTGTCTTCCACGTAAGAGGGCTTGATTCACCTCCAAACACGAGGGCCTGGGGCTGGGTGGGACGTGGGAAGGCCCTGCCCGGGTGGGAGCTGGGCCTTCCTTTCTGGGTCTCTTGGTGCCAGTGCTGCCGGCCCTTGGGACACGCCCCCCGTATGCCAAGCCCGGGACCTTCAGGCTTGGGCTTTCAGTAAGTCTGTGCTCTCTTTCAAATTCTAATCTCTTTTGGTTGTAGAGGATGGAGTCCCATCCCTTGACTACACAAGAAGTCTCTTTCTTCCGATTCTGCACCTACTGTCGACAAAGGCTGAGCTGCTGCCTCGGTGTCCCTGTGAATGAGATCTTCCCTGGGGCCCCACTCTCCCAGTTTTTTCTTCTTATCTTTCTGGCGACTGCTAGGATCTGTTGTTTGGGATCCAACTTCTTCTTCTTCTTAGGATCCTAAGTTCCTCCTAAAGGAAATGATACGGTTATTATTATCACTTCTATTGTTTTACCCATTGCAGCAAACCCTGAAAATTTAAGCTAGATATTTCACAAGAGATCCCTTCCGCTCCTGGGGTTGATCCCTTTCTAATGTCAGAACTTGTCCGTACAAGAAAGTGATTGTATTTATTGTATCTGTTGACTAGGAGAAGGCATCGTACCGGAAGGCTGCTTCAGATTCAATATGCTTTTAAAGAATTACTTGTATCTTATTAACCAGAAAAGCATCAGTATGCTTTTAAAAGAAGTAAAAAAAAAGGACACTTAAAAAAAATGTAGGGATGTTTTCCATAGTTTTCTCCTATAAATTTCATTATTTACCTTTAAAAATTAGACCAAAAATCAATCAGAATCAATTCATGTTGTGGGTAAATATTGAAAGTTTTTTCCCAATGATGCTAGCACATTTCAAGTCATTTTGAAAAGGTTGTATTAAAATGTTGTTTTCCTTTAAAAAAAAAAAAAAAAGTAATATACATATATGTGGAAATTCCTTCTATTTAAACTGTCACTTTGCAGATTTAATTTACTTGTTACTGTAAATTAAGCTGTCTCTTTGGTTGAACTTCTCCTTTAAACAGGCTTTTCTTTTATCTTTGACATATGAAAAGGAGATAGTTTTAAAAGGAATTTTCCAGACCTGTTATATAACTGAATTGCTTTCAAATAAAGTATGGGCCGGTATTAGTGTATTAACCTCAATAATGATTCCTCATGTGGTGAGATGTCCAGGGAGAAATAAATTGAAATGACTAATGATGTTTGGTTCGTGTACTATCTGACCAGTTTTGGTACAAGGCAAATCTAATTGTTAATATACAATATCTCTTGCTTCAGATATTCCTCGCTGCAGACCGGGAGATAGAAAGGATTGTTCCCCTTGTTTAGCAGATGAAGAACCTGAGATCTGTGTGTTTATCCTGTCCACATCTGTAGATCTGTGGGCGGGGACTGGAAATACGGGAGTGTGCAAAGCAGACAAAGGAGCCTTCCTCAGGGGCCTTGCGCTCCAGTGGGGGAGAAATATTATAAACGAGTAAACTGTCAGGTACACTAGCTGGCTAGCAGCAAGTGCTCGAGAGAGAAGCACGGAAGGGATGGGAAGGGTAGGTATGGGGTGGGAGCAGGTGGAGGAGAAGATGGGCCAGGGAAAGCCTTGCTAAGCTGACATCTGAGTAAGACTCACAGGAGACAGAAGTGAGTTGTGTGGATATCTAGGGCAGAAGGGTTGTAGGCATCAAGAACCAGAAGTGCAAAGACCCCGAGGCTGAAGCACGGTGGCCATGTGACTGGCGTGGAGCAGGCAGGAAGGATGGGGTCAGAGAAGTAACAGCGCCAGATCAGGCCTTCTGGGCTTTTCCTCTGATGAGAGAGGGTTTGGGCAAAGAGTGCTGTGAACTGACTTATTTTGAGAACAGACTGATGGGGACAAGTGTAGACACGAGGAGACCAATTAGAAGGTTCGCAGTGATCCAGGTGAGAGATGACGGTGGCTAGGCCAAAGCGATAGCCGAGGGAGTGGCAGTAAATGGTCAAGCTCTAGCCCTGTTCTGAAGGTGGCACTGGGGCACTTGCTGACAGCCGGGCGATGAGGCAGGGGTGGTGGTTGTCACCCCGTGCTGCAGGCCCCTCCTGTGGGCGTGTGGCCCGGCCCCGACCAGCACAGGCCCTCGCGACCCCTGTGAGTGTTGGCCTCCCGGGGTGGCCGCCGTGGGTGCCAGCCTGCAGGGGGAGGCACAGGCTCCAAGGGCAAGTAGGTCTCTCGGCCCCTGCCTTGGCGACCCGCAGAGAGTCCTGAAGTCACTTTCTCAAAGGCACAGAGGTGGCAGAGCCTGTGTCCTGCCGAGTCTCCTGCTGAACTGTGCTGCGGTGCGTGCGCTACGTGCCGGCGTTAGAGGCCACAGCACGGCTTGTCCACGTTGGTACGAGTGAGAGGAAATGCGTGAACACGAAATATGTATTGAAAGTTGTGGAGACCAACTCTTTGCTCTCTGTAAGTGCTAATTAAGGCATAGACGAAGATTTTCATTTTTTGCTCCCTAAACTACTACTGGTCCATTCCATAGAGAGGTTCTGAAGAGCAGCATCAAGGAAAGGGCCCAAATAACAGTAGAGCTTTTAGGCACCTCGACCTCGTTTCACCGCACTCCTCCGCGGGGCACGAAAGCGGGCTTGTCGTGTTCTAAGTGCTCTCTTTAGTGAGCTGAATAGCTGCCCTCCTCTCTGCGATGACCCATTCTGCTCAATTCCTAGGACTTGATTTGCTTGAAATGCTGCAGTGTCGAAGCAGTTCAGTGCAAGTCTACCTGACGCTGACATGTGCAAGTGTGTTTTCGGTGCCGTTTATGTTACCGTTGAGTTTTATCGTGTGGCATAGTAATTGAATTCTGCAGTAGTCATTTTATCTTCTTTTAACTTTTCTGTAGTCAGTCTTTGAGCCAGCTTCAGATGGGAGAGGTGGGGACAGTGAACAAGCCGACATGTTGTCCAGGCTATTTTTTCCCCTCTTACGCCTTCTCTTAAGGCCTCATTATTTCAAGGGATTTCCGTTTATATAGACACAAATTGATGTTAACTCTCTCATCAAATTCAAGGCTCTCCTGATTTGGAAACTTCTCCTAAGAACTCCGGCTAAATGTTTTGAATTCTTCTTTATGCCTTGATGTAAAATGTTTGATTGGAAGTGTTGACTGATCCACATTCTCTGATTGGAAGTGAGAGACTTTAGACGTCACACATGCTTGGGAAAGTCAAGCATTTTTATTAGTAATGGTTACTTTATTATTATCTTCTCCATTATTTTAGTGAACTAATTTTATTTATCATTCATTTATTTTATTAACTTATTTAGCTTATTATTAATGTTATTAGTAGGACTTCGAGGGGAAAATGAATACTTATATAAAAGCTTATTTGAAATATAGAAGGCACATGTCTATTAATTTTCTGTCTTTTTCCCCTAACTCTTTGTTGTCAGTATAGACACACGCACGCATGCGTGTACGCACACCCTAGATTTGCTTCATTTTCAGTTGCTAATTATTGTGATTTCTCATGGAGCTATGGTTTGAGAATGTGACTGGCTAAATATTACTGGAGGACAATTTTAGCAAAGCAAACAGACCAATTTAAAAAAAAAAAAACTTGGGGAAAATGAAGAGTTACCAAATATAAGTGTGTAAATTAGTACAGCCTTTCTGGAGAGCAGTTTAGTAATATTTATCAAACTCCTCAAAATGTGTTCATACTCTGATCCAGCAGTTCCACTTCTAGGAATCTGTCACAGGAGAAGAGTCAGGTATGTGCGGATGCGCCTGTACCGGGGAGTCCCTGACATGTGCTCACACTTCCCATGCATTGGAGACAATCCAGGTGTTCAGCAACGGGGCATCAGTTTCATTCTAGTACATCCCAGTGTTGGACTGCTATGCAGCAATTACAAACCTCTGTGTTTTGAAATATTTAATGACATGGGGAAATGTTTGATACGTTGCTTGAAGTGTTTTTAAAGATTTATAAAATACTTACACACACAAAGAATTTATATACAGAATGATACAGATAACATTCTAAGATGTTAACAAAAGTTATTTCTAGTTCGTGATATTTTTGAGGATTTAATTATCTTTTTTATGCATTTCTATGTTTCCTCTATTTTCTACACTAAAAATATTTTCGTAATCAGAAAGAAACAAATTCCATTTTAAGAAATGTGCCCATAAGCAATGCTGTCCAACAGAAATGTAACATGAGCCACATATATACTTTAGCCACATTAAGGAAGGTAAAAGAAACACAAAAATAATTTTAATAATATATTTTAATAATCTAAACTACCTAAGATGTTACACTTTCAACACGTAATCAATATTAAAAGATAAAATACATTGATCTTTTCATAGTCAGTCTCTGAAATCCAGTATGTATTTATAACACATCTGAATTCAGACTGGCCACCTTCCACTGCTCACCAGGCACAGGTGGCTGGGGGCCTCTCTGTTGGACAGAGCGGCCACAGGCTCTTCTAATTCTGTGCCAAGATAATGTATATGAGGTTTTTTACTGTTTGGAAATTAAAGTAGAATCTGAACTTACTGAATTTCCTCTAATTTAGCCAGGCGTGCGACATATATCCCATACTTCTAGATTTAATTACTGCTTTAAAAACAAAAATTCTGGAGAATACCAGAAACACTGCGTCCATGGAAGGTCAATTCAGATGGTTCTAGCCTCAGTGCCTGCTGTCAACTGTGTGAAAAACAGCGAATAGGGCAACTTCCACCTCCTGCCTCTTTCTTTGCTCCCTTATCTCCCCAGCCACACCGGTAGAGGAAGAGAATCTAGATGAAAAAACACTAGCCTGAGCCTGAATCACCCTCAGTGGCTGGGTGATTGAGCTTCCATTTTCTACTCTGTAAAATGGGCAGAATACTACATGTCTCTCATGGTCACAAAGATGAAGTGAGCTAATGCACACGCGTACCCCCATCCATGTATATCTTTCCGTATATCAGCATATCTGTCTAAACTGAAATGGGAATTCAATGAAGCTATTTACAGTTTATTCAGATATTTACCACTGTATTTTATTTTTTTAATTCTTGCTAAATGATTTCACAATGTGAGTCCCAACTTGAATTTTGAAAACCCTGAACTAGCACGTTAAGCTGTGTTACCTGTTTGTAGTGTTTGCAGGAATCTTTTCCCCTTGGGATGATACTTAGTATTTACTTATTCTCAAGTTTCTTTAATATTTTCTGTACATAACAGGAAGGCTTCACTTCCCCTCGTACCACAGTTTGTCTTTATAACGTTTAGTGAATCATTTAGTCAGGCAGCTTCCAGTGCTCACACACCTGGAAGAGTGGATGAGAGACAGGTTGGTTAGTTTGCGGCGCCAGGAGATGACTTCACAAGCCTCCAGTCAGCTGGCTCTTGAGTTCTGAAATTGAGCGTGGATTTTCACATTCCAGTTTAGGAGATCTGAGGAATTCTGAACTGATGTGGAATTCCTTTCTTTTTTTTTTTTGAACTTCTAGGAGAACCAACCTTTTCTAGGCAGCAAAAAAGAGCTAATGGTGCTTCTCCGTGCACTTCCTACACCTAGAATTTTTCTTGCACTTCCATCTATTTCCTGAAAATTTTGCCTTGGATTTCCCATTGTCCCGTTAAATTTAATTTGTCATAAACTCACCCAAATCTCACCCCTCCCGAGCCATCCCGTGCTCTCCACTTTTAGGTCTCCCTGTGCGTCACCTCCGTACGCGAGAGCCTCAGCGTCCCTGCTGAGCGCCCTCCCCACCTGCAGTTGCTCCTTCCCTGACCTCGTCCTGCTCCTTCCCAGAGCCTTGACTGCTCCCTGCTTCTTAGAGAGGAAATTCCAGACTTCTTAGCTTGCCACAGTCTGGCTTTAACCTGCTCCTCTCACTGATGTGACGTTTCTGACTGTCCCAAGACCTTTCATCTACCCCAGATGGTGGTGTTTACCTCTGGCCTGTGCTTCCGATGCTCTGCCCCACTCCTGTGATAGTATTGGAAGCTCTCGGAGCAGGCGCCATATCGAGCACCTCTTTGGCCTTTCCCCCGTTCCCTGGCACTTTTCTTTGCCAGGCAGCCTTCAGTCTGGCTGCAGGGAGACCTCTGTAGGGTGGCTTTCCTGGAGAGGGGGCGTGGTGAGGGACAGTCTGTTCTATGAGAGCAATGCATTTGTTCCCAAAGCTCACAGGAGGAAGAGGTGTAGTGGGGACAGGACCCTGGCCCGGGAGGCCGTCCAGCTCTGTGTCGTAGAAATGATGGCGCTTTGGTGACTGGGTTGCTGCTTGCCACATCCCCTTCCTCGCTTTTTCTCCGACCTCTAAATTAGAAGGTAGCCTCCACTCCAGCCTCAGAGAGAAACTAAGAGGAGCCGTCTGCCCTTGCTTGCTGGACTCATTAACTTAAAGAAATGTATCCTGTTTACATTTCTGGCAGCATTTCTTTTATTTGGATGCTGGCCAAAGGCAAACAACTCAGCCTAGTGGGTTTAGAAAACAACAAAAACAGAGCTTTCCAAGTACATATGCTGTTATCTAATTGGGTGAACATGCAAAACCTTAACATTTTCTTCATGTAACTTTCATTCTGTAGAGAAAGTTCATTTGATCTACTAGCGTTTTACATCTTTCTTAGCTTTAGTATTTATTGTGGGAAGAGTTTAGTAAGGAATGACTAATCTAAAAAGATTTGGTTTGATTAGGGGCTAAACTAACAAAATCTATTTTGAAACGAGTTAACAGGATTTGCAGTTTTTGGTCTTCATCCAGTAAAACCGAACACACACACACACACACACACACACACACACACACGCTAATCTACATCCCCAGCAGACAGGGAAGCTATTCTTTGACTAAAAGTTTAAATTGCTGGATTTATAAGTTGTCTTAAAAATATGTTCTTTGAGCAGAAGCAAGAAGAACTACAATTCTGCCACCTGTGGAAGGAAAACCACATTCACAGAAAGATAGACAAAATGAAAAGGCAGAGGACTTTGTACCAGATGAAGGAACAAGATAAAACCCCAGAAAAACAACTAAATGAAGTGGAGGTAGGCAACCTTCCAGAAAAAGAATTCAGAATAATGATAGTGAAGATGATCCAGAACCTCAGAAAAAGAATGGAGGCAAAGATGGAGAAGATGCAACAAATGATTAACAAAAACCTAGAAGAATTAAAGAACAAACAAACAGAGATGAACAATAGAATAACTGAAACGAAAAATACACTAGAAGGGGGGCTTCCCCGGTGGCCCAGTGGTTGAGAGTCCACCTGCCAATGCAGGGGACACAAGTTCGTGCCCCAGTCTGGGAAGATCCCACATGCCGCAGAGTGGCTAGGCCCCTGAGCCATGGGCACTGAGCCTGCGTGTCCGGAGCCTGTGCTCCACAACGAGAGAGGACGCAATAGTGAGAGGCCCGCGTACCGCAAAAAAAAAAAAAACACAAAAAAACACTAGAAGGAATCAGTAGCAGAATAACTGAGGCATAAGAACAGATAAGTGACCTGGAAGACAGAATGGTGGAATTCACTGCCACGGAACACAATAAAGAAAAAAGAATGAAAAAAAATGAAGACGGCTTAAGAGACCTTCGGGACAACATTAAACGCAACAGCATTCGCATTATAGAAGTCCCAGAAGGAGAAGAGAGAAAGGACCTGAGAAAATATTTGAAGAGATTATAGTCGAAAACTTCCCTAACATGGGAAACGAAATAGCCACCCAAGTCCAGGAAGCACAAAGAGTCCCAAACAGGAGAAACCCAAGGAGAAACACATGGAGACACATAGTAATCAAACTGACAAAAATGAAAGACAAAGAAAAATTATTGAACGTGACAAGGGAAAAATGACAAATAACATACAAGGGAACTCCCATAAGGTTAATAGCAGATTTCTCTGCAGAAACTACAAGCCAGAAGGGACTGGCACAGTATATTTAAAGTGATGCAAGAGAAGAACGTACAACCAAGATTACTCTAGCCAGCAAGGATCTCATTCAGATTTGACGGAGAAATCAAAAGATTTACAGACAAGCAAAAGCTAAGAGAATTCAGCATCACCAAACCAGCTCTACAATAAATGCTAAAGGAACTTCTCTAAGTGGGAAACACAAGAGGAGAAAAGGACCTACAAAAACAAACGCATAACAATTAAGAAAATGGTAATAGGAACATAAATATTAATAATTACCTTAAACGTGAATGGATTAAATGCTCCAACCAAAAGACACAGGCTTGCTGAATGGATACAAAAACAAGACCCATAGGCTGTCTACAAGAGACCCACTTCAGACCTAGGGACACATACAGACTGAAAGTGAGGGGATGGAAAAAGATATTCCATGCAAACGGAAATCAAAAGGAAGCTGGAGTAGCAATACTCATATCAGATAAAATAGACTTTAAAATAAAGAATGTTACAAGAGACAAGGAAGGACACAATGATCAAGGGATCAATCCAAGAAGAAGATATAACATTTATAAACATATATGCACTCAACATAGGAGCACGTCAACACATAAGGCAACTGCTAACAGCTATGAAAGAGGAAATCGACAGTAACACAATAATAGTGGGGGACTTTAGCACCTCACTTACACTAATGGACAGATCATCCAGACAGAAAATTAATAAGGAAACACAAGCTTTAAATGACACAATAGACCAGATAGATTTAATTGATATTTATAGGACATTCCATCCCAAAACAGCAGATTACACTTTCATCTCAAGTGTACATGGAACATTCTCCAGGATAGATCACATCTTTGGTCACAAATCAAGCCTCGGTAAATTTAAGAAAATTGAAATCATATCAAGCATCTCTTCCAACCACAATGCTATGAGATTAGAAATCAATTACAGGGAAAAAAACGTAAAAAACACAAACACATGGAGACTAAACAATGTGTTACTGAATAACCAAGAGATCACTAAATAAATCAAAGAGGAAATCAAAAATTACCTGAGACAAATGACAATGAAAACACGACGACCCAAAACCCATGGGATGCAGCAAAAGCAGTTCTAAGAGGGAAGTTTACAGCAATACCAGCCTACCTCAAGAAATAAGAAAAATCTCAAATAATCTAACCTTACACCTAAAGAAACTAGAGAAAGAAGAACAAAAAAAACCTAAAGTTAGTAGAAGAAAAGAAATAATAAAGATCAGAGCAGAAATAGATGAAAGAGAAACAAAGAAAACAATAGCAAAGATCAATAAAACTAAAAGCTGGAGGTATAACCTTCCAAGACTGAACCATGAAGAAATAGAAAATATGAACAGACCAATCACAAATAATAAATTTGAAACGGTGATTAAAAATCTTCCAACAGGGCTTCCCTGGTGGCACAGTGGTTGAGAGTCCGCTTGCCGATGCGGGGGATGCAGGTTCGTGCCCTGGCCCAGGAAGATCCCACATGGCATGGAGCGGCTGGGCCTGTGAGCCATGGCCGCTGAGCCTGAAACATAGAATTACCATATGACCCAGCAATCCCACTACTGGGCATATACCCAGAGAAAACCGTAATTCAAAAAGACACATGCACCCCAGTGTTCACTGCAGCACTATTTACAATAGCCAGGTCATGGCAGCAACCTAAATGCCCATCAATAGATGAATGGATTAAGAAGATGTGGTACATATATACAATGGAATATTAGCCATAAAAAGGAACGAAATTGGGTCATTTGTAGAGACGCGGATGCATCTGGAGACTGTCGTACAGAGTGAAGTAAGTCAGAAGGAGAAAAACAAATATCGTATATTAACGCATATATGTAGAACCTAGAAAAATGGTATAGATGAACCAGTTTGCAGGGCAGAAATAGAGACACAGATGTAGAGAACATACGTAAGGACACCAAGAGGGGAAAGTGGCGGTGGGGTGGAGGTGGTGGGATGAATTGGGAGATTGGGATTAACATATATACACTAATATGTATAAAATAGATAACTAATAAGGACCTACTGTATAAAAAAATAAATAAACTAAAATTCAAAAAAATGTGTTCTTTGAACAGTTTAAAGTGTTACATAGTATTGAGATGAAGTCATCAATCTGCTTAATACTTTAACTGTTTATATTTGGGCAACTGAATAAAAGTACATGGTTATTGAAAAAATTAATACTTCAGTAACACTGTTACTTAAAGAAGGGCTTTTTAAATAGCCATTACTGAGACTTCAGTAAATTGTTTTCTGCCTTAGTTTTTTCTTTTGTGAGTATATATGGATTTTAGAATTGTCCTGGCCTTTGTGTTTTAGGAAATTGGTTTTTTATTGAAAAAAGATGGGGCAAGATGTTCTATTATTCTGTTATGCCTGCTGTATTAGTATTTTTTAAGACTTAGCAACTCTATATCATGATGGGGATATATATAACTATCATTTCTGCAAAATACAGTGAATGTAACATTTCCAAAGACCTTAAGCTCCCACTAAAAAGGAGGAAAAAGCGGACTCAGATTTTAAGCAGATGTCCCAGAGTAGAAAAGTTCCGTAGAGCTCAGCTTTGAGATTCAGAACAAAGTTAACAGAGAGTAGTTTTTGGCTAGAATAATTTAAAATAAGGGCAAAAGAGAGATCTTTTTTTCTTGATGCCCTTTCCCTCCAAATGAAGTGAGTAAGATATAGAAAATGGACTATAGCTCACTGGTAGAATTCAAAGTTGGTCAGCAGTTTTGCCAATTTCCCTGAATTTCTAAAAAGGAGAAATAAGGAGCCTTTTCTTCGTGTTTGGGTGAAGTGAATTTGGACCAGTTCCAGCTTGCCTGGGTGGCAGTGTGCAGTGGGAACACAGGCTGCTTTTGGATACACCGGGCTTTTTTAAGCCAAACCTATGTTCACCCCAGTAATTAGGGCAGGCCTGGTCTGTGCAGCATTGAAAGCAGTCTTGGTAAACGACGGCTCAGGCTTCTAAAGGCCTGTTTGGTTCCCTGCCTTTGCCTCCAACATCAATTCCCGAGGGAGTAGAGACTCGCTTTAACCCGTGAGTGAGGCTGTGTGTGCTCCTTGGGAAGTAAACTTTTTAACTCGTAAACAGAGCACTGGAAAGATAGCTCTTGTGTCAAGTCGGAGGTGCTGCATTTGAGTCGTGCGGGCAGAGCCATCATGAATGGTAGGTGTGTTGGCTGCCTGACTCGGGGGCAGGTGGGGCTGAAGTCCTGACCCAGCTCCTTGCCGAGCCTGCGGGAACTTTCCTGTGATTCACACAAAGGTGCTGTGACCCTTTGCCTAGAAGCTCACCAGAGAAATCGCTTCTCCTTTCTCTGTGCTCGGATGCTTGCTGTTGCGCTGTTGCAGGTAATGTGGAGAATGTGAAGCATCTTTGTCTCCATGGTTCTGGAACATTTCAACTATTGTCCTCTGGGGCGGGGGGGAGTCGGGGTGATGTCGCCAGAGAGAGTGCAGGAATGGGTGGAGGAGGGGACAGGGAGGAAGGAGAGCTGAGGATTGATTTGAGTCCTGTTTCCCCTCTGGGTCGGTTCTGATGCACTGTTGCCACTTGTTGAAATTGTTCGGCACTTAGGGTTTTCTGAGCCTCACCTCTTCCTACCTGTCTCTCTTCCTTTGGCCTCTAGTAATCTTCCCTTTCCACACCATGTAATTGGAACATAAATCGCTGTAATTGCTAGTTAACTTTTTCTTTACTTTTATTTTGAAATAATTATAGGTTCACAGGAAATTTCCCTTAGTGGTTACATTTTATGTATCTGTAGTGCAATATCAAAACCAGGAGACTGACACTGGTACAATGTATGTGTGGGATTCTGAGACTTACGATCACCTGTGTAGTTCTGTGTAACCAGCGCTGCTTATGAAGATACAGAACTGCCCCGTCACCACAGAGATCCCCCTCCCCTCTTTAGTCACACTCACCCTCTTTCCTCTACCAGCCCTAATCCCTAGCAGCCACTAATTTTGTTTTCCACCCCTATGATTTTTTCACTTCAAGAATATTATATAAATGGAATCACATAGTATGTGACCTTTGAGATCCATCTAAGTTGTGTGCTTTAGTAGTTCATTCCTTTTCATTGCTGAATAGTATTCCATGGTACAGAGGTACCACAGTTGAACCATTTGTTTTATTGAAGTACATCTGGGTTGTTTCTAGTTTGTGGCCATTGTGAATAAAGCTGCTGTGAACATTCCTGCACAGGTTTTTGTGTGGACATAAATTTTCATTTCTCTGGGATAAATGCCCAGGAGTGAGGTTGCTGGGTTGTATGTTAAGCGTACGTTGAATTTTTTTAAGAAGCTGAAAAACGATTTTCTAGAGTGGTTGTCCCATTTTACATCTGCACCAGCAGTGTGTTAGAGATCACATATCTCTGCATTTGTTGTCACTGCTTTTTGTTTTAGCTGTTTTAATAGACGTGTAGTGATGTTTCATCACAGTCTTAGTGTGCTTTTCCCTGATGGCCAGTGAACTTGGACATCCTGTTTTTCATCTGCTTACTTGCTGTGTGTGTGCTCTCTGGTGAAACAACTCTTCATGCCTTTGTCCACTTTCCAACTGGATTGTTTGTTTTTTTAACTATTGAGTTTTGAGCATTCTTTGTATATTCTAAATATGAGTCCTTTGTCAGATATGTGGTTGGCAGATATTTTCTACCAGTCACTAGCTTGTCTTTTCATTTTATTAAGAGAGTCTTTTGCAAAGCAAAAGCTTTAATTTTGATGTAGTCCAGTTTATCGATATTTTTCTTTTATGAACCATGCATTTTGTGTCATGTCTAAGGACTGTTCGCCAAGTTGCAGGTCCTGAAGTTTTCCTCCTATGCTGTAGTTTTACATTTTGAGTCAATTTTGTATAAGGTGTGAGGTTTAGGCCAAGGTTTTGTTTTTTTTTTTTCCTTTGCTTATGGACATCCAGTTCCTCCAACATCATTTATTGAAAAGGCTACTCTTTATTTAATTGCTTTTGGGTCTTCAAAACCATCAATTGACCATACTTATGTGGGACCATCTCTGGGTTTTCTGTTATGTTCCATTGATCTGTGTGTCTAGTCCTTCACCAATACTGCATAATCTTGCTTACTGTAGCTATGTAATAAATCTGGGAATTGGATTCCTCCCCCTTAATTTTTCTTTTTCACAATTGTTTTAGTTAATCCAGTGCCTTTCCATATAAATTTTAGAATAGTTATATCTATATCTATATCCATAAAAGATTTTGCTGGGATTTTATAGAAATTGTTAGGCCTGTATATCAATTTGGAGGGAATTGACATCATTATTATGTTGACGCTTCCAATCCATGAACATAGTATGTCCCTCCATTTATTAGATCTTTGATTTCTTTCATCAACACATTTTATAGTTTTCAGCATACACATCCTGAACATGTTTTGTTAGATTTATACCTAAGTGTTTCATTTTTGTGTGATTATTAATAGTATTGCATTTTAAATTTCAATTTCCATATGTTAATTTCTAGTATATAGAAAGCCAGGTGACTTTTGTAGGTTGATTTTTATATCCTATATCCTTGCTGAATTAACTTGAATTCTAGGAGTTTCTTTGGTATATTCCTTTGGATTTTCTACATAGACCATCATTTCATCTGTAATTAGGCTTAGTTTTATTTTTTTTCTCTCTAATCCATGTACCTTATATTTCTTTCCTTCACCTTACCACACTGGCTAGAACCATGCTGAATAGCAGTGATAAAAGTGGGCATCCTTGTCTTGTTCTCATTCTTAGAGGGAAGCATTCAGTCTTTCACCATTGATTCTGATGTTAGCTGAGAGTTTTTGCCCATGTTCTTTATGAAGTTAAAGAAGTTCTCTATTCCTAGTTTCCTGGGAGTTTTTATTATAAGTGGGTGTTGATTTATTTATTTATTTATTTATTTATTTATTTTTTGCGGTACGCGGGCCTCTCACTGCTGTGGCCTCTCCCGTTGCGGAGCACAGGCTCCGGACGCGCAGGCTCAACGGCCATGGCTCACGGGCCCAGCCGCTCCGTGGCATGTGGGATCTTCCCGGACCGGGGCACAAAACCGTGTCCCCTGCTTCTGCAGGCGGACTCTTAACCACTGCGCCCAGGGAAGCCCAATGGGTGTTAATTTTTTTAATCCACATATCTGTCTCCCTAGCCAGATTCTGAGCGTCTAGCGCTCGGACATTGCTTCATAAGCATTTTCTTTTCCCACAGTGCCTATCTCAGGGCTTCGCCCCAGGGAAGCATTAAACAAGTTTGTGGATCAGAAGGACAGGCCATGGCCACCAGTGGCAGATGGGCATATGGACCCTGAGGAGGGAGCTCACAGGAACATCTCTAACCAGGCAGTCCAGGTCCCTGGGTCTGGAGGGGAGACTGTAGCTAGTTTCTGGTCACCATTACCACTCACCTTGGTGGTTCAAGGCAGGTGCTACAGCAGAGGCAGGCAGCACGGACTCGTCTCCTTTGCCCTGGTTTGGGGTAAACCATCGAGCTGCACACTGTCGGTGGGCGATTGTATGTTATGTGACTTATACTCCAAAAGGGCTGTTGTCCTGCCGTCCCTGTGCTGGGGGCCAGGGTACTGCTGTCCATCGTCCCAGGTCCCCCAGCCACTCGGAGCCAGCCAAGGCCTTTCCAGGTAGGGAGGGACCCTTTTGCTCTGGCTCATCCAGTACTGATGCTGCCAGGGAGTCTCCAGTCAGGAGAACGTAGAGACTTCCTTAGATGCTGTGTTGCTAACTTTGAAGTACTCACCTGAGAAAGATGGAATAGACCTACTTCCTTCCTGCCCAGGGAGGCGGTTTTCACCACGAGAGTATTTTCCACAATTTGGCCACTTTCCCTAATACTGTTTTAGTTCAGGCTGTTTCTCTGTCCCCTTGACCCTGTCAGTGAGGTAAGGAAAAGGCAGAAAATCCTAACTTTATTTTTAACAGTGAGGAAATAAGCAAATCAATGAAAAATAGTTTCTCATCATCGCAAATCTAGAACGTGATCCCCCAGCTCCTGTTTTCAGTGGGCGGGCCTCTTGACTTATGTCCATTTCGGTCTGTTCCCGTCTCGTGACTGCCTGTGTGTTTACGTTCCCCACTCCTTTTAAGTTGGGATGAGCAGTGTATCCTCTGGTGTTGAGGAGCTGCCAGACTTCAGTGATGATGACAGCTGTAGTACTACAGTTGTAGTTGTCTTAAAACACTGTCTCTTTCACTGACGTGGTTCACGCTTCATTTGCCAATGTCACTTTGCTGAGTTTGTTGCCGCTTCTTCCTCATTCAATTTTCTGCCTTCCGGGACCTTTTCAAATGAGTGACAGCAAAGGGCAGGCCTGTGATGTGATCTGTGTGTCCATCTGTCTTAATACAGTTACATTCCTGGGAGCAAGACATTCATGCCAGGACAAAACAAACCAAGAGACAAGTCCTGGTTGCAGCTTGTGAGTTTCCTGCTGTATGACGATCAATGCCCACATCGAGGTTCTCTGTTGTGATTTCGCCTTTGCAGCACAATGAAATCCTTTGATTTCTTTTCTTTCCTAGGGCTCAAGGGTTCTGGTTGATGCACGAGACAAGCTTGGTATTCCTTGGCAGTATTCCGAAAATGAGAAGCACGGGATGTTCCTCATGGCCTTTGAGAACAAAGCAGGGCTGCCCGTGGAGCCTGCCACCTTTCAGCTGTACGTACCTGCTCTGAGCGCGCTCTGGAGGGATTCTGGCATCAGGGAAGCTTTCAGCCGGAGGAGCGAGTTTCAGCTGGTGAGTGAGCCCTCTGTCTGGACTACATGACTGTGTTCTTGACCTTTGGTAGAATTTCCTTTAAAAACTGTAAAAGTACAGGCAAGCTGTAAATTGCTCTAAACCCTGATATTTAAGAACAGAAACACATAACAGAGGCTAATTAAGCTATCTAAATGGTTTGAGAGGAACAAAATTAATTAACTCAGGCTAGATAAATGTTTCTGTCCAAGGAATATGAAGGATTCTTAAAATAGTCAAGATTAGTGTAACTCAAGGAACTCACATTTTCTAGATCTTGTTCATAGTAGGAAATGAATGTGTCCTTAAGAGAACTTTGCAGCTGTGAAGTATGGGTCCTGCCTGGCAAATCACGAATGTTTTCAGGTCTATGCCTGGGAAGCTAACCTGAACCCTTCCAAGTTGTCCCCTTAGGATTCTTTCCTTTTATTTTAAGGTCTGAAAGTTTCACACAGCCTCGTCGTCTTTGTCACTTAGCTTCATTTAGGATGTGAGTCTTTAAACAGAAAATTCGGGGTGTCTAGCCTATTTGCGTTCTGGTTTTTTCCTAAGTGTCCTTCAGCATTACCTGCGTGTAAAGATGAGTATCACGTGTCTCCTATAACTAGGATAGATGTGCCCGGCTGACATAAATACCCCCTGGGGGGCGTCCAGAAATCACACTGACCTTCACGTCCCTTTGCCCCTGAGAAGCAGGTTCCCAAGTTTTAAGTCACCGGTCCCTTGCCTTTCTTTATGGTGTTGCCACACTATGTATTTATTTTTTAAAAAGTCTTGAGTTTTCCCTGTTTTCAAACTTCACATAAATGGTTTCATCCTGTATGTATTCTGCCGTGACTTGCCGTTTTCACCCAGTATTTTGAAGTTTATTCACGCAGTGCATGTGGCTGTGGTCCTTTCATGTTCGCTGCTGTCCGCTACCCTATTGTGTGGACGTACTCGCGTGCATCCGTTCTCTCGTGCGTATACTTGGGAATCGTTTTCCATGTTTTGCTATTGCAGACAAATCCGCTGCGCTCTCTCCCGTGCGCCCCCAGGTGCACGTGTTCGGGGGTCTCCAGGACATCTACCAAGGAGGGGAATTGGCCAGTTGTAGGGCATATATGCCTCCAGATAGACAAGATATGTCACGTTATTTTCCAAAGTGACTATACCAGTTGTGTTTCTGCCAGCAGCGCAGAGCTCCTGTTGCTCTCATCCTTGCCAGTCTTTGGTGTTATCAGACTTCAAAACTTTTTAAGAATCTCCTTTTAGCTGAAGGAGCCAAGGTATGCTCTATTTTTATAGTATCTCCTTAGGGTTTAATTGACGTTTCCCAGACTTTTTGGCTGTATGTGTTTCCTCTTCTGGGAAATGCCTATTCATGTCTTTTGCCAGTTTTTTACTAGTGAGTTATGTGTATTTTTCTCATTTATTTGTGGGGTTCTGCACAGTCTGCCTGGTAATACTCTCAGTTCAGCTTCCATGTACTCTTCACCTGATCTCCCCTGATGCTCACGTCTTACACAATCGTAGCACACTCGTCAACAGCGGGAAACTGACGTTGGTACGGTACTGTTAATTAACCCGTAGACCTCATTCAGGTTTAACCACTTTTCCTCTAAAAGCCCTTCTTATAAGGCAGGATCGGGCTCCGGACACCACCCTGCATTTAGTCCTTGTTTCTCCTGAGCCTGCCTGTCAGTGACAGCCCCTCGGTCTCTCCTGGGTTTTCATGACCTTGACACATTGGAAGAGCACCAGTCAGTCATTTTGTAGAATGTCCCTATTTGGGTTTGTCTGGTGTTTTCTCATCATTAGAATGAGATGATGCGTTTTTTGGCAAGGAAACCACTGAAGTGATGTGTCTGCTTAGAGCATCCTGTCGGGTACATGCTCTCGATATGTCCAGTTCCTGGTGATGTGAGCCTTGATTACTCGGTTAACAGGGTGTTTGCCAGGTTTCTCCACTAGAAAGTTACTACCGTCTCTGTAACATAAATATTTGGGGGAGATACTTTGCAACTATGCAAATATCATGTTTCTCTGCAAGCTTTTGCCCACTAATTTTACTGTCCATCGGTGGATCTGAAGGATGACATTTTATAACTCTTTCATTTTCACATTCATTCTCAAGTTAAGTTTAAAAATTAAAGTGAAAGAGTCAGATGAACTAGAAGACAGAGTTGCCACAGAAAGGAAATTTTAATCTTCTAAAGGGCAGGAATGTCAGAAACAGGGAGGGAATGCACAATATCTAAGTGTGAAATCGTGGTTTAAGTCTCCCCTTCCCCCTCCGCCCCAATAGACTCACATGGTCTGGGGAAGAAGATTCTAGTGTCTTCAGAGCTTGGATGGAAATTGCTGTTATCAGTTGAGAATTTACCGAAGAAGGAAATATAAACATCCTGAGCTGAATATTTGCAAGTAGTGTTTAACAGCGTGGTGGGATGGTTTTGTGAGACTTGTGCGTTCGCCGTCCTCGGTGGGGCGCAGCGTTGTGGAGCAAGAAGGGCCCTCCTGGCTGGTACACGGAGCCCTTGGCTCGCTACACACGGGGAAATAAGCCCAAAGGTCATGGCTTCCCAAGGCCCTATCTTTTTTTTTTTTTTTTTCAACCGTGGCATGCAGGAATCTTTGTTCCCTGACCAGGCATTGAACCCGTGCCCCGTACAGTGGAATCACAGAGTCTTAACCACTGGACCACCAGAGAAATCCCCAGGGCCCTGTCTTCTTAGCAATCACTATGAGGAACTCGGGCCTAAAAGGCCAGTCTGCTTATTTCTTTCTTCAGTCACTTACTAGTTAAGCATTTATGGGGCACCTACTGTGTGCGAGGCACTGTGCAGTATGCTGGGGACATGGCAGGGAGTAAGACCAAAAATGAGCCTGTCTCCAGAGAGCCTTTGCTCTGGACCTGAAGCTGGCGAGTGATTAGGGGGAGGTTGGCTCCAGGTGGGTCCGTCATCCCATCGTTTTGATCTTACGCTTCAAACAGCCCGACTTTGTGAGGGTGTGGTTACCTGACAAGTGTTCACATGTTGTGTGCTTTTGAACTGCGATGACCGAAAGCAGATATGGAGCTGCTGATTTTGTTTATTGGAGGGTAGGTGTGTGAGTGTCTGTTATTCTGATGTTTCGTACTTTTCTATATTTTTATTTAAAAAAATTATAGAACATCTTGTTAACTCCATGGACAGTAGGCCCTTAATAGTCTTTATGTCAAGATAGACAGTTGCAACCTAAGCGTCTTAACACGGTGTGGTCAGTTTTCTCTTCAGATCCTTTGCTTAGTGTCAGAAACCTTGCCAGGGTGATATTTCAGCAACTAGTTTTGTTACCTATCTTCCCTCCCCAGGCGACGGAACTCTTAGAGCCTTTGACAGTCTCTCAGTGGAGACCCAGCCGCCATGAGACCTGCTGTCAGCCAGGCGTTAGACACCACCTGTTTCCTCTGCTCCCTCGGTTTTCCTTGCCGTTCCAGGCAGAGGCAGAAACAAAAAGGGGAAGAAGAAAGGCAGTGTTTGGTGACTGCCTTGTGAGGGCCTTTCCTCCTCAGAGGGGTCTCTCCCTGTCCCGAAAAGGAGAAACCTTGCCCTTATCACAAGTCACCTGATCCTGCATATTCACTGATGTCAACTGCCGTTTAGACACAGGATTCAATAGCACTTCTCTGACGTCATAAAAAAGAAAGGAAGATAACCTTGCTATGTTAGACCTTATCTTTTAAAACACATTTGAGGAAGACAAGCACACTAAAAGAGAAGTTTTTGTCCTAAGTATAAGTCACATAAATATCGTCTACTTACATGCCCTTTCTCCAGTAAGAGAATTTCGAACTTGTTAAACACATCTGGCAAATTATCATTAACTAACGTGCTTATGATATAGCACGTGGATAGTATTTCCGTGATCTGCTTTCTGTTACATACACCTTTTAACCTGGGGTCTAGTTCTGGAATGGTGCCGCAGGTGGGCCGCTGCTCTTTTGTGTGTGTGTAAGTCCTGCACTGATAGTGACTGGGAACTTGTACATCATGGTCCTCCTTGCCGGGCGGTGTGGTGGGTGCTCTTCCCGTGAGCCTTTTCTGTGTGCTGGGCACTCTGCCGAGGTCGAGTGCGGTGTCCTCACAGAGCTGGTAAGACAGATGTCCAAGCAAACAGCTGGAATAAAGTGTGCCGAGAAGTATAACAGGAATATCCAGCTACATCAGGCATAAAGGTTTGAAAAGGTAGGCAATCCCACCTGGCAGGAGGAGTGGGGAGATGTTTTTGGAGGAGATCCTCTCAAGATTAGGTAGGAACGAACCGTGGGCACGATTGGGAGTGAGGTGGCAGGGGGAGCCTCGCCAGGGAGCTGCAGAGCTCCGCGCAGCCCGAGCAGCGGTGCTGCCCCAGGAGAGGCCGCCCCGGCCGGTCGGCAGGCTTTGGTGTGCAGGGAACAGCTCTCCCACTCAAACTGCCTTAATGATAAGGGACTCGGTTGGCTAAGTGCGGGGCTGGGGGTGAGGCGGGAGCTTTACGTGTGGTTTGCGCTGCTTCTCCGCGCTTTTCGTGCCTCTGCCCCTCCTCTGCCGGGTCAGTTCTGGCCTGGCTGCCCCTGAGCAAGGCCTCGGCAGTGCCTGCCACCTCCCGGAGCAGAGGGGTCCCGTGCAGGGAGATGCTGTCCAGGGCTGCCGAGGCCTGGGTGAGTCTCCACCCCTCCCCCTCCTGCCGCGGGCACGTGGTCTGCAGGCAGCACAGCGGGGGTGGGGGGTTGACCACGCGGGCCACACCGAGCAGCTGGGAGTCACCTGTAAGCAGAGAGGCCAGTGAGGGGTGTAAAGAGAGAGGAGCGGACCCGATTGCCAGTGCTTCCAGAAACCTCTGTCAGTAGCACGTACGATGGGCTGAAGGGGGGCAGACTGGAGGCGAAGGCCGTGGGGGGCTCCTGTAGGAGTCCGGTTAAGGGACTGTGAACTTGGACCTGGGCAGGAGGGGATCCCTTAGCCTTAGGCCTTAGTCTTAGGATTTACTGCTCCTGGTTCTTTGCAGAACTCTTTGCTTGTTATCTAGTTAATCATCCTCTTCATCATCGTCGCGCCCTCCAAACATGCCATGTGAGCAGGGAAAATCAGTAGGTACAGAGCTGCCGGGATAAACGGAACCAGTTTTTGCTTTTCACAGCTGTACTCTTGAAATTGCAGCCCAGCAGCTGCATTTAACAGCTTACTGTTCCTGTGGGTTCCGTGTGTCTTTTCTTAGAGGATTGGACAGTTACAGGGTTGTTTGGTACCTCTGCTCGAGTCCTCACCTAACTTCCTCTTGTCCGATTATGAGCCTGGCATTTGCTTGTCCAGAAGTTTGGGGGACTTTCCACAGATGAAAGTTCAGCACGCATGGAGGGTACAGTTTGTTCTCTCCTCGGATGCTTTTCGCTTCACACTTGGATATTAAAAAAAGTCCACTGTATTGCGAATCGTTTTTTACTTCCTTCCGGTTCCTACTTCAAAGTGGCAGGGCCTTGTGCTTTCTTGAAAATGTCTTCATCCTCTTGGCTTTGGAAGATGGAGCTGGAGACTCAGTTCAGAGGAGGGAGTTTATGTTGATGGCGCAGTGTTTCTTGATTTCTGGAAGTCAAGTGATTCTGCTAATTACAGAGGTTTCTTTTTTCTGTAGTGTTCAGAAGAATTGAGTCTTTGTAACACTACCAGAGATGGCTAAATTGCTAGAAAAGGCTCACTCTAAGGCTGAATTTTAGACGTAGAGGAGAGATCCATCACGGTTGTGTGTGTGTGTGCTGCTGCGTTAGAACCAATTGGGTGTGAGGTTTTAAGAGGAAAATTACCCTGTGGCGAAGTGAGTAACGTGCTAACTACAAGAAGAATCACCGGAATTACCCGCCTGGTTCCTGACATAAAATCCACGTGTTGGGCTCAATTTTTGTAATGTCTGGGGCTTCGGAATTACTCCGGGTTTATTGCATCAGCTCACGGAGGCATGGTCCCCATTGTCAGCGTGGCCTGTGGTCTTTGCCCACCCCTCACCCAATGGATGTGCTTTTTAAGGGCTGGAGAACCATGGTTTACAGGTTCTCAGGCTTGGAATGCTTCTTTGGTGAAGCTCTGGGATAAAGTCGTGCCCAGAACTCTCCTTTGCATTCGTGAAACAAACATCAGGTTGTGCTGTGTGGTGCTTACACCTTTTTAGAAAAAAAAAAGAATGAACCAGTCACTTTCCAGAAAGGCCTGACACCCCAGGTTAATGTTCCTTTGGAAACTTGCCTGTGCTTTTGATAGTAGTATTTTAATTGGGTTTCAAAATTCTTTCCCTGAGCTTTCTTAGTAAGGAAGTTTCTGAGGCGCTAGAGGGCGGGGCTGAATGGAAGATGGGGTGATTTGCAGCCACAGTAACTTTTTGTAACTTTTCTTTGAGTCCACACGAAACAAAGTGACATATAGTGAACAGGCAATTTGGGGCATTTTCTGTGCCCAGTCCCCTGTCCTTCTAGGAAAGGAATCTACTCTGTAATGGCTTGGTGGTTACTTTCAGCAACTTGAGGAACAGTGTCATGGTAGCTGGTTGACTAGGAATAAGTCCTGAAGTAGCAGCGTGTTTGGCGAGTGACAGGTGACACCCGAGGGCTATTTGGGGGTAGCAGTGCTGTGAGAGTCTAGAGGTCTCTCTGCCAGTCTTGAGTGTTTCCCAGGTCCACACCTTGTTCGTTGTAATCCTTTTGCTTCTTCCTCTTTTCTCTGCTATTAAGATATCCTATCTCTTGATTTTTTTAAATACCGTAATCCACGGTTTAGATCAGAGGGAGACAAGGGAACCCCAGAAAGTGTGATAGGGACGGTGCCTTCAGCCCCAGATTTTCCTGTGGCACAGTCTGGAACATTTCCAAGAGTCTTTCTACTTCGAAACGCCAGTGGTCCCCTGCTGTTTGTGGCAGGTGGCAAGATTCCTGGGTGTCTGTAGTTTTACCGTGAAGCTGGGTTTCATGTGATGGGAAACCCCAAACAGCAGTGACTCTTCCTTTTCCCTGTCACATGAAAGAAGGGGTAGCCGGGTAGGTCTCTGTCCAGACCCTTCCCCGTGTCCTACTCCGTGGCGCCTGTCCTCAGACTTGGCCACCAGCCTGCGTCCCAGCCAGACAGGAGGGGGCGGAGGGGGCGGAAGGAGAGTCCACGCTCTGCCTTTTAGGGCGGCTTCATGCAGGTGCGGTCCAGCGTGCCCGCCTCGCCCCCGCCCCTGCCCTCGCCCCCGCCGGCTGGAACTTGGTCCTGCAGCCTCTGCCAGAGCCCTTTTTGGACCTTTTGCCTCTGAGATGACGGGGGAGGGGGGCGGTGATGGGGGGCTGCTGGTACTTTGTGTGGGCCCCAGGGAAGGCAGGGCCGGGCGTGCTATTCTCGCAGCGTTACATTCGGGCTAACTGAAATCTCGCAACTGTGCTTACGGTCTTGTGTGTCTTTTTAAATTTCATGGAATTCATTAATTCAGCAAATATTTGTGGAGCAGCCACCCCGTGTCAGGCACTCTTATAAATCCTGGGAAATAGTAGCGAACAAACAAACAAAAAATCCCGGCCCGTGTGGAGCTGACTTTCTGACAAGAGGAGAGCGACAGTAAATAAATTAGTAATAGACGTGTGTGTGCACGCATGCACGAGCATACGTGTTGTGTGATTAGAGAAAGTGAAGCAGGGACCTGGGTAGAGAGTGTGGAGAGGAGCCTCGATGGAGAAACAGGGTGGTCACGGGGAGTTTCCGTAGCGATTCTTGGGCCTCCCCAACTTTTGTTTTCCCTTCCATCGTGGTAGCCGAGCTGGGAATGTGGCCACAAGGCCAGGCTGCATGTCCTACTCTCCCTGGTTGGGTGCAGCCGTGGAACCAGGGTCTGAGACTGGCCCTGAAAATGACCGCACAGTCCGTCCCGGCCTCTCTCCTCCTTCCCACAAGCCGTCCAGTGTCGAGAACGTGGGCAGTGGGCAGGCAGCACAAACCTAAGAGGAAGCAACACACACCATGTGGCCGAGGCACCCCAGCCCACGTTTGTTGAAGCCTCCATGTTTTGGCTCGTTGCCCTAACTGATGGAGCTTCCCTGAGTAGCGTTTGAGAACTCTCTGAAGGAGACGGGAAGGCAGACCCTGGGGGAGGAGGGAAGTGTGTTCTAGCCCAGAAGAGTAACAAGTGCAAAGGCCCTGGGGTGGGGGCAAGTGTTGTGTCGCAGAGCAAGCAAATGGGGGGAGGGGTCTTCAGAGCAGAGGGGCTCATGGAGGCCTTGTGAGGGGCCACTGGAAGGACTTCGGCTTTGGGCAGAGGAGTGATACGGTTTGATTTACGTTTTACTCGGATCACTTTGGCAGCTGAATGGATAAAAGAAACAGGGAGGCCCTTTGGAGGCTTTTGCCATAATCTAGGTGGCAGGTGACGGTGGCTGAACTGAGTGTGATGGTGCCGGGGGCGATGAGGAGTGGTTGGGTCTGAGTATCTGACACCCGGAGAGGAGTGTGTAGGTTACCTAGTGTCACTGCCCGTCCAGCTTAGGGATTCTTTCGGCATCAGGCCTGATGGTCGATACTGAGCCCGGTATTTTATCTTTCAAATTTCGGACACTGGTGGAGAGTCCATTTCTCTTCTTTGCGATGGCTCCCAGGCTGCTCCACATGTCCGGACCAGCACCCAGAGCACAAAGCACGTGCAGCCACACCCGTGCCCATCCAAACGTGTCTGGCACCGTGCTCTCCGCCAGGACACACATTTCAGACTGTATGACCCAGTCTTTCTGCGAAGATCAATGGCCCCTCGTTTCCTCAGGTCTTACCGTCAGGAATGCCAAGAGGAAAGATCTTGAGCTGAGGAAGGCAAAGTTAAAGCAGCTTAGAGACCCCACACCTCCCCCAGGTGGTGTCAGTCCCAGTGTGTGCTGGGTGGCGATGAGTTGTGTTCTGAGGTCTCCAGGTAGTATTTGGTTAGGGTTTAGTTAGTGAAAACTGAAGCCAGCAAATAGTACCAGTTTACACTCCTACCAGCTGTACCTTCTTGAATGGTGTATGAGAGGATTTTCCTCCAATCCCTCAGTCATACTAGTTTTATTCTTCTTCTTAAATTTTTACCAGCCTGATAAGTGAAAATTCCCATGACTTTTAGTTCTTTTCGTGTGTTTATTAGCCATTTATACTTATTCTTTTGTGCGTTGCTATTGATACCCTTTGCTTCTTTTTTTCTGTTGGGAATAAGCACCACTAAGTGCTCATTTTTTCTAACACATTTTGTTTTTAACTTTTTATTTTGAAATAATTATAGATTCATGGGAAGTCTAAAAGATAGATTAAAGAGGTCCCTCACGTCCTTCACCCAATTTCCCCTAATGGTCAGGTTACATCTTACGTGACTACAGTCTGATATGAAAACCATGAACCGGCCACCGGTACCCTGTGCGTGTGTGGGATTGGTGTGACCACCCTCCTGCAGCCCTCCTGCTGACCCTTTATAGTCCCCCTGCCCTCCTCCCTCCCCCATCCCTCACCCCAGCAACCACTTATTTGTTCCCCATCTCTAACATTCTATCATTTGGGGAGTATTGTGCAAATGGAATCAGATAGAATGTGACTTTTCGAGGCTGACGCTTGTCACTCATAATGCCGTTGAGATAGATACACCCAGGTTGTTGTAGTATCGATGGAATATCTTTTCTGAGCCATATTCCATGGTGTGGAGGTGCCACAGTTTTTTATCTAATTATAGTCAGATACACAGACATGCACACATATATGCACACATACAGCTAGATATACACATACATACGTATATTTGAAGAATGCATCATTTTTTTCTGACATCAGAAATGTCAGAAGTTAGTGAATAATTTCTACAGAAAATGGAATTATCGGCAATTACTTTCTTAGTTTGGGTTTGATACGGTGTATGTGTGTGTGAGTTTTTAACCTTTCAAACTAAATTAACTTTGCTAATGTGGTCCATAGGGGAAAATCTCAGTCTTCCTAAAACTTACTGTTAAGGTCAGAGGGACTTGAGAAACCCTCTAACCAAATCCTATTTGATACTGAGACAGTTTGCGGCCTGGGAGTTGAAGAAATGTGCCTGAAGTGGCAAAGCTGATGAATGGCCCAGCCAAGATGAGGGCACAGGAACCTTGTCTAGCTCTCGCTGGAGGCATGTTGAGGCCTTGGACCCAGCTCTGCAGAGGGCAGCACTCTTAGTTTGCCTCTGGGGTGGCTCTTGCCTGAGGACACAGAAGCAGGAAGCGGAGGTATTTGCTATTCTTGGATCATGTGCTGGTGAGAAACTTATGTGTTCCTGCTTGTGATGCTGGCCTTTCCCCTCCATTTCATTAATCACGAAGAGTATTATATACTTACAGACCTCAAAAAAGCTATTCCTTAAAAAAAAAAAAAAAAAAATGAAGTGTTATGCATTTTAACATAGATCTTTGTGAAAAATGTTGCTGTAAACCTTTACCTCTGGAGGGTTTGTAAGCCAGTGACTTAATGGCCCAGGGTGGAAATGTGATATATAGTAGAATCAATAATGGAATATGTTGCATGATAACAAGGCCAGAAACCCCAAAGAAAAAGAATAATGGATTTGACTAAGTAAACATTTTTAACTGTTGTATGGGAAAAGTCAGCATAAAGGAAGTTAAAAGACAGATGACAAATTAGAAAAAAATCCACAACGTAAAACAAAGGTGCTTTCTATATGTTAAGAGAGATTATAAAACAGCTGCAGCCTGCATGAGAGAGCTCTTGTAAGTGTATAAAAGAAGACTGAGTGAAAGAAGAAGCAGGATTACCAGCCTTGCTACTAACTATGGAAATGCAGATTAAAGCAGTAATGAGATCATCTTTGTCGGTTAGATTGGTGGTGATTAATAATGTCCTGGGCTGATTGGGGTCATAGGAAATAGGTCCTGCATACACATAGGTGGCGGGAGTATAATGTGATTCAGTTTCTCAGTTTATGTCAAAACACAAAGTGCTATATCCTCTGGAGGTAGTTCAACTTCCAAGGAATTTATCCTAAAGCCATAATTACAAGATTTCCGGCTTCTAATTACAGTGGACTAGTTATCTAGAGACTTCTGCTGAAAGTAATTTAAAATGCTAGATAAAATGTTAAAAATAACTTTATGAAAGCAGCTAAGCGCTGACAAGATTACAAAGTATGACCAGGCCGAACCCTAAGAGAGAGTTGAACCTCGAGAGATAAGCAGACCCCGAGCAGTGGTTATTTCCTGAGAGAGCTGATGATCTAAACCATGAACCTGAGCTATGATGTTTGACAGACTTTTCAGGGGCTCAGAAACAGGTAGAAACTTAAGATCATCAAAGTTGAGGAATTGGTAGGAGACTCTTCCATAACAAGCCGGGACCTCAGAGGGTGAGGATGAGCCATAAGGACACCCACAAAAGGAGCTGGGACCTCAGAGGGTGAGGATGAGTCATAAGGAAACCCACAAAACAGAGAGAGACGAGAGCTTTCCTTGGCTGCTGAGCCAGGGCAGGGAGGAGGGAGGAGGCAAAAGAAGACCCACCTGTAGACTGGCTCCTCAGGGTACTTGCCACCCGGAGTTACAAGAGCAGTCCAAGAACCCCAGTGCTCTGAATTTAGGTTAAAGTGACACCAGACAGGTAGTGTGCCCAAGTAGCAAATGGAAACCCTCTCTGGAAAAGACACTCGAGTCCTAAACCTTGGAGATTCCCCACAAATGATGTTTTTGAGGACAGAGGGCATCACAGAGATAGCCAAAGTCAAAAGGAGACAGGGCACAATGCCTAGAATCAGAGGAAAGAACAGACAGCAGAAATGGACCCACAGTCTTCAGGTATTAGACGTATCAGACACAGACTTTAAAACAACTATACTTTATACCCATGTAAAGCTGTACGTATAAAGTATGTGTATAAACAACTATTCTTTCTACATATATAACTTTATATGTGTATAAAGAAATAAAAGTTAGAAAATATCTTCAGCAAAAACTGGAAACTTACTAAAAGTGCTGTAACATATTTTGAAAGAACAAACCAGAACTTCTAGAATTGAAAAATACAAAAACCAAAAGTAAAAACTCAGTAGTTTGTACCCCGTAAAAGAGAATATTAATAAAGTAGAAGAAATATTGGAAGAAAGTATCAAGAATGTAGAACAGAGAGACAAAAACAGGGAAAAGATGAAAGATAGGTTGAGAGGTATCAAGGATGAAGTGAGAAGGTCTAATATACCTTTAAGCAGGACTTACAGAAAGAAGACCGGGCAGGGGCAGTACTGGAACAGGTGGCGGCTGACAGAGTGTATCAGATCACAGGGTCAAGAATCCCAGTGAATCCCAAGCAAGATGAGTAATTTAAAAAGGCTATAACTAGATAAATCATAACGAAACTGCGGAAAACCAAAGACAGAGGAACATCTTAAAAGTAGCTACAGAAAGAGGTAGAGATGAACTCTCAGTGAGTGACGATATGACAGCTTTCTTCCACAAAGCTGCAACAGAAGCCAGAAAGATAAACGATACTTTGAGGTCATGCCTGTGAGAGAATGTAACTCCCAATCTAGAATTCTGTAAAATTGAGGGCACAAAAGGGACATCTTCAGACAAAGTTGATCATCAGCAAATCCTCCTAAAGGAATCATAGGGGCTACACAGGAAGCAAGAGGAAAGCGATTCCAGGTGGAGGGTTTGAAACATAAGAAAGAATGGAGACTAATTTGCCTGGTATTTTTTCTTTTGTTGGTCATGCTTTTGGTGTCAGATCCAAGATCAGGAAGGTTTACCCCTGTGTTTCCTTCTTATATTTAGGTTGTTCGACTACATTGTGGTTGTCTGTCCATTCTGGGTGAATGTTTGTATATGGAATGAGGTAGGGGTCCAGTCTCCTTCTCTTGCACGTGGACATCCGCTGTTCCAGCACCATTTGTCGAACATCTGTTCTTTTCCCATCAAGTGGTCTTGGCACCCTTGACGAAAATCAATTGGTCATACATGTCTGGGTTCATTTCTGGATTCTCAGTTCTATTCCACATTGGTCTATGTATCTGTCCTTATGCCAGTAACACACTATTTTGATTACCGTAGTTTTGTAGTAAGTTTTGAAATCCGGAAGCGTGAGTCCTTCAGCTTTGTTTTCTTTTTCTCATTGTGGTTTTGGTTTGCATTCCCCTGAGGATGAATGATGTCACACCACTTTGGAAGAAGAATAAAGTGGGCGGGACTTGCTCTTCATGGAGATCAGCAAACTACTGCCTGAAGGTGAACTTTCCTTTGGCTTATTTTTGTTTGAACCCTTAGTTTAAAAAAAAAAATTTTTTTTTTACATTTGAAGAAGAAGAATATGCAGTAAGGATGACAGTATGTGGTCACCATAACCTAAAACATTTACCATCTGGATCTTTACAGAAAAAGTTTGCTATCCCCTTCTGTAATAGGTACTGAGATTTTTTTTTAAAACAATTTAATAACCAGTATAGTGGAGGTATTGGAACAGAATAAGGTAAGCAAATTGGTGGAACCACATAGAGAACAATGAAGATGGATCCCTATACACACACCCAATTTCAAATGGCTTAGAGACCTAAATATGAAAAGCAAAACGGTATATCTTTTAGGAGGTGATATAGAAGAATCTTCATGATCTTGGGGGTGGGGAAGAGTCGAAGTCATTAAAACTGCAAATGCAGAAAGAAAAGATTAATACTTTGACTACCATCAAATTAAGAACTTCTGTTCATCCAGAGAACATGTTCACCATTTATAACCTGCAAAGGAAACGTGTCCAGAATGTTTAAAGAACCTCCACAAACCTGCCAGAAATAGGCAATTCAATAGAAAAATGGATTCAAGGCTTGAAAGGCATTTCTGAGAAGAGGAAATGATATTATACGCTCACCAGATTTCAGAAACTAAGACATTTGACAGTTCCAAGAGTTGGCAAGGATGTGGAGTAACAGGAACTCTCATATTGAATACATCCTGGTGCTGGGGTGGGGGGTGTAGACTGGGGCCCCCAATTTAGAAAGCAGATTGGTATTGCTCACTAAAGCGTAAGATATGTATTCCTTGTTGCTGAATAGTCCCACTCCTAGGAACACATAAAGGCAGGTATGCAAGCGTTCATAGCAGCATTATTCATAGTTGGAAACAATCCAAATGTCCCTCAAGAGTAAGATGGTAAATACACTGATTTTTATTCCTGAGTACTGCAGAGAGCGTGGGCAAAGGACAGCTCCCCTCACCAGACGTGTGACGTTGAGCTAAAGAAGGCAGACACGGAAGAATACCCATTGCGCGCGTGCACTTTCATGCCACGAAACGTACATACACACAGCATGATTACCTTAAAAGTGCAGCCACCGTGCTGAGGAACACATGCTAATGGGATAAAACTACAAGGAGAAGTGACAGGTTAAGAAATAGTATCACCAGCATCAGCATAGGAGTCAGAGAGCATATCATGAGGGCATTTCTGGGGTGCAGGTCATGGTCCACTCCCGGCCCCGGGGGGTCGCTGTTTTGTCAGTTCAATTGTGCATTTTTCCTTTATGCACTTTTCTTATATGATGCCATAATTTATAAGAATAAGGATTTGAAAGGGAAAATATAATTAGATGAATACGCAGAAATTATTTGTGAATAGTGTTGATTGTATTGCTTACAAAAGCAGAAACAAAAAGGAAATAATCTAAGTACTGTCCAGTAGGGGTTGGCTGCCTAAATTAGGATACTGACCACGCGACAGAATGCTATACAGCTGTTAGAAAACCTAGAAGAAACTGTGTGTTGGCATAGAAAGAAGTCCCTGAAAAATCAAGTGGGAAAAGCAGATTAAAAATCAGTTATATATACAGGAGAGTCCTGTCTCTGTTTAGAAAGTGAAAAAAAAGTGTGTGTGTGTGCATGTGTGTGTGTGTGTGTATATATATATATATATAAATGCATAGAAAATCTAAAGCTGGAGAAAACATATCCACTGAACCATCTCAGCTGTTATCTTCCTTTTTTATTTTATATATGTTTAAAATTACAAAAATATATATTCTTAAAATTACCTAAAAATTTTAATTGAGGTAGAAATATGTATTATTTTTGTAATCAGAAAAGGCCATGGAAACATTTTTAAATGAATTAGAAAAATTAATGTCTGCAGAAAACAATTTTATAAATCTTATGCATTGTTTCTGAAAGAAATCTTAGGGTTTAAATAATTCTGGTTAGCTATAACGTACTATTAATCTGAAAGTTTCGAAGGATGGTAGCGTCAACCTCCTTCCCAACTCCTTTTACCAGATTTCAACAAATTTAGTCAACCTCAGCAAGTGCTCAGTGAGCTGGAGGAATGGGAAGAGCCCCGGCCTCACGCACCACTTTTACTCCATATTTTTGGAGCTTCAGCTCCACAATCGAAGAGGGCAGCAGTGCCTTCCTGTTAGGTCGACTCTGAGAAGTGTGGTAGCACCGGGCACCATGCCTGGGGTGCAGTGTTTGTTTAATTATCCAGGTCACATATGCGGAGTTTCTCCTGTGCTCCCTGCGGCCATGGGCTGCAGAAGGAGCACCTCACCCCTTCCCCTCACCCAGAGCCAGGGTCCAGACGCCTGCAGAGGCAACCTGCCTCACACAGAGGGTGGAGAAATCCATGCGAGCGGGAATCATCGGTCAGGGTGTGGTGGAGGAAATCAGACCTTAACTTGGATGGGGTTCTATTGAAAGATGGAATTCTCAAAGGAAGCTGGGAGGGAGGAGGGTGTTGATGGTCGATAAAATCCATAAGTAGTAATCAGACTTTGAAACACTTAGTTAACTTGTGAAAGAAGCACCTAGAAAAATCAAGGGTTGCTCTATTCTGGCTGCCCTTAAAAAAGCTTTTCTGAGAATTTCTCATTTAAGCCAACTGAAACAGTTGATTTATTAACTGGTTAGACCTTTTTTCTTTTTTCTAAATTTTGGTAAAATATGCATTTTTCTTTTTTATGTCTCTTGTCACTAAACCTTTCTAGCAGACCAGTGTTAACAGTTGAGCAGGTGTATCCCAGTGAGTCTTGGGAAAGTTCAGGTTAAGGTGCTGCGGCTTAGTCTGTGTGTGTGAGCATTTCCTCCAAGGAATGGATTCCCTGTGGATGTGACTGCAGCTGTGGCTTGCCACTCAGTACGGAGGTGAGAAGATGGGAAGCGTTCCTCATCTTCTGAACTTGGAAGGCATCTTCGCTAGGATCACCAGGAACCCCTCAAAAGTTTTTATTAATATTCTCTGCTTGTAAGTAGTTTCAAGGTTTAGAAGTACCTCAGAGTTATTATTTAGGAGCCTTTCATATCTGAGTGGGCGGATTCCACAGCAGTAGTATTTGCCCCATGGTGTCTGTCTGAGCCTGCTCGGGCTACCATAACAAAATACAGCAGGCTTGGCGGTGTAAACAACAAACATTTATTTCCCACAGTCCTGGAGGCTGGGAGTCCAAGACCAAGGTGCCAGCAGATTTGGTTCTTGGTGAGGGTCCTGCTCCTGGCTTGCAAACGGCTGCCTTCTCTGCTCACGTGGCCTCTTCTTTGTGCCCTCGGAGAGAGAGAGCTCTGGTCTCTCTTCCTCTTCTTACAAGGACACTAATTCCATCGTGGGGACTCCACCTTGTGACTTCATCTAAACCCAGTTACTCCCGAAGGCCCCACCTCCCAATACTATCGCTTTGGGGTTTAGGGCTTCAACACAAGAATTTGGGGTCGGGGGGACAGTCAGTTCACAGCCATGTCCCTTCCCTTGCTCCCTCTTCCTCACTACCTTTCCCAAAGGCAGTTAATTAACCAGCCTCT
The DNA here is from genome assembly GCF_003031525.2 of Neophocaena asiaeorientalis asiaeorientalis. Classification (NCBI taxonomy): domain Eukaryota; kingdom Metazoa; phylum Chordata; class Mammalia; order Artiodactyla; family Phocoenidae; genus Neophocaena; species Neophocaena asiaeorientalis. The sequence continues at coordinate 2,110,787 of NW_020175045.1, forward strand.
TTTTCCCTCCGCTCACTCCAGTCCTCTGTGTTTATTTCTGTAAGGAGACAAGTTTTATTACGTGTTCAGCTACATTTCCAGATCTATGTCATCATTTTCATATGCTGGAATAAGAATGCATTATAATTAAAATGGGATTTCCCTCATTTCCTGCCAAGAGTTTTAAACCCAGAGAATTAGATTGCATTAAGTTTTTTATTTTAAAAGAGTCCCCAGCCCCATGAGCTTTGAGAAAATCAGAATGCAGTGAGAGAAAAGTAGGGACCAGGGTTTGAGTTTGCCCGGTTTAGAATGCTGATGTAGAAATAGTAAGGTAGCTCTGAGGCACATTCAGCCCTGATGAGCCACAGGACAAGGGAGCTCTGCTTTTTGGCTTCTTCCTCTGCCATTTCAAGTCTAGTATAATGTTAACAAAACTCATTACAGGAATCTCTGGGCAGTAAATGGGTTTTATTCCTTGAAACACAAGTTAATTTTTATTCACAGTCTGGCACTGCTCCTTCCATGACAGTGTTTCATTGTAAAGTTCTTAAAGACCAAACTAATGGTGGGAATGAGATGCTTTGGTGACATGGACACACGACATTGGAATAAGCGGTTCTGGTTGGAACTTGTTTTAATAAGGCTTTGATCTCCCCCCTTAAGCGATGTTTGATATAAAAGGAATGCCTTTTGGCTGTGGTCTGTTGCACTGGACATTCTGCAACATTCTGGGGCATTTTAGCAAATCCTTCAGAGCTTTTTTCTGAGTTTGTATTTCTCAAGCAGTATAATGGGACAAGCCTGCCTGTCTCACCAACACAGTTCATGTTTCAGACCAAATGTGACTGTCCCTGGAGTCCGGGCGTCACTCCTTGCTCCGCTGAGCCAACGGGGCAGTGACTTCTGCGGTGACCAGTGCAGCCCCCAGGTCCCCTCTTCTGCTTCATCCAGGCTCTGCTGTCAACTTGCTGATCATCGGCTGCCTGTTCTTGCATCTCTCTCCTTTTCACTCTCTCTTTCACAATTCTCACATTTCAAATGTTTTATCCTTCAGCTTCTCTTCCAGGATACCTTTCTCCACCCGGCTTTTGTCCACGGGGATGCGTTCCTCCTCTTTGCTGGTGTCGTGGCAGCTGCAGAATTGCAGAAGTCTGCTCTAGCCAGAAAAAGACTGGCGGCCCGCCACCGCGGCCCCAGGTGTTGTCTTGGGGAAGGATTGGGGGTGGCTGAGAGAGGGAAGAGGGCAGCAGATGAACAGGAGCCAGCCACAGCGTGGAAGCCAGGCGTCCTGGCCTGTCCTTCTCTGACACTAACTTTAATCACTCACACTCCTCAGAGCCCTCATTTCCTTCTTCTCACTGTCTCACGGGTGTGCTGCCTGCCAAGACAGTGTCTGCAGAAGTGCTCTGAAAGCACAGGCACCAGGTAGAGGAAAGTTACAAGGCTGCTGTCCAGATGATACCTTCAGCATCCTTCAGTGGTCCTCATGTATTAACAGAGCTGGCAAAGAACTTTGGCCACGGTTCTGTTTGAGACACTGGGCAGAGTGGTCCTCCTGAGCTCTGGTGACTAAGACAGAGGGATTGCGAATCAAGGCTCTAATTTCAGATATTTTTTTCTTCCTCTCTGTTATTCTTTACCTGTTCTTTATCTTCCAGAACTTCTTACTTAAATCTCAATCTCCCAAGACTGTTCAGGATGGCTCTATCTCATTCCAGTCAATGTATATGGTGATATTTAGCCCCAAACAAGGTTTTAAAATACAGAAAAAGCAGTGTAGAAACTCCAGAAAATGGACAACTCGATCGAGCCTATTAAAATAAAACCTTAAAACCCAAGAAACTAGTTGCCGTGGTTGCCTATATAGAGGAGAGCTGGGTAGCTGGGAGACAGACTTACTTCTCCAATGTCCCACTTCCCACCCTCCCTTTTTTTTTTTAACTTTTAATTTTGTGCTGTGTTGTATTACCTATTCAAAAATTTCCTGGTTTCAAACCTTTCTACAAAGCTATAGTAATCAAAATAGTATGGTATTTGCATAGAGACAGACATTTTGACCAACGGAATACTATAGAGAACCCAGAAATAATCCCTTGCATATATGTTCAAATGATTTTTTGACAAGGGTGCCAAGACCATTCTATGGGGAAAGGACAGTCTTTTCAACAAAAGGTGCTGGTGCTGGAAAAAACTGGAACTTCACATGAATGAAGCTGGACCCTCGCCTAATACCATATACGAAAATGAACTCAAAATGGATTATAGACCTAAATATAAGACTGAACACTATAAAACTCACAGAAGAAAACATGGGGCAAAACTTCATGACACGGGATTTGGTGATCATTTTGTGAATATGACGCCAAAGGCACAGGCAACAAAATGAAAAATAGACAAATTGGATTCTACAAGAAAATTATAAGATTTTGTGCATTAAAGGAGACTATCAGCAGAGTAAAAAGACAACCCACAGAATGGGAGGAAACATTTGCAAATCATTTATGTTATAAGAGATTAATATCCAGACCATATAGAGAATTCTCCAAACTCGACAAAAAAATAAACTCTCTGACTCAAAAATGGACAAAGGACTTGAACAGACACTGCCAAAGAATATATGCAAATGGCCAGTGATGATATGAAAAGATGCTCAACATCACTGATTATTAGAGAAATACAAATCTTCCACCTCATACCCATTAGGATGGCTACAGTGTTTTAAAAAATAAGTGTTGGTGAAGATGTAGAGAAATTGGAACCCTTGTACACTGTTGTGGGATTATAAAAAGGTGTGGCCACTGTGGGAAACAGAATGACAACTCATTAAAAACTTAAAAATAAGATTACTGTATGATCCAGCAATTCTACTTCTGGGTATACTTAAAGGAATTGAAAGCAGGGTCTTGAGATATTTGTACACCCATGTTCATAGCTGCATTATTCACAATAGCTAAAGCATGAAAGCAACCCAGGTATCCATCAGTGGATAAATGGATAAGCAAAGTGTGTTGTATATACATACAATGGAATATTATTCAGCCTCGGAAAGGAAGTCCTGTCATGTACTGCAGTGCATGAATCTTGAGGATCTTCTGCTAAGTAAAGTAAGCCAGTCTACTAAAAGAGAAACACTATATGACCAGTCATATGAAATACTTAGAATATTCAAAATCATAGGCACAGAAAGTAAAATGGTGATTGCCAGGGGCTAGGAGCAGGGGAGAATGAGAAGTTATTTTTTAATGGTTACAGAGTTTCTGCTTTACAAGATTAAAAGAGCTGTGGAGAATAGTGGCAATGCTTGCGCAACATTATGGATATATTTAACACCGCTGAACTATTAAGCAGTTGTATACAAAAGACAGAAAGAGGGGAGACAAAAACAGGAACAACGAAGATGACAAGTAGAAAACAGTAACAAATATGACAGCTGTTAATCCAGCTATATCAATAATCCCAAAATACTGGAGATTAAACAACACACTTCTGGAACTTCTGTGATGGCACAGTGGTTAAGAATCTGCCTGCCAATGCAGGGGACACAGATTCAGTCCCTGGTCCGGAAAGATCCCAGGTGCCGTGGAGCAACTAAGCCCATGCACCACGAGTACTGAGCCTGCGCTCTAGAGCCCGCAAGCCACAACTACTGAGCCTGCATGCCATAACTACTGAAGCCCAGGCACCTAGAGCCCATGCTCCACGACGAGAGAAGCCACTGCAATGAGAAGCCCACGCACCGCAAAAAAGAGTAGCTGCCGTTCACTGCAACTAGAGAAAGCCTGCGCACAGCAATGAAGACCCAACAGAGCCAAAAATAAATAAATAAATTTTAAATAAATAAACAACACACTTCTAAATAACACGTGGATAAAAGAAGAAATCTCAGGAGAAATTTTTAAATATTTTGAACTAAGTAAAAATGAAAACAAGACTTATCAAAATTTGTGGGGTGCAGCAAAAGCAGTGCTTAGAGGGGAATTTGTAGCATTGAATGCTTATAGTAGAAAAGTATCTAAAATCAATTATCTAAGTTTTCACCTTAGAAAATTAGAAAACGAACAGCAAATTAAGTCCAAAGTGAACAGAAGAAAGATTTAAAACAAAGAATTAAATAGATAAAATCGCAAACAGGAAATCAGTAGAGAAAATCAACAAAACGAAAAGCTGTTTTTTGAAAAGATCAATAAAATCGATCATCCTCTAATCAAGCCATCTAAGAAAAAAAGAAAACATATAAGTTACTGATACCAGAAATCAGAGAGGACATCATTACAGATCCCGTGGTAATTGAAACGATATTAAAGAAATATTATGAACAACTCTGTGCCCATAAATTTGATAACCTAATGAAGTGAACCAATTCCTTGGAAGTCACAATCAGCCAAAACTCACACAAGAAGAAGTAGATGCTCTGAATAGGCCTTTATCTATAAAAGAAATTGAATCAATAATTAATTACCTTCCTAAACCAAAAGCACCAGGCCCAGGTGGGTCCACTGGTGAATTCTACCAAATATTTAAAGAAGAAGTTATACCAATTCTCTGCAGTCTCTTTCAGAGGACAGAAGCAGAGGGAATAGTTCCTAACTCATTCTATGAAGCTAGTACTACCCTAATACCAAAATCAGACAAAGACATTCCCAGAAAAGAGAACTGGAGAACAGTCTCTCTCATGAACATGATGCAAAATTCTCAACAATGTTAGCAAATCAAATTCAAAAATGTATAAAAAGAATTATACACTATGACCAGGTGGGCTTTATATCAGGTACATAAGGCTGGTTCCACATTCAAAAGTCAGTGTGATTCATCACATCAACAGAGTAAAAAAGAAAAATCACATGATTATATCAATAGATACAGAAAACTCATGTGACAAAATTCAGCACCCATTCGGGATAAAAACTCTCAAACTAGGAATAGTGGGAAACTTTCTCAACTCAGTAAAGATGATCTACAAAAAACCTACAGCTAATAACGTCATGCTTATTGGTGAGAAACTCAAAGCTTTCCCATTAAGATCATGTACAAGGTAACAATGGCCCCTCTCACCACTTCTTTTCTACATCATATTGGAAATCCATGCTAACGCAGTAAGGCAAGAAAAGGAAGTAAAAGGTATACAGATTGAGAAGGAGGACATAAAACTGTTTGCAGAAAACGTGATCATCTATATAGAAAATCCAAAAGAATTGACAGAGAACTCACGGAACTAATAAACAATGATAGCATGGTTGCAGGATGCCAGGTTAATTTCCAAAATTCAGTTGTTCTCCTATATACCAATAATGAACAAGTGGAATTTTAAATTTAAAATACAATATCATGGACATTAGTGCCCCCCAGCCAAATGAAGTACTTCGGCATAAACCTAATAACAAAATATGTACAAGGTCTACATGATGAAAACTACAAAACTCTGATGAACAAAATCAAAGAACTAAATGGAGAGATATTCCATGTTTCATGGATAGGAAGACTTGATGTTGTCAAGATGTCACTTCTTCCCAACATCTATAGATTCAGTGTAATCCCAATCCAAATCCCAGCACATTATTTCACAGATATCGACAAACTGCTTCTCACGTTTATATGGAGAGGCAGGGACTCAGAATAGCCAAGACAATATTGAAGGAGAAGAGCAGATTTGGAAGAGTGATGCTACCTAACTTTAAGGTATGTCCTGGAACCGATTCCCGCAGATACCAGGAGACGAATACATGTAGTGACAGAAGCAGGACAGTGGTTGCCTGGAGACAGAAAAGGACTGCAGGAGAGAGGAAGGGACATGTGGGAACTTTTGAGGGTGATGGATTCATGTTCATTACCTTGAATGTAGTGATGATCCCCCAGGTGTATGCATACGTCAAAAGTTAATAAACTGTACACTTTGAATATGTGTAGTTCCTTGTATGTCAATTATACCTCAGTAATGCTCTTTTTTAAAAAAATAATTTTCTTAATTCACTGGATCAGGTTTTAAATGGATTCTTTTCCTGGTGCCATATGAAAGTAACTCATTGAAAGGCAGCTTCTTTGAATGTCACTGTCTTTTTTTTTTAAACATGTACTCAGTTCTCCAATACCTGGGATGTGACTCGATGATGGGGAGGGGAAGGAAAAGACTGCCTTTCTTAAAGAGTTCCCAGAACAAAGCAATCTGGGTGCTACCCTAAATCCCAACTGATAATACTTTGTAATGTGTAGCCTATGTGCCATACTACTTTCCAAAATCTGAAATTTCTTTTTTTTTAATTTATTTTATTGAAGTATAGTTGATTTACAATGTTGTGTTAATTTCTGCTGTACAGCAAAGTGATTCAGTTATGCATATATATACATTCTTTTTCATGTTATCATCCATTATGGTTTATCATGGGATATTGAATATAGTTCCCTGTGCTATACAGTAGGACCTTGTTGTTTATCCATTCTATGTATAATAGTTTGCACCTGCTAATCCCAAACTCCCAATCCACCCTTCCCCCACACCCCTCCCCCTTGACAACCACAAGTCTGTTCTCTATGTCTGTTTTCTTTTTCGTAGATAAGTTCATTTGTGTCATATTTCAGATTCGACATATAAATGATATCATATGGTATTTGTCTTTCTCTTTCTGACTTCACTTTAGTATGATAATGTCTAGGTCCATCCATGTTGCTGCACATGGCATCATTTCATTCTTTTTTATGGCTTAGTAGTATTCCATTGTATATATGTACCGAATCTTCCTTATCCATTTATCTGTTGTTGGACATTTAGGTTTTTTCCATTTCTTGGCTGTTATGAATAGTGCTTTATGAACATAGAGGTGCATGTATCTTTTCGAATTATAGTTTTGTCTAGATATGTGCCTAGGAGTGGGATTGCTGGATCATATGGCAACTCTGGTTTTCTGAAGAACCTCTATATTGTTTTCCATAGTGGCTGCACCAATTTACATTCCCACCAACAGTGTAGAAGGGTTCCCTTTTCTGCACACCCTCTCCAGCATTTGTTATTTGTAGTCTTTTTAATGATGGCCATTCTGACCAGTGTGAGGTAGTACCTCGTTGTAGTTTTGATTTGCTTTTCTCTAATAATTAGCGATGTTGAGCATCTTTTCATGTGTCCGTTGGCCATCTGTATGTCTTCTTTGGAGAAATGTCCAAGTCTTCTGCCCATTTTTTGATTGGGTTTTTTGTTGTTGTTGTTATTGAGTTGTATGAGCTGTTTGTATATTTTGGAAATTAAGCCCTTGTTGGTCTCTTCATTTGCAAATATTTTCTTGTAGGTTGTCATTTTGTTTATGGTTTCCTTTGCTGTACAAAAGCTTGTAAGTTTGATTAGATCCCGTTTATTTTTGCTTTTATTTCTATTGCCTTGGGAGACTGACCTAAGAAAACATTGTACGATTTATGTCAGAGAATGTTTTGCCTATGTTCTCTTCTAGGAGTTTTATGGTGTCATGTCTTATATTTAAGTCTTTAAGCCATTTTTAGTTTATTTTTGTGTATGGTGTGAGGGTGTGTTCTAACTTTATTGATTTCCATGCAGCTGTACAACTTTCCCAACACCACTTGCCGAAGAGACTGTCTTTTCTCCATTAATGTTTTGTAGTTCTCGGCATGTAAGTCACCTCCTTGGTCAGGTTTATTCCTAAGCATTTTATTTTTTGATGTGATTGTAAAAGGGATTGTTTCCTTGCATTCCCATTCTGATATTTCATTGTTAGTGTAAAGAAATGCAACCGATTTCTGTATGTTAATCTTGTATTCTGCTACCTTGCTGAATTCACCTATCAGTTCTAGTAGCTTTTGTGTGGAGTCTTTAGGGTTTTCTATATATAGTATCATGTCACCAGCATATAATGACAGTTTTACCTCTTCCCTTCCAATTTGGATACCTTTTATTTCTTTTTCTTGTCTGATTGCTGTGGCTAGGACTTCCAGGACTGTGTTGAATAGAAGTGATGATAGTGAGCATCCTTGTCATGTTCCAGATTTTAGCAGGAAGACTTTCATCTTTTCACCATTGAATATTATATTGTCTGTGTGTTTGTCATAAATAGCTTTTATTATGTTGAGATATGTTCTCTCTATACACACTTTGGTAAGAGTTTTTATCAATAATGGATGTTGAGTTTTATCAAATGCTTCTCTACATCTATTGATGATCATGTGATTTTTGTCTTTTCTTTTGTTGATGTGGTGTGTCACATTGATTGAATCATCCTTGTGACCCTGGGATGACTCCAACTTGGTTGTGGTGTATGATCTTTTTTATGTGTTGTTGGATTCTGTTTGCTAATGTTTGTTGAGAATTTTTGTATCTGTAGTCATCAAAGATATTGGCCTGTAATTTTCTTTTTTGGTAGTGTCTTTGTCAGGTTTTGGTATCAGGGTGATACCGGGGTGATGGTGGCTTCAGAGAATGTCTTTGGGAGTGTTCCCTCCTCTTCAGTCTTTTGAAAGAGTTTGAGAAGGATCAATATAAGTTCTTCTTTGTATGTTTGGTAGAATTCGCTTATGAAGCCACAGGACATCCTAGCACTTTTTTGTTTGTAGGGAGTTTTTTTTTTTTTTAATTACAGACAAAATCTGAAATTTCTGAATTCTAAAATACATTTATCTAGTCCTAAGGGTTTCAAGGAAAGGGATTGTAATACAAATGAAATGAAGAATAAAAAATTAAAATTTGAATAAGCCAGTCACGAGATAACTCTAACTCCTAAAAAGACCGGGAGATACTTGTTCTCATGTGTGTGAGAAACTTACATAAAGAGTATTCATGTCATCGTTGTTCACAATCGCAAAACACTGGCAATACCCTAAGTGGCCGTTGATAGGCTCAGCTAAGTTTTTGTACATGTATTCAGTGGAATGCTGTATAGCAATTTCTTTTTAATTTGGACACTTATAATACATAAGTTAACTCAAAATGGATCAAAGAACTAAACCTAAGACCTAGAACTAGAAAACACTTAAAAGAAAACTGGGGGAGAAGCTTCATGACTTTGGACTTGGCAATGATTTCTTGACTAGAACCCTGAAAGCACTGGCAACAAAAGCAAGAATAGACAAATGGAACTACATCAAACTTTAAAACTTTTGTGCATCAAAGGGACACAGTCAACAGAATGAAAAGGCAACCTGTGGAATGGGAGAAAATATTTGCCAATCATATAGCTGATAAAAGGTTAATATCTAAAAAAAACATATATATATTAAAAACCTCTACGACTCAACAGCAAAAAACAGCCCCTATTTTTAAATGAACAAAGGATTTGAATAGATATTTCTGCAAAGATGATAAACAGAAATGGTCAACAACATATGAAAAGATGCTCAACCTCAGTAATCATCAGTGAAATGTAAATCAAAACCACAGTGAGATATTACCTCTCACACCTGTTAGGATGGCTGTGATAAAAAGAAAAAACAGAAAGTAACAAGTCTTGGTGAGAAAAATGAGAAATTGGAACCCTTCTGCACTGTTGCAGGGATTGTAAAATGGTGCAGGTGCTGTGGAAAACAGTATGAAGGTTTCTCCAGAAATTAAAAATAGAACCACAACATGATCCGGCAACAGCACTTTTGCACATGTATACAAAAGAATCCAAAGCAGATTCTCAGAGATAGTTGCATACCCATGTTCATATCAGCATTACTCACAATAGCCAAGCAGTGGAAGCAACACAGGTGTCCTTTAACAAATAAACAGATGAACAAAATGTGGTCCATCCAAACAGTGGACTATGATTCAGCCTTAAAGAGGAAGGAAATCTTGTCACATGCTACAGCAGAGATGAACCTTGAAGACATTATGTTAAGAGAAATAAGCCAGTCACAAAAAGACAAATACTGTGTGATTTCACTTACATGAGGTACCTACAGTAGATTCATAGAAACAAAGTAGGATACCAGGGGCTGAGGGAGAGGAATGGGAAGTTGTTGTCGGATGGGTTCAGAGTTTCCGATTTTCAAGTTGAAAATATTCTGGAGACCCATTTCACAACAATGTGGGGGTACTTAACACTGTGAGCCACACACTTAAGCATAGTTAAGATGGTAAGTTTTATGTTACTTGTTTTTTACAATTCTTAAAAAAAAAAAAAGATACATGTGTGTTAATATGCAACAGAGCATACAAGATACATTGTTGCGAATAAAAACAGGATCTAGAACTTCCAACTTGTTTCTGATTTTCTTTACCTTTTTAAAAAAAATTTTAATAGATCTTTATTGGAGTATAAATGCTTTACAATGTTGTGTTAGTTTCTGTTGTACAACAGTCAGTCAGCCATATGCATACATATGTCCCCGTCTCCCTCCCACCCTCCTCGTCCCACCCCTCTAGGAGGTCACAAAGCACTGAGCTGATCTCCCTGTGCTGTGCGGCTGCTTCCCACTAGCTGTTTTACATTCGGTAGTGTGTATATGTCGATGCCACTCTCTCACTTCGTCCCAGCTTACCCTTCCCCCTCCCCGTGTCCTCAAGTCCATTCTCTACGTCTGTGTCTTTACCTTTAATTGAATGTTTGAGCCACAAAATTCAGGAGTTCTCAGCTTTAGAGAGTACCCACTATTCCTGCTCACTCATTCACTTAACAAAATCTCGTATTGGCCTCTGCCATCGATCAGCCTGGCAAAACTGGTGTTACCTTTCCTTTAAATTTTAATGAAAGTGATAAATGTCAAGGGTTAAAATTTTGGAAAATGAGTTGGGGTTCCTTGGGATCCGAGTTCCTAGGGTTATGGCTCCCGTCCCTTCAAGGAAAGGTCTTCATTTTCCTCGTGATGCAGATTATTACTTTTTCACTGCACAAAATCTAACAGACCTACCTCAACGCTTTGTGCATTCAGCCTGGACAGAAGCATTTTAAATAATTAATTCTTCCTTAAGTCTCCAAGGATTTCATTCCTTGAGAGGATCGGGCCAAAGTAAGTCCAGCTGTAATTAATCTCTGCATTCCCTTCAGGATTCGTTGGCACCTGCTGTGAGAAATGAGAGAGGAAACTTCAGGTGCCTCCCTAGAACCCAACTGTGGCTGAAACCTCCAGGGCCATTTATTCAGCTCCCCTCCAGTCCCAGAGAAACAAAGACGACTCAACTGCACTCAAACAAAGCTACAGTTGAGAGGACAGGCCGTGGCTTTGATTAAGCTAGCTGATAGGCACTGGATTAGAGACGGTTTTGGTTTCTTTCCCTCAAGTAAGAATATGAGAATTGAAGCCTTAGAAATTGTTTTGAATTCTTTTTAAAGTTATCACTTTCACAAAATACTTGAGTAAGAAGAAATTCTTTAGCATTAGGTGAAATAAAATTATGAATGTGGATCCCTAAGCTGTGGTAGAGAAAATCATTCATTTATATGTTAGAAACAAAACCTGCTCTCCAGATGCCAACGGAGAGGAGTCTGGATTATGAAATAAAAGTGAGCTCCCCCATGATACTAACACATAAGCTATTTGTCAGGAGGAATGGTTTGGAGGATTCAAACAGCTGAACAGATAAACTTCATGCATAATCTCAACTGGAATCTAGTCAGCAAATTCCCAGGACCACGAATGATAAACCAGTGAATAATAAACAGTAATAAGCCAGAGAGGCTACCAGTACAGCAGCCTTCGGGAGACTGCTAGAAAATGTATGCCTTTTAGGGGAGAGCCATGGACCTGTTCTCCCATAACATCTTTACAGGGCAGTTCAGTGCATGACCAGGCAGACACGGTCGGTCCTGTGTGTGAGTCCCTAAAGCAGGCCTTCTACAGAGCAGCACCATCTCATTACTCTTACCTGTGCAAGAGGATTTCTGGAAACGGACTCTGAGTAGGTATTTCACTGGCTGACTTTTTGAAGTATTGTTAACAGCCTTCCTCAGATAGCATCTGTGCCCATGTTTACAAGCATAGAATGTCTCCGATTATCATTTTTAATTTCTTTAACTTTTTGTTTTGACATCATTTCGAACTACAGAAAAGTTTCAAGAGGAGTGCTGAGGACTCCAGTCACTGGCTTACTCTCCTTTTCTCCCCACTGCCTTTCTCATTCTCTATCGCATATAATTTTTTCTCTGAATGCTTTTTTTTTTTTATCCTTGTCTTACGTCAAAATTGTAAGACACGGACGGCCTGATATACTTCCAGTCAGATGCCAAAGTGTTTTAATAAATTAACAAGGATAGTGATTTTCTCCCTTTTTCATAAGGACACATTGTAAAGAGGGCTTTGTTTCTAATTTCTAAAAGAGGGTACGCTTTTAGTCTAATGTGAAGGAAGATTTTGACAGTGAATAAATGTGAGAAAAATGGGGAAAACGCGACTAAGCAGGCCTCTCTGGGCAGAATATGTCCAGGCCTCTCACGATGCTGCGGCTCCCAGGGAAGAGGGGCCGTTTGCTTCGGCCCAGACCTTGCTCCAAGGACGTCTCGGCAGAGGGGATGCACTTTGGGAATCCCTGGACTAGAAGGTAGATAGGCCAACACCAAAATTCGCTTTCACCTTCCTTCCTTAGGGGGTTCTGAGAGGCCCAGACTCGCATCTGCACAGGAAGGAAGGTCAAGCTCAGACCCTCCAGGGGTCCCAGTGCCATCCTCCTCCACTCACTGTGGCAGCACCAGCCTAGGCCTGGAGGGTCTGGGGATGGGGGCTCATTCAGGAGCCTGTCGTTCCATTTAGTGACAACTTGGTTTCCGTTTAAGTGACGTTCAGGGCCTGTGTAACTTCCTGCCGCTATTTTGTTAAATAGCTGTGGTTTAATAAAGATGATAACAGACTTTATAATTGGAGTTTTACCTGCCCTGAAAATTTTGAGCCCCTGAAAGAGTTCTTAGACCTGAACCAATGTTCACCTACTTAGGAGTCTTTAAATGGAGATGATTAATTCTCAGTATGAGCAAAACAGCATTTTTGAATAAATAACTCAATTTTATGGAAACTTCCCTTTTTTATGCAGCTTTTTTAAAGTGTACAAATCAGTGACTTTTAGTAAACTTACCACGTTGTGCAGCCATCACCATAAGGCAGTTTTAGAACCTTTCCATTGTCCCAGTAAGGTCCCTCACGCCCATGTACACTGAAGCCCAGTCCCCAGTCCCCGGCAGCCCCACATCCACGTTGTGTCTCCGTAGATTCTCTGGGTATTTCCTATAAATGGAGTCATACGGTGTGTGGCCTTCCGTGCCTGGCTTCTTTCCCTTAGCTTAATGTGTTCAAGGTTCCTCCATATTGTAGCATGTGTCAGTATTCCATTCATCTTTATCCCTAACTAGTATTCTGCTATGTGGGTAAACCTTTCCTTTATCTACTCACCAGTTGTGTGATGGGCATTTGGGTTGTTTCCACTCTTCGGCCAGAAGAAAGCTGCTGTGAATACTCTTATGCATCATTCTTAAAGGAAATGTAAATATATTAATGGTGCTTACGAGAGGGAGGAAAGTTTGCTCGTTGGGGGTGGTTTTCACGATAGGTGGTATTTTATTTTTTCCCTGTCTTTCCTCTTACCCAACATTGCATGAGAATTTAGGGTCCCTTAACGATGGTGAGTTGGTGGTTGGTTCTGGTGAAAGGAAAGGGCAAGCCTGTCTCTCCAGAGAAACTCCACGGAGCACCATAAATCAGCAGTGGTGGCCCAGAGAGGGAAGTTCCCCCCCTTCTCTCATTATTGCTCATTTCGGCCTTGGCTGAAGCTGGTCACCAGGAACAGCTTTTAGTTTACGAGGTTGGAAGTGGGTCGTATAATCTCTACTTTGGCTTCTCAGTGGATATTCTCTTTTAAAAAGGAACTTGGTCTACTAGTCTTAGTGCCGGATGTGATAGAACGTTGTGTCTTCCCTGAGCTTTAAGAAGCAAGATTTTGTGAAATAACCCTACAATTCACCCTTTTATTTACTGAGCTTAAAAAAGTGTTTTTTGGAAATGTCAAGCAAAACTCCCCATTTGAGAAGGTGGAAAACATGTTGTTTTGAGAAGCAATTTATTGACACCTTTCAAATGTGCCCTTTGTCAGGAGGCCCCGCTGCTCGGGCTGTGGGTGGCTTACGTCTCATTTGGCTCTGCTCCTGAGCAAATCCCTGATGTTGTTCTAAGGAGGAACCCCAAAAGTAGCCCGGATTGGGGTTTCCACACATTCGTGGCTGCTCCACCGGGGTGCGCCCTCTGAGACGTGGCACTTGGCTCAAGGGCCAAGGTCGAAGTTCTCTCTGGCCGGCTCTGGTTCTTGAGGGAAGAAAGCCAGCTGGATGTTTATTTCACATGCCATTTTCTGCTGCGGAGAAAAGAGACAGGGATTGATCAGGAAGCCTAGTTACTGACAGAGGTTGGTTCTCCAAATGGCCTGGCAAATCAGTTTCACAAAAGTGATGTCTTAAGACTCATCTTGGGTCTTGAATTGCACGTCACCTTTATAGGTGATTTTGACAGGCTGGCCTCTGTATTGCATTGTCTCCTTTGGTGACAAGCTAGAACCTAAATAAAGATCCCTTTATTCAGCCTGACGTGTTCTGTAACGTAACCTTTCTTAAGGCTGAGGTTTACTGATGTGCTTCTTTTTTAGGTTAGTTTTAAGAGTAGTTACTGGAAGTGCTGAATTTTGAAGTACCATAGCATGACCCAGTAATAACTACAACACAGGTACCAGTCAGTGCCTGCTTCCAGAATCTTCTTTACGATGCTTCTCATTGGGAAACATACATGTTTTTGTGGCAGCTCTCTCCAGGTATTGCACATCTTGAAATAATTTTTTTGTCTAGATCACTGGTCCATTTACAGTTGAAAAATGAGCTAGTACACGTCTGCAGAGCTTCATCCCACCCAACAGAGCTGCGTGGTGGCTGAGGTCGAGGGAGCCCGGGTAGCGTTTCCAAACGAGCATGTGCTCAGACAGTTGGCAAGGCCAAAGGAAGACGCCCTTGGTGGGTTACCTGTGCTGGACTCCGCATGTTCTCTGCCAGGTGAAGCAAATAAACGTGGGTGCTGAGTGCACACTGGCCCGCCCGCAGCCATGAAGCCGTCCTGTTCTAAACCTCCCTGGTTCCTGTCACATGTCGCGGGGACTGAGTCTCCCCTGTGAATTGTAATACCTTTGGCATTTACACTAAGCCGTGTGTTTTGGTGGGGTTTTCCTTTTTGGTGGGGGGGTGTCTCTTACGAAATCCTGCTTAACTTCGGGTCAGCAGTAAACTGCAGGCATGGCTGAGGGTGGAGAGGCAGTGGGCTCGTGGGGGGGCCCCGGGTGCAGAGGGCCTGCGGGCGGGGGTGCCGAGCCCGGGGTCCGGACCTGCCCGCCACGGGGTTGGGCCGCCGGCCCCCGCCCACGGGAGTGTCTGGCGCGGCCCCGCCCCTGGCCTTCCGTCCTCCCCGCCGGCCGCGGCTCCGGTTCCCTGAGCAGAGCTTGCCTTTTGCTGATTCCGAGCGCCAAGCGGCGAGCCCGCGGGTGAGTCAGGCTTTGGCAGACAGAGGGCTGCTTTGAGCCCTTCTCTTCCCCTTTTGTTCGGCCGAGGTGGGGGAGGATGGAGCGGCCCGCAGCAGGCGCCCTGGCGCCCTTCCACCGTGGGGGCGGGGCCGTCCGGACGACGTCCCCTCTCGTCCCAGTGCCTGGGCGCCGCCTCCCCGGCCTTAGTGGGCCGCCGGCCCCCGCCCACGGGAGTGTCTGGCGCGGCCCCGCCCCTGGCCTTCCGTCCTCCCCGCCGGCCGCGGCTCCGGTTCCCTGAGCAGAGCTTGCCTTTTGCTGATTCCGAGCGCCAAGCGGCGAGCCCGCGGGTGAGTCAGGCTTTGGCAGACAGAGGGCTGCTTTGAGCCCTTCTCTTCCCCTTTTGTTCGGCCGAGGTGGGGGAGGATGGAGCGGCCCGCAGCAGGCGCCCTGGCGCCCTTCCACCGTGGGGGCGGGGCCGTCCGGACGACGTCCCCTCTCGTCCCAGTGCCTGGGCGCCGCCTCCCCGGCCTTCGTGGCAGGAATGGGATTCCCATGCTTGCTCCGATCTCTTAACTTAATTCCTGTGAAGTGCCCTCGCGCTTATCCCTGGAGGCTGGCGGGTGGTCTCTGGTCGTGGGTTACAGCCCAGCCCTGCAAGTGGAGGGGTGAGAGGCTGGCCTTGGGGTTGAGCAGCCTCTTTGACCTTGAGCAAGTTAGCTTCTAAACTTTGCTTTCTTCCTCTGGCGAGCAGGAATAATCATACTATGTTTGGATCAAAGAAGATAACATATGTCACCAGCGTAGCACAGTACCGGGCACCGAGAGCCTGTTATTGGCGTTGTTGTCCAGCAGGGTGAGTGGTTTCTGCTGATCTGTGATTGTCCATAAGTCAAGTACCTATGAGCACTTGTTAGCCAGGCACTGTGCTAGGCCCTTATAACTCCTCCTGGAAATGAAACCTGTGTTCACCTCCTCAACCTCAGAGTCAGAGCTTTGTGGTGTCTGAATCAATAGTTTTGGCATGTCTTGATTTCACGGATTTCTCCACTGCTTTAAATTTTTCTTTAGGGGCTGGGGGCAGAGCTGGTAGTCGTGGTAGGGATGAGGGTGGAGCCCAGCATCTCTGCAGGCATGTGAGGGCGTCAGGTGACGCCAGGCTCCTGTAATGGCTAAGCTGGTGGGCAGCTGGACAGCCTGTGCTGTTCTCAAGTTCAGGCATTTCGCTGGTGTGACAGATGGGATGACGTGGGCTGGTTGGGAGTTGAATTTTAAGTGGCCATCTAAAGAGCTGGTTGGCACCAGCACTCCCGGAAGTGTGAATGCAGCCCTTCTAGCTGCTGTCTCTTCGCATTTTAATCGCAGCTGTGCTGGTGAGGTTTTGTTTTCCAGGAGCCATTCTGGTAACTGTTCATGATTTTGTTAAAGCAAATTTAAGTAAACGGGAAAGAAGAACCATTAGTTTCCAGATTGTAAATCAAGTGAAACTTTATGTGGGTTTAGGGTTGAGAGGCTTGTTTTGGAAGCATGTGTGCTGTAAAGTGGGAATTGTCTCTATCCTTAGGAATTAAGAGACAAGCTAGTCATGATTCTGGAGAATCCCACAGTCACTTCCATTAGCTACAGAAGAGGATGTAGGTCTTTAAGCTTTCTCTTTCTGTGTAGCCTGAACACCATCAGGTAAAAAAAAAAAAAAAAAACTCACTGGGTTTTCTCCTTTCCTTTTACTTCTGTGGTATCTCAGAGTCTGTCACCAGGACAGCCATCTTACAGCCCTATGTGACAGGAGGTCTGGTCTCAGCCAAGGAACCACTCCCCTTGGAGAGCCCACACTGCCAGAGAGCCGGCCCCCGCGGTGAAGCCCCCCCACCCCCAGAGCTGGGGCTTGAACTTCACATGAACTTTTGTGCAGGTCCTCGTCTTTTTCCTTCCCTAAGTATAACTCGAAAAGGATTCCCACGGCTGAGATCCAGGTGATGTAGGAAACCAGAATGGGTTTTGTGAGGTCTGTGCTGCATTTTGACTCTGTTTAAATTTTATTGCTTTGGGTTGAAAATAACAAGCCGTCCCAAGATGAGACAGGGACCGTGAGGGTTGACCTGGCTGACCTTGTCGAGACTGTGGAAAGGATAGAATGAGCTGGAGTGAGGAACAGTTCTCCCAGAAGATGCTCCCTCCCTACCACACCCCGCCTCCTCCCCCTGCCAAAAAAAAAATGTTGTGAGGAGAGACCCCTTCCTACCAGGGATTTGACAGCTGCTCTGCTTTGATTCTTCTGGGGAAGCAAGTGCTCTGTTGCCAGGGTGGCCCCTCCAGCTAAGTCATCCCTGGAGGAAAGATTAGCATTTGGAGCATTTGGTAGCTAAACTTAGCTCCCTGGATAAGCTACCAGTAGAAGGAAGTGAAGATGGATTTGGGGGGAGGGGGTTGGGAAGATTTAAAGGGGCAGCGACAGGTTTTAAAAGATGGTTCTGGGACACTTGTGGGATGTGTGTGCTTGGATGGATCCTCCCAGGCTCCTATGTGGCATCTGTGAGCATGGTCACCAACCTGCCATCGTGTCAGAGGTGTGTCTTTGGAGCAAAGAATAAACAGTGCCCAGAAGTAAAGAAAACCATAGTGTGGACTCCCGGGTGGAAAGGCATTTTTAGCTCTTAAGTGCTTCGCGTTGTGTGTGGGAAAGACCAGTAGGATTGATTACATAGGTTTGTCAACGAGCAGTGATCAGCCCCGCTGGGGTTCTGATGAAGCGCTTGTTGACTCGGGGATGTGTAGGGAATGAGACGTGTGGACTTCACAAAAGGCAGCTACCCAGAAGTAAGCCTGAATCATTTGTTTGGGTAAAAGTAACCTCTCTCCTACTTGGAAAGCCTGAATAATTCATAATTTACTATCGTTTTAGTCATCTCTCAAGTTTTCTACTTCTTCCCCAAGGCAAAAACATGGACAATAGGAAAGAGCAGAGCGGAGACTCCGACTCTCCGAAAACACACGGACCTCATCACATGGTGCTTTTTTCTTTTCTCAGCCATGTACCCCACTTAGATATTGCTAACAGAGGACTTTCTTTTTGACTTTTAGTTCCTCAGCCTTGAAGTACCAGGTGTTTCTCTATTTTAATGCTTTAAATATTGAGTATCTGTGTTGTTTTATGTGTTTATAGTCCTATGACAAGGCCACTGGTGGCAGTCCGGTGGCAGGAGATCAGGTGGTAGAAAGAAAGTAGCCCCAATCGTGGGACTTGGAAAAAAGTGGTGGAATGATTATATTTAAAGAGATCTGCACACTTTTCAGAAAAAACACTTGGAGGGAGTGGCCAGACCTCAAGGGTTGTTTTGTAATGCCCTTCACTGTGTTTCCTTCTCTCTTGCTCTTTTTAAAAATTGTAAAATATATAAATGTTTTTCATATCCTGTACAGAAGAGGGTTTGAAAACATATTTAGTTTAAAACAGTTTAAACGTTTAAAAAATAAGCCAATCACGTCTGTACCTTCCCCTCAGATTAAGAATATCAGCGGTAACTTATAAACCCCGTGGACCCCACCGTAACCACCGTTCTGATGGTATTTTTACCACCTGTGTATCCCTAAACAGGACCAAGGAACCATATGACTTCCCATCGGCCAGGTTACTTAAACACTGTTTCGGTTTTCCCATCTGTAAAATGGGGATAACAGTATACCTCCCTCCGGTAGTGTTGTGAGGGTTCATTGAATCAATAAGTGAAGAGCGCTCAGAACAGTGTCTGGCACGTAGGAAGTGCTCCGTGTCCTTTAGCGACTGTGGCTGTTGCATTATGTTTAGCTCTGCCTGTTTTCAGACTTCATGTGAATAAAGAATAGTGTAAATCTCTGACTGTGACTTGTCTCTCCAGCTCCCCGTTTTGTTTTGAGATGCGCATGGCGGTGGTCCCCTCGTATTCGTTCTCCTGTGGTTTTCTGTTCTGAGACGATGCTGCCGTTGACGCGTGAGCTGCGCGTGGACCTGGGGTCGCTTCCAGCCTTGGCTTTGGTGATCCTGCCGCGCCAAAGCTCTCCAGGGCAGTGGTTCTCAAAGTGTGGGCTGCAAGTCCCTGAGACCCTTTCAAGGGCCCCACAGGGTCAAACTGCTTTCATAATAATACTAAGACATTATTTGCCTTTGTCACTTCCATTCTCCCAAGAGTGTAGAGCAGGGTTTTCCAGAGGCCACGTGACGTGTGACAGTGTCATCACTGGTGGCTAACTAGGGATACGCTTGTACGTTTTTGTATTTTTAAATTCTCTCAGGTTTAATTTCTAATACGATACATATTGGTAGTTTGGGAGCTGTTGCGTTTTGGAGGCTTTTTTTCTTTGTGTTATTTGAATGTTAGTAAAAGTACAGGGGCTTTCCATAAAAAGCCTGAAGAAACCTGGCTCATCCTGTTTGTTTTGAGTTAGCTAATGACTAATGCCTAAGCAAGAGATTTTTCAGACATTTATTGGGTTTTTAATGCTTCTATTTTATGTTAATCGGGAAGGAGGAGGAATCATTTCTTAGTATTGCCATTCTGATGGGGGGTGGGGGGGAGAGCAAGCTTTTCTAAATAGGTCCTAGACAGCAGAGGTCAGGAATTCACTGTTATTAAAGGAAATAATGTTTAAGCTCACATTAAGATTCAGCTTTGAAAAAATACGCATCTTCATTCAGTAGCTACTAATGCAAGCAGATACACAAGTGAAGTGACCTTTTTCTCTGATGGTTCGTGGGGTTTTGCCCTAAGAAATGTATTAGTTTAATTGCTGTTTACAAGTTACTACAGTGTAGAACTTCAGACAGTAGCACAAATGTGTGTCTCACGGTGTGTACCAATCAGGAGTGCTGCTGCCCCGGGTTGACGGCGTCCCCTGCTCTGGGTCTCGCCAGGCTGAGGTCAGGGTGTCAGTGCGGCTGCAGTCTCATCTAAGCTCCAAGGCCTTTTCCAGCTGACCTGTCTTTGGCAGAATTCATCTCCTTGCAGTTGCTTGACTGAGATCTCCCTTTTTTTGCTAGTTGTTGGCCGGGGACCACTCCCAGCTCCCAGGGGCTGCCCTCGGTTCCCTGCCATGTGGCCCCCTCCTCTCGCAACATAGCTGCTTCCTTTCCTGTAGGCCAGCAGGAGAGGCCTCTTTGAAAAGCTCAACTGATTAGATCAGGCCCACCCAGGATCGTCACCCTTTGAATGAGCTCAAGGAGCCGTCCCATACCAGTGTTCTACATTTTCCAACGAAGAGGTTTTTTACTTTTTTTTTTTAATCGTTTTGGCTAGTGCAATAAGGCAAGAAATATAAGAAAGGAAATATAAAGCATACAAATCAGAAAAGTTCCTCTTATCAGATGACACAGAAAAATCCCAAGGAATCCACCCCAAAAGCCACAGAACTAGTAAGTCAGTCCATCCAGGTTACAGGATATAAAATCAACATAGGAAAAAAATCCATTTTTTGCTATATACTAGCAATGAACATATTGAAACAGAATTTAAAATGCAGTACCATTAACAATTTCTCCCCCCAAAAGAGAAAAACTTTGGTGTAGATTTAGCAGAACATACATAGGACATATAAAAACTATAAAACATTCATTAAAGAAATCAGAGAAGATCTGAACTGATGGAGAGACATACCGTGTTCATGGATTAGGAGACTCAACATAATAGAGATGTCAGTTCTCCCTAAATTTATATACAAATTTAATACAGCTCCTACCCAAATCTCAACAAAATCTTTCGTAAATATAAATATGATTATTCTAAAATTTATACGGAGAAGCACTAGAATAGCCAAAACGATTTTGAAATTGAAGACTAAAGTGAGAGGAGTCACCTCTACCTCACTTCAAGACATTTTGTGTAGCTACAGTAATCAAACTGTGTGGTGTTGGCAAAGATATAGACACACAGGTCAATGGAACAAACCCAAAGATAGCTCCATACAAGTATGCCCAACTGATTTTTGACAAAGGTGAAAAAGCAGTTCAATGAAGGAAGAATCGCCTTCCGATGACTATTATTAAATGGTGTGGAGCAATTGGATATCCGTAGGCAAAACAAGGAAAAAACAAAGGACCTTGACCTAAATCTCATACCTTATACAAAAGTTAACTCAAACTGGATTATAGACTTAAATGTAAAACTATAAAACTTGGAGAGAGGGCTTCCCTGGTAGCGCAGTGGTTGAGAGTCTGCCTGCCGGTGCAGGGGACGCGAGTTCGTGTCCCGGTCCGGGAAGATCCCACATGCCGCGGAGCGGCTGGGCCCGTGAGCCATGGCCGCTGAGCCTGTGCGTCCGGAGCCTGTGCTCCGCAACGGGAGAGGCCACAACGGTGAGAGGCCCGCGTACCGCAAAAAAGAAAAAAAAACTTGGAGAGAATAACATAGTAGAAATTCTTTGGGACCTGAGGCTTGGTGAAGAGTTCTTAGATATGACACCAAAAGCACGACCCATAAAAGAAAAAAATCGTTTTGGGCCGGTGGGGGGGGGGAATCAGTTTTGGTTTCATCAAAATCCAAAACCTTTGCTCTGCAAAAGACCCTCTTAAGAGCATGAAAAGACAGGCTACAGACCGAGAGAAAATATCTGCCAACCACGTATCTAACAAAGGACTCAATATCTAGAGTATATAAAGAACACTTAAAATTCAACAGTAATAAAACAATCCAAGTAGAAAATGGACAAAAGATAAGAGATTGCACCTAAGAGGACATACAGATGGCAAACTTCAGTAGCTATTGGGTCACTGCGGATTAAGGGAAATGCAAATAAAAACCTTGTGGAGACACTTCTTAGAACGTGAAAACTAGTGAACAATACCAAAGGCTGGTGAGGATGTGGAGAAACTAGATCCCTCATACATCGCTGGTGGGAATGTACAGTGATATAGCCATGCTGGAAAACAGTTTGGGAGTTTCTTTAAAAAACTAAACATACTTAGCATAAAACCCTGCAATCACATCCTGGGCATTTACCCCGGGGAAATGGAAACTATGTCCATACAAAAGCTGTACGGGAATGTTGATAGCAGCTTTATTTGGAATTCCCAAAATGTGGAAACAACCAAAATGTCTCCAGATCGGTGAGTGGTTAAATAAGCCGTGGCACATCCATACCAGACGTTACTACTCAGCAGTAAAGAGGACAAACTATTGATACACACGACAACTCGTTGAATCTCAAGGCATTTTGCCGAGTGAAGAAAAAAAGCCATTTTTAAAAGGTCACTTGCTGTATGAGTCCATTTAAAGTACATTCTAGAAAAGGCAAAACTATACAGACAGAAAACAGGTCAGTGAATCTAAACTGTAGAGACGGCAATCAGATTAGTGTTTGCCAGAGACGAGGACCGGTAGAGGAGAGAGGGTGAGTGTGTCTGTAAAGGGGGGCTGGACGGAGATCTTGTGGTGATGGATCAGTTCTCTGTGTTGATCAGGGGAGCAGAGCCTGGGGGGTGGCGCATTACACGAATCTACAGGTGTGATTAAAGTGCATAGAACTGTACACGTATGTTGTACCAATGTCAGTTCCCTGATTTTGATATATTAGAATTACATAAGGTGTCACCATTGAGAGAAATGGGGTGACAGGTGCACTAGACCTCTTTCTGCTGTCTTTGCAACTTCCTGTGCATCTAGTTATTTCAAAATACAAAACATAGCAAAACCAAAAAATTTTTATTCCTAAATATTTTGTTTCTTAGTACTACGTGGAACTGTTTTTTTCAAATTTTAAATTCCAGTTGTTTGCTGCTAGCATGTAAGAATACACACATATATATATATATATATTAACCTTGTATCTCGTGAATTTGCTAAACTCACTTCTTGGTCAAGCGTTAGCTTTTCTGTAGCTTCCTTAGGATTTTGTATGCAAACGGTCACGTGCTCTGCAAATTCAGTCTTGCTTCTTGCTTTCCAGTCCTTGTGCCTTTCATTTGTTTGCTTGCGTTTTTGCACTGGCCAGGCTCTCCAAAACCGTGGTGACCAGAAGTGGTAAGAGTGGGCATCCTTGCCTTGTAACCAGTCTTAGGATGAACGTAGTCAGTATTTCATCATTAACTGTGGTGTTAGCTGTAGGTTTTTCATAGATGCCCTTTATCAGAGTGAGAAAGTTCCTTTCCATATATACAGTTTGATGAGAGTTTTCAACTATGAATGTTGTTGAATTTTATCAGATGCTTTGTCTGCATCTGTTGAATTGTTCATCTTTTCTCCTCCTCATTCTGTTGAAACGGTTTTAATTTTCTGTTTTATTGATGTGTTGTCCTCGTTATAGAGTGTTGGTTTTGACTTGTTTGGAAAAACACATTCCTGTGTGTCTCCTATACTGTTCACAAGAGCACTGCTGTGCCTAGATGTGTGGGGATTTCCCACACCCAGCAGTTCTCAGACTCTCCAGACACCAGTGGGTGTCCTACAATTTAACTCAATTCTGACAGTATCTACCTGGAGGTAGCATCAGATCCCAAGGCTCAGTCCCACAAGACTGTCCCCCAGTCACATACTTCACATGCCAATCACAAGTCCAGATTGTTACCTGTATAATCTGAATCACGTTGCTGTTTGCCTGAAACATTGTAAGTCAACTATACTTCAATAAAAAATAAACTAAAAAATAATTTTAAAAAATATTCCCTTATTAGCCTTTTTTTTTTGCGGTACGTGGGCCTCTCACTGTTGTGGCCTCTCCCGTTGCGGAGCACAGGCTCCGGACGCACAGGCTCAGCGGCCATGGCTCACGGGCCCAGCCGCTCCGCAGCATGTGGGATCTTCCCGGACCGGGGCACGATCCCGCGTCCCCTGCATCGGCAGGCGGACTTCCAACCACTGCACCACCAGGGAAGCCCTCTTATTAGCCTTTTAATGTCTATAGTATTGGTAGTGTAACTCCTCTTTCATTCCTGGTACTAGTGATTCGATTTCTACTTTTCTTACTTGATTACTCTAGCTAGGAGGTGATCAATTTTGTTGACCTTTTGAAGAACCAACTTTTTGGCCTTGTTAATTTTTTCCATTATTTGTTCATTTTCTATTTCAGTGGTACCTGGTCTTACTTTATTATTTCCTTTTTTCTACTTACCTTGGGTTTACTTTGCTCATTTTTTAGAAGCTCTTTGAAATGGAAGCTTTGGTCAACGTTTTTGGATCATTTTTCTTTTCTAATTAAAAAAAAAAAAAAACCCTACAGATTTCTCCCCTAAGTACTACATTAACTACATCTCACAGATTTTGGTGTTTTATTTTCGTCGTCTTTCCATTGAAAATACTTCATAATTTACTTTGTGATTTCTTCTTGGCTTCTAGCATTTCCATTTGAATCTCGGAGTTTCCATCTCTCTGCTTATATTACCCAATCTATTCTTGCAGGTGTCTCCTTTTTCCATTAGTGACCTTAGTATATTAATCATAATTATTTTAATTTCCTGATCTGTTCATTCCAAAGTTTTTGCCAGATCTGAATCTGGTTCTTATGCTCACTTTATCTCTTCAGACCGTGATTTTTGCCTTTTAGTATGCCTTGTAATTTAATGAAAACCGGACCTGATGTATCAGTTGCTGGCTCCAGCCATGTCTTCTGTTCCTGGTAAGCTGTAATTCTCTGTATTTGCCCGTCTCTCCAGTTGGGAGAACAACAGTTGGCCCTGAAACATCAATTCTCTGATGGATCTAAGAAGAGTTGTTGATTTTCAGTTTGTTCAGCTTTTTCTTTGTTGTGAGGACTGGAGTGACTACTGCCAAGCTCTTTACATGTCAGACAAAAAAAGTGTGTGACGACTTCTTTCACCCGTGGGTTATTTTAGAAGTGTGTTGTCTAATATCCTTGGTATGGTTTTCTTCATATTTATTGTGTTTGGAATTTGTGGAGCTTCTTGGAATCTGTAAATTTATGTCTTTGACCAAATTTGGAAAGTTTTCTGCTTTTTTTTTTTTTCTGCCTGATTCTCCCTGTTCTTTTTTGTTGGATTCCAGTTAAGGTATGTTCGACCTTTTGAAATCACCCCCAAAGATGCTGGAGTCATTATCTTCTTTTATTCATCTTTTTTTTTTTTTCTCTCTTTTCGGGATTGGATAATTTTTATTGCCCTAATTTCAAAGTTCACTAATTCTTTCCTGTGTCATCTCCAGTCTGTTAAGTCCATCAGTTAAGTTCTTTATTTCATATATTATACATTTTAGTTCTAAAATGCCTATTTGGCTGTCTTTGTATTTTGTGTATCTGCTAAGATTTTTTTGTGTCTTTATTCATTATAAGCATTTCTTAATCTAACTGAACATAAAGTCTTTGTCTAATAATTCCAATATCTGGGTTGAGTTGGTATCTATTGATTATTTTTCCCTTGAAGATGAGTGGCATTTTCCTGGCTTTCCATACATTGAGTAATTTGGGATTATATCCTGGACATTATGAATGTTGTTTTAGGGACTCTAGATCCTGTTATGTTCACCAGTCAATGTTGAATTTTTTGCTTTAGCGGGCACTTAACTTAGTGAGACCTAAAGTCCCAACTCTGTCATGCCTGTGTTGGTGGTGGCTCAGATATCAGTTCAGACCCCTTCCAGGGCCCTGTGCACAAGTGGCTGAGGGACAACCAGAGTCTTGGGCAGCATTTATACACAGAATCTGAGGTTTCCCTCCTCACCCCCTGCCAGCCCTGGTTGCCCAGGCTCCTTCCCCTGGTTCCTCTGGCCAAAGAGATGGGAGCCTTTCCATCAGAATGTTAGTTGTTGTCACATCCCACCGGACTGTGGCTGACCTCGGGCAAAGCCACGGGAATTCGCCCTGTGCTGTTCACTTCCTCCAAGTTTCTACTCCCCTCCAAAAATGGGCCTGCTTTTACTCACTCTCCAGAACCCTCAGATCTTTGTTTTTTTGTATTTTGACCAGGGTTTATGGTTGTTATCTGCAGGAGACTCTCTTTGCTAAGAGTTTAATCCTTCATGCCGGAAGTGGAACCACAGGAATCGTTTTTAATGATTAAACATTGAAAGTTTTCCCTCTGAGATAGAAGCAGGCAAGCTGCAGTGTCTAACCAGCTCCACTGAGCGCTGTCTTAGAGCCCTCAGCCAGTGCTCTAAGGCAAGAGAGAGGAAGAAACCAAAATGTCTTCCTTTACAGACGATGTGCTTGTATACCTGGAAAATTAACAAGGAAATACAGATACACTGTTGGGATGAATGTGAAGCTTAGCAAAGTTACTAGTCACAAGTCAATGTACAAGAATCAATTGTATTTCTATACACTAGCAACAGAATTAGAAAACGAAAAATGTTTAAAGATGCTGTTTAAGAAGCACCATAAAAGGATAAATACTTAAGAAGAAATCTAAGACAAGACGTGTAGAACCTCTGTGCAGAAAAACGTATAAAGCATTACCAGGAGGAATTAAAGGCTGTTCAGGTTTGTTGTGGGGCGGGAGGGTAGAGATTGACAGCTGGTTTCAGAACTAAGAGGGAAGTGCAAAGGGCCAACACCGTCTTCAGTTCAAGCACCAAGATAATTAAGGACGGCGGCGAATTGCAAACCTTGAGAAATACAGGCATCTATAAGTCCATGTAGATAATGAAGAGAGAAACAGGAGAGAAGGGAGGACTCTTGTTTACAAGAGAATGTCAACCACAGACCAGTGGTTGTAGCACTGATTGGAAAACCATTTTGCAACTGTCATGGTGAAGATTGGAAACATCACAAAAACCCCCACCTGAGGGGGGGGTGCGGCAGCTGTATTCTTCAAAAAGATCAGTGTTTGAGATTAAAGGAGGTGAAAGAGACATGACAGCTAAATGCAGTACTTGGTTCTGGACTGAATTCTGTGCTGGAAGAGGAAATGCAGCCAGGATAAACGGATTACATCAACATCAAGTCTCCCAGGGTTACAGGGTCGTAGAAGCAAAGGTCCTTGTTCTTAGGACGGGTCCACTGAAGTTTTTAGGGGTAAATGGACAACTTCCTCTCAAATGGTTTTAAAAAACAAAATATATACACTGTTGACCCTTGAACAACACGGGGGTGGAGGGCGCTGACCCCCATGCAGTCAAAAATCCGAGTCTAACTTTACACTTGGCCCTCTCCGTCTGCAGTTCCACATCCGCAGATTCAAGCAACCTCAGATCGTGTAGTACATATTTATTGAAAAATATGTGCATATGAGTGAACCCATGCCAGTCAAACCCATGTTGTTCAGGGGTCAACTGTAAATTGAAGGGAAGAGAACAAAGGTTAAAGCAAATGAATGAGGCACAGTGTTCATGATGGGTGAACCCACGCAAAGGGTGTACGGGTATTCTTTGTATCCTTCTTGCAACTTTTTCACGTGCGCTTCTATCCCTGCCCCAGTGAGACTTGGAATTTGGGTTCTGGATGCTACATTGCAGAGGCTGTAATCCTGGTGTGAATTTCCCCAAGATGTAGAAAGGCGATAGGCAGCCATGGTTATGACACGCCCAGTATATCATGTACTAAGTTTCTAGGGATTCTGTGGTGGAAGCTATAAAAATTGGCTAAGCCCTCATCTTCCCTACACCCCATGGTGCTTTCTCATCTGGAGAAAGAGACTATCTAAAAACATGCTCTGGAACTTCTTTTTAGCTCCTTTTTCTATGATGGTCTTGTCCCTGAGATACAAATGTAGAATCTAAATCCATAGTTTTAAAAGCTGAATCTGTAATTTGGACTGTTAAACTTTTTATGAAACATTTAACATAATGAGCCTAACAGATACTCATATACCCACTCCCAGTAGTAACATGTGTTTACACTTTGCCATCTTTGCTTCTGATATATAAAAATCCACGACTTCATAGTGCTACAGACATAACCACCATAACACCCGGACAAGACCATGAAGAGATGCCACTTCACACCCACCGGGATGGCTACAGTTTAAAAATCAGAAAATAACAAGTGTTGGTGAGGATGTGGAGCCTTTGTACCTTGCTGACATGAATGTGAAACAGTGCAGCCGCTGTGGAAAATAGTTTGGTGGTTCCTCAAAAAAATTAAACATAGAATTACCATGTGACCCAGTAATTTCACTCCTAAGTGGACTATATACCCAAAAGAACTGAAAACAGATGTTCAAACAAAACCTTTTACGTGAGTGTTCATAGCACTATTCACAATGGTCAGAAGCTGGAGGTAATCTAAATGTACATCCGCTGACAAATGGGTAAACATAATAGGGACCGTCCCTTCAGTGGAATATTACTCAGCTGTAAAAAAGAATGAAGTCCTGACAGCTGCTACAACATGGATGAACCTTGGAAACATGCTGGGTGAAATAAGCCTGATGACACAAAAGGGCACACAGTGTGTGGTTCTGTTTGTAGGAAAGATTCAAGGCAGGCAAATCCATAGAGACAGACCACTGAGTGGTTGCTGAGGAATAACTGCTTATGGGCACAGGGTCCCGTTTGGGGTGACGAAATGCCTTGGAACTGGGTACAGGAGGTGGTGGCACAGCCTTGCCAACGTGCTCAATGCCTCTGTGTTGTACACTTTAAAATGGTTAGTCCTGTCATGTGGATTTTACTTCAATTTCAGAAACAGAAGAATCCCAGACACGAGGGGCCTGGCGCTCTGGCCTGTGGCTTCAGCCCCATTGCACAGGCCAAGGAGACCCACCCAAGCCAGGCCAGCCTCCAGGGCCTGTTTGGGCCTTTTCCTGGGGTCTCACCTTGGTTGCCAAGCGGCAGCCGTTGTCAGGATCTCAGGTGGGGGGCTTGGAGCTTGGGTACAGGGACTTAAGCACAAGCCCGGGCACAGGCCTGCACAGCAAAGCTAGAGAGCCCGTGCTCCAGGGCAGAAGGTCGAGGCCTCCAGCTTGATACACTGTTAGGGTCCTTTGTTTGAGTTTGCCTAAATTTTGAGGGGGTGATTATTTTTTAATTTAATTTTGCTTTTAATTATGTAAGATGTTTGCATGGTTCTGAAGTCAAAATACATTCAGAGAGGTCTGCTTCCACCCCGTCCCACCTTCCCTGTTCTCCCCTCCCTGTACATCATCGTTTTTACTTCTTGCTGGTTTATCCTTCAATGTTTCTTTTTTAAAATATAAGCAAATCGTACAGATGTTTTCATTTCCCCACCATTCCTTCTACAACAGGAATCACACTGTTCTCTATTTTGCACCTTGGCTTTTTATCTGTCTGTAAGTCACTCTGTAACTGTCCCTAGAGGCCCCTCATTCCCGTCCACGTTGATGGTACGGGCGTTTTGCTTGTCCCCAGTCTTCTAATGTAATAGTGCTGCAGCCAGCAGCTTCGTGCATCTTCTACTTTGCCAGTGAATCTTTTGCCTGATATATTAGGATTATAATTAGCAGCAGACCGTTTACAGGCACCCAAAGTAAAATGTGAGAAACTTAATTTTTCTAATACATATTAATAGGATGCTTAATCTTTTTCCAATTACTTTCAGAGCTGTGATAACAATTGTAATCTCGCAAGATCCCTGTGAGATACCGTAGTTACTCATTTAGCAAAGCCTGATTTCAAAGTTTCTTTTGGGGAATTATATAATATTTTTTAAAGTATTTTTTTAACATCTTTATTGGAGTAAAATTGCTTCACAATGCTGTGTTAGTTTCTGCTTTATAACAAAGTGAATCAGCTATACATATACATACATCCTCATATTTCCTCCCTCTTGCGTCTCCCTCCACTAAGTTCATTCTTTTCCATGTAGCTGTCCAATTTGCCAGCAACACTTACTGAAGAGGCTGTCTTTTCTCCACTGTATATTCTTGCCTCCATTATCAAAAATAAGGTGACCATATGGGCGTGGGTTTATCCCTGGGCTTTCT
>NW_020175045.1:2141210-2180820 GCF_003031525.2 Neophocaena asiaeorientalis asiaeorientalis
TTTCTGCAGTGTCAGTTACTTCTCCTTTTTCATTTCTAATTCTATTGATTTGAGTCTTCTCCCTGTTTTTTCTTGACGAGCCTGGCTAATGGATTATGAATTTTGTTTATCTTCTCAAAGAACCAGCTTGTAGTTTTATTGACCTTTGCTATTGTTTCCTTCATTTCTTTTTCGTTTCTGTTCTGATCTTTATGATTGCTTTCCTTCTGCTAACTTTGGGGGTTTTTTGTTCTTCTTTCTCTAATTGCTTTAGATGTAAGGTTAGGTTGTTTATTTGAGGTGTTTCTTGTTTCTTGAGGTAGGCTTGTATTGCTATAAACTTCCCTCTTATAACCTTATGGGGATTCCCTTGTATGTTATTCGTTGTTTTTCCCTTGCTGCTTTTAATATTTTTTCTTTATATTTAAGTTTTGATAGTTTGATTAATATGTGTCTTGGCGTGTTTCTCCTTGGATTTATCCTGTATGGGACCCTCTGTGCTTCCTGGACTTGAGTACTTCCTTTCCCATATTAAGGAAGTTTTCAACTATAATCTCTTCCAGTATTTTCTCAGTCCCTTTCTTTTTCTCTTCTTCTTCTGGGACCCCTATAATTCGAATGTTGGTGCGTTTAATGTTGTCCCAGAGGTCTCTTGAGACTGTCCTCAATTCTTCTCGTTCTTTTTTCTTTATTCTGCTCTGCGGTAGTTATTTCTACTATTTTATCTTCCAGGTCACTTACCGTTCTTCTGCCTCAGTTATTCTGCTATTGCTTCCTTCTAGAGAATTTTTAATTTCATTTATTGTGTTGTTCATCATTGTTTGTTTGCTGTTTAGTTCTTCAAGGTCCTTGTTAAACGTTTCTTGTATTTTCCCCATTCTATTTTCAAGATTTTGGATCTTTACTATCATTATTCTGAATTCTTTTTCAGGTAGACTGCCTATTTCCTCTTCATTTGTTAGGTCTGGTGGGTTTTTACCTTGCTCCTTCATCTGCTGTGTGTTTTTCTGTCTTCTCGTTTTAGTTCCTTACTGTGTTTGGGTCTCCTTTTTGCAGGCTGCAGGTTCATATTTCCTTTTGTTTTTGGTGTCTGTTCCCAGTGGCTGAGGTTGGTTCAGTGGGTTGTGTAGGCTTCCTGGTGGAGGGGACTGGTGCCTGTGTTCTGGTGGATGAGGCTGGATCTGGTCTTTCTGGTGGGCAGGACCACGTCCGGTGGTGTGTTTTGGGGTGTCTGTGACCTTGTTATGATTTTAGGCCACCTCTCTGCTAATGGATGGGGCTGTGTTCCTGTCTTGCTAGTTGTTTGGCATAGGGTGTCCAGCACTGTAGCTTGCTGGTCATGAGTGGAGCTGGGGCTTAGCGTTGAGATGGAGATCTCTGGGAGAGCTTTCACTGTTCGATATTACGTGGAGTCAGGAGGTCTCTGGTGGACCAGTATTCTGAACTCGACTCTCCCACCTCAGAGGCACAAGCCTGACAGCCGGCTGGAGCACCAAGACCCTGTCAGCCACATGGCTCAGAAGAAAAGGGAGGAAAGAAAGAAAGAAAATAATAAAATTAAGTTATTAAAATAAAAAATTATTTAAAAGGAAAAAATTAAAAAGTAATAAAAAAGAGAAAGAAGAGAGCAACCAAACGAAGAAACAAATCCACCAATGATAACAAGCGCTAGAAACTATACAAAAGGAAAAAAACGGACAGACAGAATCCTAGGACAAATGGTAAAGGCAAAGCTATATAGACAAAATCACACAAAGAAGCATACACACAGACACTCACAAAAAGAGAAAAAGGAAAAAATATATATATTATATATCTTCTGGGAAGTCTGAGGTCTTCTGCCTGCATTCAGTAGGTGTTCTGCAGGAGTTGTTCCACATGTAGATGTATTTCTGATGTATCTGTGGGGAGGAAGGTGATGTCCGCATCTTACTCCTCCACCATCTTGAAGGTCTATCCTCTAAAGTATTTTTAAAGTTCTCTATTCAAACAGGTTGTTGGGTTAGCATCTCTGTTAAATGGAAATTAAATCATAAATTCAATATTTATTAAGTAATGAGAATCTGACATTTAGAGTAGTTTGTTGTTTTTAATATACAGCAGTTTTGAAGTTTGTCTTCCTAATTCGCTGTGTCTAAGCGAGTGAACTAAATTTTCGAATCCTCGTGCTCACATTGACAAGCCCTGTGTTAGAATTTTACAATTACTTCCGCTGAGTACAGGAACATAGGAACCGCTCGTGTGTAGACAGATACAGGACTAGGAACTGGAAAGCTGCCTGTCCCGAAGTGGACGTTAGTGTTTATTTCCTCTGTAACCACTCGCTGGCCCTTGCTTGCTTCCCGCCTCCACCTTTGCATCTCGGACTAACCCACGCCCACCTCTGTCCTTTCTCCATCCCCTGCGGGGCCTCTGCCAGTGATTCTTGACCTGGACAGGCTCTCTTTCATGCACACAGCTCCCCTGTGCCACTGACAGAAAGGACCAGAATTCAACCAAGTATGGGAGACTGGATCGATTACTGGCAGAGAAAGAGATGTGACCAGAGTGGGCTTGCTCAGCACTGCAAGAGCTGAGGCTCTGTCCTCAGGCCTAAATGGGCTGAATGGGTGCCTGAGGCCGACATGCGACGGAGGAGCGGCTTCATTATTGCGGGGGCTGTCGCAGAGGGTGGGGTGGGTGTGCAGGAGGGTCTGTCTGATGATGCCGGACAGAAAGAAGCCTTGAATATGGAGTCCTGAGTGTGTATGACCTCTGCTAGAGCTGTGGGTAATAGGAGAGTCCAGTGAAGATTTGGTGAAGAACAGAGTCCATTTGCCAAAAAGATGATTCTCTTCGCTGGTGCTATGAGCCTGGACCCTGCGCACGTCCCTCATATCACACTCAGCGTCTGTGCCTAGCACAACTGCACGGGCCCCAAATAGACCTGCTGCTACTTCTTGAAACAGACAGCCCCCTCTTCTCCACCACGAGGCCCCACCTCAGCCATCCATCTGGAGCTAATAAGGGTCAGTGCTCTGCTGGGTCGGGAGGGCGGGCTGGTGTCAAGTATGTGTTTGGTGGCCTCTGAGCTAATGAATTTGTTGTGTTTTGTCTAATCCATGAACCCATGTTTTTAGTAATCTTAAGTGATATAGATTTTTCAAACCAAGCAGGATTGTAAAAAGCCTGTTTTCCATTTACTCCTTTTTGTTAGACCACGTTGCCCCAGTAGCTGTCAGGAGAAGACTCTGGGATCGTGTCGCCTCTTTCTACCAAGGTGCTATCTTAGTGCATTCAGGCTGCGGTAATAAAAATACCACAGACTAAACAACAAGCGTTTATTTCTCACAGTTCTGTAGGCTGGACGTCCATGACACAGGCAGATTCAGTGTCGGGTGGTGGCCCACTTCCTGGTTCATAGACAGCGTCTTCTCGCTGTGTCCTCACGTGGCAGAGGCAGGAGGGAGCCCTCTGGGGTCCCTCTGATACGGGCACTGATCCCATCGTGAGGACTCCCTCTTCATGACCTCGGCACCCCCAGAGGCCCCACCTCCTAACACCATCACACTGGGGAATAGGCTTCAGCATGTGAATGGGGGGCAGGGGGCACAGACATTCAGTCTGTAGCAAAGTCTGAGTGGTTAATCTCAGGTTAGCATCTCAGGTTCTGCCAGACACTATTCTCTGAAGAAATGACCACGTTCTCCTGGTGTTGAGGATAGAGCAGAAGTGTAACCTGGACCTTTAAATGACTGACGCTGTGGGGATCCTGAAGCCTATTGCTACACGTCCAGTGGAGTGACGTGCTCTCCAGTCTCTGACAATAAACCACAGTGACCTCAACCGCGGTTCCAACTCAGCCCAGCAGGATGGCGTGGCGCGCGGAGGTTATGGGCCGATTTCTGGTCTGAGCACGTTGGTTTCTCATCCCCTCCTGTCCCCTTCCCGCCAGCCCCGCGTTGGAGAGCAGAATGGTGCAGTCCTCTGCCTTACGGTTCAACAGCGGCTCTAACGCGGACCCGGTAGCTTATTGTCCAGGTGAGGCAGGATTTCTCCCCTCTCCGATGTCATACGTGATTCTTCCTGAAAAGAGTCGAGGCCACCAACCATGCAGAGCAGCAGAGTCACCAATAAGTCACCGCCTTTGAGGTCGTGAAACAAGCTGGTGAGATGATTAAACAGACAGTTCTGGTGGAGAAACAAACTGTAAATGTCCGTTTATGTTAGCATTTGGTGTGTTTTAAGGTCCATTCGTCTGACCCTGATTTCAAACGCAATCGTTGGAAATAAAGTCAAACTGGGGGAAAAGGATTTCCTCCCCTTCTTAACAGTCTGTGTTTAGCTCATGCCTACTTGTGTCCTCGGGACATTTTGCACGTCACGTCTGTGTGTCAAGGTTCGGCACTTGCGCCCATGTCGTGGTGCCTGCCACCGGGACGACTGTCATGCCGTGGTGACAGAACATGGCTGGGGTATCTGCATTGCCGTGACTTTTTGTGCCCAATCAGGCCAAGAGCCCTGGCCAGGTGGTGGTGGGAGCGGGGGCTGGTCCCACTGTTTTTGTGCCTGGAGCCCCCGCCCAAGTCGGGCAGGAGGCTGGCTGTGGGCCACCCCCGCTGCCCCGCCTTCCTGGAAGGATGCGCGGGGGACACGGGCAGTGCCTTGATTGTTCTTGAGCTCTCGTCGCACCTCCGAGGGCCCCGAATGAGAGGCGGTGGGAGGTAAGAGAGACGGGAGCTTTGGGGAAGGAGTAGCCGTAAATCAGGTGAGTTGGCGTCCACTCCGGCAGCTCTTCGCTCACCAGCTGTTTCCTGTCCGGCCATGGGAGGAGGCAGGCTGTGCCAATCGGCAGGGCACGATCGGCAGCTGCGGGAAGGGGCACGACCTCCCGCCGCACTGAACCCAGCTTCCCCTCCACGGGGAGGAGCTGTGTGCGGGCTGGGGGCCGCGGCTGGAGGCGAGGTGTTCGTGCCGGCCTGGACCCCGGCCTCCCAGGGCAGAGTCGGCCTGTGCCCTGACAGCACGCATGCCCAGGAGGAAGGTCGTATCGCAAATCGTGATCTGTGCTGTGACGCAGGGAAGGTGTGTTTCTGTTCCTTAAACAAGATGCTCTCTGCCGAATCACCCACAGGCCTTCATTTTAAAATGGGAAGGTTGATTCTTCACTGAAGGAAGCCCACCCGTCGGTTTCTTCCTTCGGGCCCGGAGGAAGGAGGCACGTGGGGAGGGAGGAACCAGGGCTTGCCGCTCCTGTCTTTCTTCATCGTCTTTTACGAAGTTTCAGCTCAAGCTGCCGTCTAGGACCTTCCAGATGATCTTCCTCCTTAAAAGCCCAGAGTGCCACCTCCTTGCCACCCTCCACTGTCGTGAGAACACGGGGCTGGCGTGGCTTCCCTGGGGGACTCTCCCAGCGCGTCCTCGCCGGTCCCTGTCTGCAGAGTGAGGCTCAGGGTGCAACCTTGCAGGAAGCCGTGTCCTCTGGGCACATGGAGTATAATCAGCATCCCACTTTTTAAGGGGAGCTTTTGCCCGTTCACTTCCACTGCCTCTGTTCCCTCCATGTAATCGACATTGAAGGCCCTCTGAACGCTCCTTATGCCCCGTGAGTGCCGCCGCGTTGGGGGGTTCAGTCCTCCGAGAACAGGACCGTGGGTGATTTTCAAGGTCACTTCTGGCTATTGAACGGCCCTGGTTTGTATCGACGTTCAGTCCGGAGAACGTCCAGTGGGTAGAGAAAGACTGGTCATCCCAGCACGGAAATCCAGACCAAAGAGTCCCCTCGTTCTAGGCTGTAAATCAGGTCATACAAATGTGTGATGTAATAATGGAGCGTCAGGCCTGTTTCCAGAAACTGGCGCGTGTTTTGTCATGTGCCTCAAAGACGGACCTTCTTCAAAGACGGTGGCTAGAGTGCCTTGGGCCAGCTCTCCAGGAGCAAAACCATTCACAGACACTTAATCTCACGCGCTAGCTCCCTGGTGGCGTGGCCTGGAGCAGGCCAGTCTCCATATCTGGGAAGGAAGGGAGTCAGCACCCTGCCCATCACCAGGATCAAGCCAGGGGCGCTTTGGAAAACACAGTCTGAATTTGAACCTTGAGATCAGAGCTATAGAAATTGCATTTTTAAATTTTTTTAATTGTGTTTTTAATTTTAAAAAATACATGTATGCTATTAGCCTTTTTACTTTGCCTTCCTATTTACACACAGGCAAACTAGCAGTCATTTTACCAAATCAGGGTTCCTCAACCAAGACTGAGTTGTGACTCTGTTTCCTCCACGACAGGGTGAATCAGTGAAGTACTTCCTGGATAACTTGGACCGGATTGGCCAGCTGGTGAGTAAGACCCCCACCCCAGGAGTCTGTGATCCAGGATTAGAAAACATTTGTGTGGAGACCAAAGCAGCCCGAGCGGTGAGGGCTTTCGCTGTCCTCGTGAGCCATGTTTGTTGTGTCAGGTGACCGCAATGCCATTTTTGCTCCTAAAAAGTTAGCGATAATTCCTTAATATCAAGTCAGCTTTGAGACTTTCCCAGTTGTCGCATTAGTGTTTTCTTGTGGGTACTGCTTTATTTTAGTAGTTTGAATCAGCATCCTATTACGGTCCATCCATTGTAACTGGTCCGTGGCACTTAGACTTCTTTCATTCTTTCGGTTTCTCCTTCCGTCTTTTTCTTCCTTTCAATTTATTTGTTGGAGTAATTGCATTATTTCTCCTGCAGGGTTTCTCGCGTCTCAGTTTTGCTCTTCCATCCCTGCAGTGTTGTTGAAGGTGTTTCTCTCTCCGCTCTGTGCTTCATGAATTGGTAGTTGGCGCTAGAGGCTTCAGCCCTGTTTGGACTTTTGGCAAGGATGATGCATGAGTGCTGGTGTGCGGTAATCACTGGAGGATTGTCAATGGTGCAGGATCAAAGTGGTTTGAGTGACCACAGTTGCCCGTGTGTTGCTAGACTTTAAGAGTTCTCCAAGAATAACATAATAAATATATTGCAGGCTAAATTTAAATAGCGTTGCAAAACCTAAGTTAAATCAGTTCATAGTCAGGGTTTGGAATGCGTGTGCCCTAGAAGTTAGAAAAACAGAAAGGTAGCTATGGTGCAGGGGAAAAAAAGATGGAAGTCTCCTGTGGAGAAGAAAGCCGATGAGATTGCAGGCTGGGGCCTAACAGTGAAGATTCTGATAATCCTTCCTCAGCCTGATGAGCCTTTGTTCATTTTGAAATGAGCTGTTTAGTTCCTTCACTTTTTGTTTCATGGTGAATTTATATTTTTGTAATTGAAAGTTGCTTCTGGTATTTGGTTCAGCTTCTCTCAAAAGTCACTGTAACTCTCTTTCCTTTCACCCCATCTTTTTGTTCTTGTTTTCTCATGTTCTTCCTCTCCTGAATTTCTCCCTTATCCTATTTTACAGAATTACTTTCCTAGCAAGCAGGACATCCTGCTGGCGAGGAAGGCCACCAAGGGCATCGTGGAGCATGACTTTGTCATCAAAAAAATCCCTTTCAAGATGGTGGATGTGGGCGGCCAGCGGTCTCAGCGCCAGAAGTGGTTCCAGTGCTTTGATGGGATCACGTCGATCCTGTTCATGGTCTCGTCCAGTGAGTACGACCAGGTCCTCATGGAAGACAGGCGCACCAACCGCCTGGTGGAGTCCATGAACATCTTTGAGACCATCGTTAACAACAAGCTCTTCTTCAACGTCTCCATTATCCTGTTCCTCAACAAGATGGACCTCCTGGTGGAGAAAGTAAAGACTGTCAGCATCAAGAAGCACTTCCCAGACTTCAAGGGTGACCCCCACAGGCTGGAGGACGTCCAGCGCTACCTGGTCCAGTGTTTCGACCGGAAGAGACGGAATCGCAGTAAGCCACTCTTCCACCACTTCACCACCGCCATAGACACCGAGAACATCCGCTTCGTGTTTCACGCTGTGAAGGACACCATCCTGCAAGAGAACCTGAAAGATATTATGTTGCAGTGAAAGAGGATGCCCCTCACTTTTGTGGTCCTTCAGCAGCCTCGCCGGCCACAGGCCAGATCTCCCCGGTGTCCCGGAGCGGGTTTCCCGAATCCGTGCCCTCAACACCTGGCTCAGGGATGCCGTGAGGCCCGCCACGCTCTAGGCCAAAGGACGTGACACTTTGACGTTAGCTACTGAATCCTGGGGACTAGTGAAACTACTGAAAATCCAAGCGATCACTTTGGTATTAATGTGTAATGCTTAATAACACAGCTTTCTTTCTTTTTACAGAAACTATTCCTTCTCTGACACAATGTAATCGAGGACTGCGTGTGTGTGCGCGCACACTCTGTCTTTAATGACAGAAACACGAAAACCGACATCTTTGCAGATGGCTTTTCTCTCTAACTCGAGAGTGCTTGGTGAGGAGTGTTGCCGGGGCAGGGGGAGGGGGGAGTGGTTTGTAGGAGGTGAAGCTGTCGCCACCACTTCCCCAAGGGAGCGCGCTGCCTTTTAAGTCTCTTGTGCCGATGTCCCGAGAGGCCCTGGCCCCGGCCGTCAGATGAGAGGGTGGCAGTGAGAGCTGGCGGTGTGGACTTAAGGCCCCACAGCCTGCACTTTCTTCCCGCCCTGCCCCCTCCCCTCTGCACAGGGCAGTGCCCGCTGCCTCTGTGCCCACCCTCCCTGCCCCTCGGCAAAAACTTCAACCAGCTGGCCTTGCAGATGACTCTTCTGTCTTCTGAGTCGTCTCCAACGCTGCAGTCGGCTGCAGGGAGCCTTTCCTTCTTTGGAGGAAGTGGAGAGCTCCTTTCCTCTCAGGGGCTTCCGAGAGCTGGCGGCATTGCCAGCAGAGCCCTCGTTAATGCCCCCGGGCTCCGCGCTGCCTCCTGGTGGCCGAGAATCGAGGTTCTCATCACGGTCTCTTGCTTCTACTAACGTACACGTAGCAGGAAAACTGTTGGACGTGGTCTCCTCTGAGTGAAACTGCAGAGGCTGTGAATGTCGACGCGAGCTGGTCAGTCTTACACTCAGTTAACTTGTCTGGTTACTCTGTCCAGGTGTCTTTCACTGTGTTTAAAAATACATTGCATTCCAAACTGGTCCCCGCTGTGTATTACTCTACTCAAGAGTGCCTGGCGTGTTGAGGACCCTGCCTAGCATTTAAAAGAGAAAAAAGCTTCCTCTGTCAGTGGCACCAGAATGTTCCTGTGGTTGAGTAACCGTCCCCGGGCGCCATCCCCAGGCCACACTGTTCCCGGTCCTGCATCCCTGGTGAGTGGCTTGCTTGCCTTCACCCAGCAGATAAACAGGGATCTTGTGGCAGATGCTGACCCAGGAGGAAAGGGAGGAAAGAAACTGCTTCTGAGTCAGCCTTGTTATCACAGGGTTTTAATGAGGAGACGACATGAAA
Source organism: Neophocaena asiaeorientalis asiaeorientalis (assembly GCF_003031525.2). NCBI lineage: Eukaryota > Metazoa > Chordata > Mammalia > Artiodactyla > Phocoenidae > Neophocaena > Neophocaena asiaeorientalis. The sequence goes on from NW_020175045.1 coordinate 2,150,541, forward strand.
TCCTGTCTCTCTGGGCGCTCAAGGCTTCCTGTCGATGTTCGCTGGGGTTTCGGCTTTTTTCTGGCTGGAGAAAAGTTGCTGTTTTTGTACTGCTTCCTGTGGCTCTTCGTAAACTGAGAGGACGAGCCCTGGGATCGGGGCCGATGACCGAGGCCGAAAGAAAAAAGAACATTCTCAACGGGCTGCGTCAGGGCGGCCCGAGACCCCGCCGTCGCTGCTCAGAGGACCTGTCCTGGGGCACGAGCGCTCCTCGCCCGCCGGGTTCCAGGTCTCACACGTGTGTCGGGACCCACGCACTTCCTCACCAGCCTGGCGACGCTCCCTGTGGTCTGGCGGAGGGGGCGGTCGGCGTAGCCGGTGCAGGTGCCCGTCCGAACGGCTTGCTGGCGAGTGGGGTCAGCACGGTCGGCAAGCGCCGTTTGTCCTTTAAACCGTCTGACGCGGCTGCTGGTTTGCTTTCGGAGGCGGAAGCGAGTTGGTATAGACAGGGAAGCTGAGCGGACTGGGAAGCAGGGGGGACAGCCCGAGGGGGGCCCCTGCCCGGCCCAGAACTGACCCGCTCCCCCCACTGCGGCCGGGCTCCCCTCTTCACGGTAAGCTGAGTGGACGGCTTAGTCCCGGCAAGGCGCCCGGCCCTCAATTCCATGATTGGTCGGCATCCGAGAAGAAGATCGCTCTTTGCAAGGTCAACTGAAACCATTTACAGCCTTTCTACACATAGATTATAGTCACTTTTCTCTCCAAAACCTTAGGCTTTTCTATTTTTTTATTTTAATTTCACTGTTACCCTCGATTATTGTCTTTTTTTATTGAGATACTTGTGCCTCATCTGTTATTACAAAAATGTAACAATAAACTTCCTCAAACTAAGATATTTTCCTCATAGTTATACTGTTTACACATAAGGACACATGTACGTTTTTTACTGAAATATTTTTTTAACCCTTCAGTTTGTAGAGAAATTGTTTTAAAGCTATTGCATTGTAGCTTTGTAATTTATATAGAGAGTCCTCTAGACTCTTTATTCTTGTAATTTTTTTACTTCTTTGATAAAAATGAGTCAGGTTATTTCAACTCCAAGATCAGGAAATAATCTTGAAACAAGATCGTTAGTTATGACTAACTAACTTGGGCATCCTGGGAACAGACACTAACTTGGTATCGTGAGTTAAAGGCACCGTTAGGAGGAGAGCAGTCGGGGTGAACTGCTCACCGCTCACTTACACTTTGCACAGCGTTTTAGCATTGGCAGGAGGGACCGGTTTGGTGATCTGACCGCCTTCAGCCTCTGCATGTATCCTCAGTTTTCCTTTGCGTAATAGAAAATAACTCAGCGTGTGCAGTCAGCATTAATTTACAGCCCTCAAAATTCAGAGCAGTTGGGTAACTCTCCTCATGTTCCTTGAAGGTGCATTACTTGTCGATCACAGTTTTTATTTCCACGTGGGACACAGGAGTGCTGTCACTGAGTGGATGCCTCTAGAACACGACTTCAGGACAAGGAACAGGGGCAAATACATGGAAAGACACGTGTGTGTGTGAAGGAGGGATCCTGCTGCCCTGAGACCCGGGGGCCCGAGGACAGGACCTGGTGATGGACGTGGACGTGGCCAGAGACCGGAGGCTGGGGCAAGCCCAAGGGAAGGCAAGGGTGGGAACTCTTTCTCCGCAACCCTGTGGGGTGACCGTCCCCATCACAAAACGAAGAAACCTCTGATGCAAAGTGCGAACGATTCCCAGCCGGCAGAGCTCGTGGCGCTCAGGCTTCTCTTGTAGAAAAGGCACGTATGTACTGTCCAGTGGCCATCACCCAGGTAGGCGTTGTGTGCGTCCACGTGTGGGGAAGGCAGAACTGCCCCCCGCCCGCCCCCAGAGGAACTTGAACTCATCATTATCCACGTGGCCGAGGGCTAAGGTCTTTGGGTTCCAGTTTCCCCGTTTGTAAAAGTTGGATCAGAGCACGATGCTCAGCTCTGGCACTGCAGTCAGGTCACCTGAGGGGCTTTGCAGAGCCTGTGCAGTACAGGCGTCACGTGGACGCACTCCTGGTTTCCCAGGTGGTTGCTGTGCAGCCGGGGTCACGGGCCACGAAGCAGAGGACCACGGAGGACTCCCTCCAGGCCGCTGGAATTGTGGTCCACAACGTGCTGGCCCCCGAGTCCTCCCCTTGCTGTGACCTACAACCTGCCTCAGGAAGAAAGTGATGCTGGGTTTTCTGTTGTGGTTTAAGTGAAGAGCAGAAGTTCCCACTAAGCCTTCAACAGCATGTCGGGTGGTCCTTTCAGGCCTTCTGATGCCACCTTCTCCGTAAGGTGCATCAGATGCGCTCAGCAACTCATTCTTCAGTGATGCCCGGAAATTTAGAGAGCTCTGTGTGAAGAAGAAGACAAGCCCTTTTAAAGTCTGCCTGGCAGCGCTAGAGAGAGGTGGGCCTTGCGTGTGGGATTCCTGCATTTCACGGACTCGGTGTTCGGGGCGGGCGCAGGCCCTGGTGCCAAGGTCGGTGCTGGGCCTGCAGCTGGCGGGGGGCTGAGAGCTCAGCCCCCCTGAGCAAGGGCTGCTTTTACTGACTGCGTTTGTGAGGTGCCTGCTGGGCCCTGAAGAGGGTGGTGGCGGGTCCCCAGAGGAAGGAGCTGCTTGGTTAAGGCGGCTCAGAGGCTGGCACTCGCTGTGTTGACGGCCCTTAACGGCAGGTGGCACGCGGTTCGTGCTGAGTTCAGGGAAGGGGAAGGCTCGCTGTGGGTGGAGGGGAGCCCCTGGGGCGTGGAAGGGCCACTCCGCTTCCTCGGTCCCACTCTTGGTGTGTGGTTCCTACCTTCTGCTGGAGGAGGACTTCACGGCGCACGAGGCCCGGCTGCTCGTGTGGGCCCTCACTCTCCTGCCAGGTCCCGCCCTCCAGAACCCGCTGGAACTAGAGGCTGGGTGTTCGCTGGTGCACAGGGTGGTACTGAAATAGGTGGTTTTGGTTTCCACACCGTGTTGGCACCTCTTCAGGTGAAAACCTACTCAAAGCACAACAGGTTACTACCTGCCAGAAGCACCCCCAGTGCCCGCCTCTCGCTGGATGACATGGGATGCGTCACACCCAGAGCGGCTCCTCGGCGTGGACCGCACACCTGCAGGGGTTCTGCTGACCCTGACGGTGGTCGTGAGCCCCTAGGAGAGCGGAGCGCTGCTCAGCGTGGGAACTTGCTACGCGAGGCTCCCGCCCCAGGTCAGCGCAGGAAGGAGCGGGGTGTTGCCAGCCCGAGTGAGTTCTCAAGCATCCTAGCAGGATGGATGTTCCCGGGAATCGGCGTCTGAGTACAGCAAGAGGTAGGAAATGGGGTGGAACTCAGAAATAGACCATGAGATTCCTGCCCCCAAACGCAGAACTTGTAGGGCAGCAGGCCCTCCCCGGCAGCCTGCGATTAGGGTGTGGAGTAGCTGAGAACAGGCAGGAACTGCTCTTGTATCCCACCCGACCTATGGCGCCTCCCTCCTCAGATCCAGCGAGGACCTTGGCACGTCGCTGTGAGGCGCTTATTATAGGGACCCGAAGACTGTTGCTGTAAACGCGGCCCCGTGGCTCGCTTCACAGAGAAGCGCACACCTGGCTCCCCCTGGAAACTGGGTTCTCCGCTTCTGAGCTGGTTGTGAAGGTAGTGTTTTTATTCCGGTGGTTTTCTTTGTGTGTAACACAAACCACAGTGAAACACTAGAGCAGCTACTAGGGATTCCTGGACCAGCCCAAGTTTCCTCCCGGGCAGGCAGCCGGCACTCTGATTGCGCGGCCGGCAGACTGTAGACGGGGCTGAGCCGCGCGGGCTCACAATCGTCCTGATCTGTCTGTTCCAGGCTTGTCATCGGGCGCCTTTTTATTAACACAGTTTATTTTGTGCTTTCAAAAGCCGAGTGATTCCCCCAAATGAACATCACCGCAGCTATTCACAGTCAAGGTGGAGGTTCCCCGCGGGACCGCATTTCCCGGCAGCTTGCAGAGCCAGACCGCTCTGGTGGCCCAGGCGGTGTGGACACTGGGGAGGGGTGGACCGCGCATTCCGCCTGGTGAGGCTGACCCGGAGTCCGGCCGAGAGAAGTCCAATGTAGGGGCAGCTGAGAGCATGACCCTTGTGAGTCGGCGGAAACAGGCCCTCCGCTGTGGGTTCTGCTGCTTCCCGGTGCTGGTCCAGGGGCCCAGCTCTTCAGCCGACTTCAGAATTTCTCCAGTCGGGAAGGAACTGAGAATGGGGTTCCAGGAGGCCCCACCCTGAGTGGCAACTGGCCGGGTGTGCTGCCGCAGGCAGCCTGGGCGCTTTACGGCATCTCACGGGACTGCCACGCACCTTGCAGCTGAACCCTCTGCCCTGGGGCTCAGCCCCTCTGCTCAGTGCCCGGCCCCCGGGGACGCCCCCCGCAGCCTTGGGGGACGCAGGAGGTCTCCTCACCACCGTCTGTCCGGCTGCCCTCTAAAGAGGTCCGTGCCCACGCTGGGCAGAGAGCACTGTCACCTAGGAGACTCTGGAACTCAGGTCACAAACGTGGAACCTGCCTTGATCTGACAGTCGGGCTAACAAAGCCGGTTCTCCGTGGCTTCCCTCTGAACGAGCCCGGGCACCTTTTCCAGGTTCACCGGCAAACAGGTGGCCAGAGCTCTCACTGTGGAGTCTGTGGAAGCCGGGGCCAAGGCCTGTCCCAGGAGGGCTCACGGGCACCCAGTGAAACTTCCTGCCCGTCATCTTAACTGTTAGATTCTCTAACAAGCCTGTTTATCAAGAAATTTAAAAGAGATCTCTATTGAGTCTGCCCACCTCTAGGATCTTAAAGCATTACCTTTTGACCTGTTATGCAAATGGCAAAACATTCCAAGTGTCTTTTCCTTCACTGCGTTCGAAGCAGCTAAAATTGGCAGGCATGTCATTCTCTGTTGACACGAGCGCAGCCAGGAAGTTCAGTGTTGTGTGCTCGGCCCCCTCCGCCCTGCCACGTCCTCAGCTCACCTCCTCGGTGCTGTGCTGGGGCCCCTGCGGTGCGTGGGGGACCCCGTGGCGGGGCAGGGCTGTGGGGATGATCTGCGGCAGCGGCTGCAGAAGCAGAGCTCTGAGCTCTTCCGGGCTCTCTCCACGGGGAAGGAAGTTCAAGGGCAACAGCCGAGTGCCGGGTCACGGGCGCCGCCCCTGGGGTGTCGCTGCAGCTCCACACCCCTCCCCTCCCCCCCATAATGGCACCAACAATGGGGGACACGCCTCGGTTTACGGATGCTGTGTTCCAGGTTAAGAGATACATGATGCAGTGTAAAGGGTGTTTAGCTCCGGGGGTTAGTTGAACATGTTTTGTACATACGACTTTTATAAATCTATTAAAACTTGCCGTAAATTACATTCTTCTGGTGTGTTGCGTCCCTGGCGCCCCGCGGCAGCCACGAGCGAGGCCCCCTGAACGGGGAGCATGTTACTGGGTCCCTGAGTGCGTGTTCGTTGTTGTGTCTGCCAGCTTCCTGGGTGAAGCTCCACCCCTGGGTCGGGTGGCCAGGGCTCCAGTGGGCACCGGGCAGGAGAGGGGTGGGTGGGTGGTTAGAGCCTGGGGTCTGGGCCTCGGACTCTGCTCCCTCATCCCGTCCCCTCCCTGGCAGGGATCCCACGTACTCTCCAGTGTTTACTCAACCATAGGGTCAGGCATGTCTCAACGACGTCACAAGTACAGACTGTAGTCTGGATGAAATGCAGGAACACAGCTGAGTGACAACGTCGAACCTCCAGGGTCACCGCAGAAAAAGTGTTGTGGGTAATGTTAGTATAAGTAGAAATAATGACACTCCCCCCAGAAAAAGAAAAAGTAGCCTTTTTGTTATGTCGCATCAGAAACATCAACCTTCACCCTGAGAAGCATGGATACAGGGAACAAGCATTTATGAAGTGAGCCAGTGCAGTGGATAAGGTTTTTTTTAAACTTTGGGCAGAGTGACCAGAGCAGAAGAGGTGTCTAGTGGATGTGTGTTGGGTGGACGTGTCATGGATAAATAAAGACTCTCCCAGTCTGTCCACATCAACAAGGATCTGAGTCTCTGAGAGGAGGCCCTTCCAAGGAGGAGAACAGACCATTCGGTTTCTAGAAGGTGCACACACGGTGAAAGCACTGGCCACACTGCAAGTAGATTCTAACGGGCACTGTGCATTCCAAGCAAGAAGGAACTACTTATTACATTCAAGTGATGAATTCTCGTTTTCAGTTAGACTTCTAGAATTTCATCCTCTTCCCTCAGGATTCAGGTTTTGTAGCATTAATTCGGAGATTGAAAATGTCATATGTAAGCATTAAAAAGTTGAATTACACAGAATTTATTCTGTACGTCGAAGTCATCCATAATCCCAGTATTAAGATGCCTACGTGTATGTGTGTTTCCATTTGGCTTCTGAACTTTTAAACATAAGGACGAGGCCGATCGAGTCGTTTAATCGAGTTGTGATTGAAGCTCACGTAATCCGACGAAGGTGTTGCCACTGAGAAAGGCCTGTTTTGGGGGCCAACAATGGGGGGCCCGAGGGGCCACAGCCCCCTGGACCTTCCTTCACCTTTTTCAGGCCTCGCTCCTGCTCGGAGCCTGTGACGAGCCGGGGTTGAGCTAACGGGAGCCCCACTTTTACCGGCTGCTTCAGGGAGAAGCGGGAGAGGGCCGGGGAGGCCCGAGGACAGAGGAAGAAAGAGGAGTGTCGACCTCTACTCCCAGAAGCTCCCGCAGCCTGGGTCCTGCTCACCTGAGGTGAGATGGCAGCCCAGACGCCAGCCAGTGTCCCCGCCGTCCACCGAAGGGGACTCTCCCCAAACGGACGTTCAGAGGAACAGCCCTGGTCCTTCCCCAGGGGCAAGGGCAGACGACGACTCGGTGCCAGTTCAGGTAGATGGGGAGCCCCTCCCTGCGCTGTTTGCTGCTGGCACAGGTGGACGTGCTCCCCTGCGCCCCTGCCTTTGACACGAGGTGCTGCTTTCGGAAGAGCTGCTGTCTGTACCCTTGGGCCCCTGTGGGGCTCTCTCCTCTCCTTCCAGGAACGCCTTTGCCACCAGCTCCGTCCCCCCATTGAACCAGGAGGGCGGCAGGGCTTCCCCAGGGGCGTCCCCACTGACAGTCCGAGCTGGGCAGGAGGACAGAGGCAGACACAGCCCCCGCTCCCCGCCGGCCCCCAGCATCCCCCCAGCTTCGGCCGCAACCACGTCCAGCGTAGACGGTCAGCCCCGCCCCCCTTTTGAAATCCCCTCTTGCTTTGGGCAGGCACTGCGAGAAACAGTGAAAATAAATCACCTTTTGTGGCTCAAAGGCTGAAGGAGGGAAAGAAGAGGAGCCAGTCGGCCTTGGCGGGTCAGCGCTGCCCCAGGAGCCTCCCGCCTCGTCCGCCTCGTCCCTGTGGCAGGTGAGTGCAGACTGCAGGTGCCGCGCCGGCCTGGGAGCAGGTTTCCTGACTGGTTCCCCGCTGATCACCGGCCAGTGAGAGGCCGTCAAACAGATATCCCCGTGGTGACCGCGGGACACCATAAGGACCCCACGGTAAATGTCTCAGACGATCCGGGGGACGTGAGGGAAGCCACGCAGGCCTGGCCGTAGGGCGTTTCAGCTGTGCCATGGCCGGGGAGGACAGGAGGGCTCAGCAGAGAGGATGCTGACGGAAGCGCTGGGGCAAGGCATGTGCGGTGGCCTCCCAGGGGACCTGGCTTCCCTTCCGGCTAGTGTGCGGAGAGCCGGGGTCGTGCGCTAGGTGGGATGCCCCACGGGTCCCCTCCAGCAGCCCAGGAGTCGCCTTTTTGACCAGCGCGTCCTCGGCCACCCTGGCTCGCCACTGGGGTGGGGGCATTGGACTGAACACATAGTGGCCCTGGGACGCCTCTTGGAAATTGTTTTTTAAAATAAACCCCTGACGTAGCTCGTTTTCACCCATCTCTTTACCCAAGAAGCAGAGTTCAAAAACAAGCCTTGGTTATTCTGGGCTCTCCCAGATGGAGGCGCTGGAAGAGGCAGGCTCTTCGCACGGGTTTCAGCAGCTCCCAAGGCAGTGGTGCTGTCAGCCACGCAGTAGGCATTTCCCAGATTATTCTCAGCGCTTAGTTTCCACAGCCTGTCGTTCTAGGGGCCGTAAATCTGCTGCTTCCTGGGGTTTCCTTGGAACCGGGCTCCTCTGTGGACAGTCGTCCCTACAGCCGCCAGGACGGATCTGGCTCCGCTAGAGACTCCAGCGCTGGGGCAGGCGGGGGTCGAGGGCCGGCCGGGCCTCGGGTCCCCGGCGCCAGCCGCCCTCTGCAGCCTGGCCGCAGCGGGCGAAGGCGGCCTGGAAGAGGCCTCTGTCCACTCCCAGGGCACTTGGGCTCCAGCTCAGGTCGGGAGCTGCCCGGCAAAGCCCTGATCCTCCCGGTCTTCACCAGGGTAAAAATAGTCCTGCTGGGGACTCGCCCTCTTTATACAAACAAATCAAAGCCCCAGCAACTCCGGGCTTTGTTTACCTTGGCATCTTCGCCCGAGAGAGCCGGCCACCCACCCACCCAGGCCATTCCTCGGCCCTCTGGGGAGTCTCTGGCCCAGAAGTGCTGCAGCCACTAGGCAGCTTCCTGGCCACCTTAGAAGCCAGGGCAGAGCCAGCAGGGCTGCGGCCCAAGTAGGGAGCCCGGGGTGCAGGCCTCCCAAGCCTTGTGCTTTCCTCCTGACTCACTCTCTGCCCGCTCAGACTTCCCCGGTGTGCTTTCCTAAGACCCGGAACACGCAGGGCTAAGTCAGAGCAAACCCGCTGGGAAGCTCAGGCCCTGCTTTGCAGCCTCCGGCAGATGAGCAAACCTCTCAGCTCTCTTAACCATAAAATGGGATCAAGGTATCTACCTTGCAGGGATGTAAGAAATTCCCTGGTACTTAGAAGGACAGGTTCAAAGGGGGGCTTTATTTGCAAGGACGAGCTCCCTGTCTTTCCGCAGACAGATGAGGGTCTAGCCGCCTGGCCCTGCCTGGCGGGTCTGGAGAGCAGCTCCTGTGGCCCCGCGAATGGACCTTGTGTGTGTGTGTCTGTCCCTGGAATGCTACAGCCGCTCCTTTGAACTTGGTGGGATCTAAATTTGGACTCTTCGCTTTAATATTAGCTGCTTGGCTAAGCTATTGTGTGTTTATTTTTTTAAGCCCTTTCAGAGATTGCTTTCCTCCCAGAAAGGTCTGAATCAGATGTCCCACGGGACAGTATTAACAGGCCCACATCCCTCCCCCGGCCCACGCTCTGGAAACAGGGGGGCCGGCGGAGGGGCTCCCGGGCTAATCCCACTTTCCTGCCCCGCAGGTGGGGAGGAAGGAGTTGAGAACGGTCCTCCTCTCCCTCCGATGATGAGTTTGGGCTTTGGGGAGGAAGAGGGGGAAGAATGAGAGGCAGGAAGAGGGTCTGCCACCTCTTGACCAGGGCCCTGCTTCCCATCGCCCCTAACCAGGGCACAGTTTCCACATGTGTTGAGGCTACTTTTGAAGGCACGCGTGGATGTCCCAGCCCCATCTCACACGGGAACGGTGACACGACGCCACGACCCCAAAGTATTTTTAGCTCCATTCAAGCCCCTCCACCCAGTCCCACCAGAGAGTGAGGGGCTCCGAGAGGGTCCGTGGGAGAGCTCGGAGACCTCTCCTCCTGACTTGCAGGGGGGCCTTTGACAGATAAGGAGATGAGAAAGCATGAGATGAGATGACACTGACTTGGTGCTTTTGCATAAGTAAAAACCAGGCCCTTGTTTCTCAGGAACCGTTATCTGAAGCTACTTCAGCTCAGCCCCGTTAAGGTGCCCAGCTGTACCATGTCTGAGCCTGAACTTGGTGAGCCGTGACTTTGCTATGGGAGATGGCGTTCGTTATCCCCTCCTCTGCCAAAAGCCGCTCCCTGGGGACTGTCCCCAACTGCTCTCCACCCCCAGCAGGGGCAGAACCTGGGCTGATACTTGAGCAGAGGAAGGAAGCTATGATCTCTGCTCCTAAACGTTTTAATTTCAAAACTTTCCTCCCAGCAGCTGTCTTTAAAAAGTGTCCTCCATGTGCAACTGATGAGGCCCGTGGAGGAAGTGGCTTGTCCCTCCCCACCTCAGAATGCTTTTTTGGGACACTCGTCACAGTTGGGAGCCAAAGGCCACGGTTGCAGACAGACAGCACTAAGAATCTCGTAACGACCCCCTTGAGCTCCCTCCCTCAGTCTGAGCCAGGCTCTTCTCTCTTCGTCACCTGTGTGTGTGCTTACATCATTCCAGTCGTTAATCTTTCGTAGAAGAAAAACAGGTAAGATTTTGCCGCAGGTATGATGGCCAATCTGAGCAGCAAATGCTAACTGGGGCAGGTTTTTCCTAAATGTTTTCTCACCTCCCAAGCTCTTCCAGAACCTCACCACACCCCTATGAGGAGGTGGGATCCACATCCCCTCCCTGTGTGTGAGCCTGGGTGAGCCTTTCAGGCGGCCTTAACGGAGTATGGCTGAGTCCTGAGAGGCTACACGTCTTCCACGTGACTCCAGGAAATCCCTCCTTCGGTAGCCAGCCGCCATACTACACGGAAGCCCAAGCCACCCGGACAGGACCAAGGCCCTGGCCCTCGGCCATCACACGGCAGCCCCGTGAGTGAGCCGTCCTAGAGCAGGACTCTCCAGCCCAGCCCCAGGGGTAAACTTTCCCCACCAAGCTCTGTCCACACTGCAGCTGAGCTGGATAGGTTGCTGGGGTTTTAAGTCACTAAGGGGTGAGTGGTTTGTTCACAGTGACAGACACCGAGGCCTCCTTCTCTTCCTCCATCACGCTCTCTGTGGGGTTGGCCCCGGCACACTTTCTGCAGACCCTGGCTCGTCCTCTTCTCCCCATCAGTTACCTCTGAATCCTTGTGATGCATCTTCAACCCCATGAAAGAGAATGCGGGTCTGAAGAGCTGCGTCCTTGCTGCTTTATTTTCAGGATGGTCTCATCCCTTCCATCTTTCTGCGGCTAGAACCTACATCACAAGGAGGCTTCAGGCGTCCTTGCTTGGCGGGGTGACCCTCCTGATTCTGTATTTGTAGCTTGTACTGTTTTTCTTAGAAGGCCCCCCAAACTGTCTAAGCTATGCACGAAACGTAGGAGCTGCTCCTGTTCGTGCCTCTCTCCAGATGGGAAGTAGCTGCGACTACTCACCACTCCGCGGGAGCTCTGCTGTCGGGACGAGAAGCATCTCTCCCCAGGACTCGTAAGCAGCAGCCCCGGGCATTTGATAATGAAAACGGTCCGTCGGTCGGGAAAACCTAACAGTCAATTGTGTGTGTCGCACATAAAGGAGTTTCCAAGAACCGGAAGCAAAGTTTGACGAAATTAAAGGCAGACAGACAATTCTACTGGGGTGATGGGTACTTTAACATCTAAATCACTTGTTCTCTCAGCAACTGGTCAAACGAGACCAAAAAAACACAGACACGGGTGTTCTGAACAAATCTCATCTCCTTGCCCTCACTGGTGTTGGGGTCCAGGCCACCTTTGTCAGAAAACTGTCCTGAGGTTGGAGCCGCGGTTTGCTTTCACCTCTGCAAGTCACAGCACGCAGCAGCACCTTCAGACCTGCACACGGGACACCCTCCCTTCCCGCAACAGTTGTCAGAAGAAGTGGCACATCTCTGGGCATGTGGTCTGGTAGGTGGTGGCCACCCGGAACTTTCAGGGAGACGCCCACGCCAAGTTCCAAGGGTCAGAGTGCGGTTAGCGCCGCAGAAAGGGGCCCTTTCTGTGGGCTTGGGGTCGGGGGAGGCGGGGGACCTTGTAGGTTGCAACAAGACCCCCTTTGCCCCCCTTCGAGCGGAGGACCCACGTTGGGGCCTTGCAATCTGAGTTCGCCGTAGCAGAGCCCCGAGCCCCAGGCCGCAGGAGACGGGCACCTGCCGGGCACCTGCTCTGTGAGGTCGGGTGCGGCCCGAGGACGGCCCTCGGGGTACCTGGGACCCCGCCTCCCCCCCCCCCCAAAAGATCGCCTTCCGCTTCCCGAGACACCGTCCCTTCCGCCCACAGCCGGGCCCGCGAGGCGCACCAGCCGTGCTGGACGAGACGCAGCAGCCGTGCTAATTGTCCTCTGCCTTCCAGCGCCGCGGGGACGCCTCGGCCCTGGACGGTTTGCGAGCGCTCAGCTTCCGCCTGAGGGAGGAGAACTTGTCGCCCAGGACTCGGCGCAGCCCCGCGCCGTCTCGGCCGCAGGGCGGGTCCTGCCGGGGGGCCGGGAGCCGCCCCGTGAACAGGTCCCAGCGGGCCAGGGCGTCCACGGCGCCGTCCACCCGCGCCAGCTCCTCCTCAGTCACGTCCCTCTCCAGGGCCTGGATGCAGGCCGCCAGCCAGCGCCCGTGCTCCGCCAGGGCCTCCCCCGGGCTCTCCGCGGCCTCCAGGGAGCCCAGCCCGTCCTCAGGCTCCAGCTCCGGGCCCGCGGGGAAGGCATGGCTCCAGGCGTCCGGGGACAGGGGCTCTGACAGGCCGCTGCCAGGCTCCGAGTCGCTCTCGCCGCACAGGCCCGAGTCCGCGCTGCAGGGCAGGGTGTCCTCCGACACGGACGGCTCCCCGGCCGCCGGCCCAGGCCGCGTCCCCGCCGCCTCTAGCGTCCAGGTGTACAGTCTCTACGAGGGAGAGACGCGGGCTGAGTCGGCCTGTCCGGCCCCTTCCCTCGCCAGGGAGCCGCCAGGAGACCCAGCCCCTCTCCCGAGGGGACCCCACTGTGCCCACGACCCAGGGCGAGTGGCAATCTGGTGCCACAGGGGCCCTCGGAATGGGGCCTCTAAAGACAGCGAACTTGCAGGAGCTTTGCAAGCCTGACCGTTATTCGTGGATAAATTAAGCTGACTTGTCAACACTGTTCAAAGCAAAGGGAATCATGGCTTTCCTACATCCCACTAGCACCTCTGCACGTGGTGCATCCGGGCATCAGAGACGCCCGCGGTCAGCTACTGCCCACCTCCTCGCCACTCTCCTTCCGTGATGGCTCAGAACCGGCCGTGGTGGAGTCGTCACACAATGGAAACTGGCAGATACGCCCAATCGAGGATTTTTCTTTAGAGGGCGCTTACCAGCACACCGCTGACTGATGGGAACAGATCCAGAACAGGCCCAGGGCGCCCCGCCTCGAGGTTAGGAGTCGCGGGAAGGCATGCGTCAGGGGAGGGGGACGAAGGGCCTGAAAGTTCGGATCCGACAGGCGAGCAAGACCCCGAGAAAGGAAGTGGTGAGAAACCCCAGACCTTCTGCAGGCCGCGGCTGGCCCGCTTCACCTTACACGCACACGAGGATAATGGGCAGCTTACCGCCGAGCCCCCAGCCCTGCACTAGGTGGGGCGGGCGCTCTGGAGACGGTGACGCCCTCGCCCGGCGCATCCTTCTGAGCGCCGTCAGCCAGTCGGCAGCAGAGGCGCCTCCCTACGGGGGCGCTGCCTCTGGGTCCCCTCTGCCGCGAGGCAGGCCGCCGCCTCAGCGCCCCTCGACGCGCTGTTTACCCCAGAGACATTCAGGGGAGACCCAGGCCAGGAGGCAGCTCTGACCTGGACATGCCCAGCCCCGTGTTCAGGGGTCCCCAGCCTGGGATCCCCGACCAGCAGCAGCCTGGGAGCCTGTTAGAAACACAGAGCCAACCCCTCCACAAGCACCGGATCATAAACTCCTGCCTGTCCAAGAGCCTCTCCCCCGAGTCCAGCCCCCGGACCCAGTGGGCTCCAGCAGCTGACCATCTCCTAGAGGAGGACGGGCTTCCCAGAACCTCAGACACAACGGGATTCACTTAAAGCGTCTGGCTTAAAACTCTGGGTCTTAAAGTTGAGCCCAAGCTGTTTCGTTGGTGGGCCTATGCCTTCATTTGAACAAAAAACGTCTTTAACTTGGTATTTTCATCCAAAGGTGGATTTAAAGAAGAAATTACCACTCTTCCAAAAGACTGAAGAGGAGGGAACACTCCCAAAGACATTCTATGAAGCCACCATCACCCTGATACCAGAAACAGAGATACCACCAGAAAAGAAAATTACACGCCAATATCTTCGATGACTATAGATGCAAAAATTCTCAACAAAATATTAGCAAACCAAATCCAACAGATTTTTAAAAGTTCATACACCACGACAAGTGGTATTCATCCCAAGTTCACAGGGATGGTTCAGTATATGCAAATCAATCACTGTGACGCACACTTTAACAAGAGAAGACGAAAACCACGCGCTCTTATCAACAAACGCAGAAAAGCATTTGATGAAATTCAACATTAGGATAAAAACTCTTACCGAAGTGGGTAGAGAGGGAACATATCTCCGCATAATAAAAGCCACTTATAACAAACCCACAGCCAACATAATACTCAACAGTGAAAAGCTGAAAGCCTTCCCACTGAAATCTGGAACGAGACAAGGATGCCCACTCACACCACTTCTATCCGATATCGTATTGGAAGTCCTAGCCACGGCAATCAGACAAGGAAAAGAAATAAAAGGTATCCGAATTGGAAGGGAAGAGGTAAGACTGTCACTCTCTGTAGATGACATGATACTATAAATAGAAAACCCTAAAGACTCCACACAAACGCTACTAGAAATGGTTGCATTTCTTTACACTAGCAATGAAATATCAGAAAGGGAATGTAAAAAAGAAAATACCTTTTAAAATTGCACCAAAAAATTGAAATACCAAGGAGGTGAAAGTCTTATATGCTGAGATCTATAAAACATTAATAAAGGAAACTAAAGATGATTCAAAGAAATGGAAAGATATCCCATGCATTTGGATTGGAAGAATTAATATTGTTAAAATGGCACTACCACCCAAAGCAATCTACAGATTTAATGTGATCCCTGTCAAATTACCCATGACATTTTTCACAGAACTAGAACAAATAATCCAAAATTTTATATGGAACCATAAAAGACCCAGAATTGCCACAGCAATCCTGAGGGGGGGTGGGGGGAAGCAGGAGGCATAACCCTCCCAGACTTCAGACAACACTACAAAGCTACAGTAATCAAAACAGTGTCGTACTGGCACAAAAACAGCCATATGGATCAATGGAACAGAAGAGAGAGCCAAGAAATAAACCCACACACCTAAGGTGAATTAATCTTCGACAAAGGATACAAGAATATAAAATGGGAAGAAGATAGCCTCTTCGGGAGGTGGTGCCGGGAAAGCTGGACAGCTGCATGGAAATCAATGAAATTAGAACACACCCTCACACCATGCATAAAAAGAAACTCAAAAGGGCTTAAAGAGTTAAACATAATACATGACACCATAAAACTAGAAGAGAGCATAGCCAAAACATTCTCTGACATAAATCATACAAATGTTTTCTTAGGTCAGTCTCCCAAGGCAATAGAAATAAAAACAAAAATAAATAAATGGGACCTAATCAAACTTACAAGCTTTTGCACAGCAAAGGAAACCATAAATCAAACGAAAAGACAACCTATGAAATGGGAGAAAGTTTTTGCAAATGAGGCGACCGACAAGGGCTTAATCTCTAAAATATACAAACAGGGCTTCCCTGGTGGCGCAGTGGTTGGGAGTCCGCCTGTCGATGCAGGGGACGCGGGTTCGTGCCCCGGTCTGGGAGGATCCCGCATGCCGCGGAGCGGCTGGGCCCGTGAGCCATGGCCGCTGGGCCTGCACGTCCGGAGCCTGTGCTCCGTGGCGGGAGAGGCTGCAGCGGTGAGAGGCCTGCGTACCACAAAATATACAAGCAGCTCATACAACTCAATAACAAAAAAAACAAACCACCCGATCAAAAACTGGGCAGAAGACCTAAATAGACATTTCTCCTAAGAAGACATACAGATGGCCAATAGGCACATAAAAAGATGCTCAACATCACTAATTATTAGAGGAATGCAAATCAAAACTACAAGGAGGTTTCACCATACACCGGTCAGAATGGCCATCATTAAAAAGTCTACAAATAACAAATGCTGGAGAGGGTGTGGAGAAAAAGGAACCCTCCTACACTGTTGGTGGGAAGGTAAACTGGTGTAGCTACTATAGAAAACAGTATGGAACTTCCTCAGAAAACTAAAAATAGAATTACCATATGATCCAGCAATTCCACTGCTGGGCATATATCCAGACAAAACTCTAATCCAAAAAGATACATGCACCCCTACGTTCACGGCAGCACTATTTACAAAAGCCAAGACATAGAAACAACCTAAATGTCCATTGACAGATGAATGGATAAAGAAGATGTGGTACATATATACAATAGAATACTACTCAGCCATAAAGAAGAATGAAATAATGCCAATTGTAGCAACATGGATGCAACTAGAGATTATCATACTAAGTGAAGGAAGTCAAGAAAGACAAATACCATATGATATCACTTCTATGTGGAATCTAAAAAATGACACAAATGACCATATCTACAAAACAGAAACAGACTCACAGACGTAGAGAATGGACTTGTGGTTGCCAAGGGGGAGGGGGGTGGGAGAGGGATGGATGGGGAGTTCGGAACTAGTACATATAGAATGGATAAACAACAAGGTCCTACTGTATAGCACAGAGAACTATATCCAATATCCTGGGACAAACCGTAATGGAAAAGAATATACAAAAGAATATGTATGTGTGTATATATATGTGTGTGTGTGTGTGTGTGTGTGTGTGTGTGTGTGTGTATAACTGAGTCACTTTGCTGTACAGCAATCAACATTGTAAATCAAAACTATGCTTCAATTAAAAAATAATAAAAGATTTTTTAAAAGAGAAAATAACCACTACCTGCCTTTGAACTGTGAACTCAGAGTAAAGTTTCTGAGTTTGCAAACGAACTTCTCCGTTGGATAAGGTTTCTCCCTGCAGTGGAGAAGATGGACCCGGTTCCCTAGGGTCCCTCTTGGGCCCTGCTCCCCGGCAGTGCCTCGTGCGGACAGCAGAGGGCAGCATCGCCGCGCTGGCTCAGCCCCCGCGCAGGGCGGGGCCGGATTAAGAGCAGCGCCCGCCTTTCCACAGTGATTCTTGGTTAGTCTGGTTCCGCCTCCTCCTCCGGAGGGGCTGTGAGCCAATTAGGGAGAAAGTGATGCTGGGGAAGGCCCCTTGGTGATGCCAGAACCGGCCCGAGTACAGGAAGCTCTAGGACAGGGTCTAGTACACGGTCAGTGCCCGGTGTTGCCTGGGAAATAAAAGCCGTGCGCCCCTGTGGTGACAGCCACCGGCACTGGGCCAGGCGCCTGGCGGGGGACTCAGCCAGACCCACGAGACCCGCAGACCTGTTCACCCCTCCCCCTGCCCGCGACTCACCTTGTACCTGTCCACGAGCTTGAAGCCCAGGATGTGCTGCAGCTTCCGAAGGCAGATGGGGCAGAGGTCCGGGGGCCGCCGCAGGGCCTCGTCCAGACTGAGGGTGCCCTGCATGAGGCAGCGGAGCCAGCGGCAGTTCCCCAGGCCCAGGAGGTGGCAGAGCTCGTGGCACGTGACCTGAGGGAGAAGGTCCCCACCGCCTTGCATCCTGGAGCCCGCCACCCGCCGATCCCCGGGACCCCTGGGTGCGGGGAGAATGGCAAGCTGGTGTGGTCAGCTCTGGGGGCCTCAGAGCATGGAGGTTTGGGTGTCAGATGAGGGCTCAAATCCCAACCCTGCCACTTGAGAGCTGTGTGACCTTGGACAAAGCACTTGGCGTTTCTGAGCCTAAGTGGCCATAGTCCCTAAAGTGAAGGATGGTCGTCAGCACCGTGAGGACTGGACAGCGTAACTGGCTGGACCCAGGGCTCGATGGCTGTCCACTCACGCCCTGCTGTCTGATTCCACACCCTAGCATCTTCCTGGAGCTCGCCAGAACCCCCAGCAGCCCCTCCTCTTCCTGTCCCCCGTCTCCTCCCGCCACCTGGGCAGCACCCCAACACCCACCTTGCAGCACTGGACCATCCCCAGGGCGCTGAAGCACACGGTCTGGCCTCTGTCCTGCAGGGGTGCCTCAGGGGCCAGGTCAGGGGTGCTGGGCCCCCGCTGCAGGGATTCCCCTGAGAACCGCGCAAAGCTGCAGACGCCCACTTCTGGGGAGAGGCAGAGAAGCGGAGGCACCAGGAGTGGCCTCAGCTCAGGGAGCCCACGGGCAAAGCCACCCTCCTCAGGATGCACAGGTCCTAAAGGCCCCGCCCTGCCAGCGCGTTTGCCAAGCAGACAGCCCCTGGCCCAGGATGGGTGAGAACTGGGGCTGCAGGTTCAAGAGAGCATTTCCATATATGCCTATTCTCTCCCCCAGGAGGGGTTCTGGGAGAAGCAGCGAGGGGATGACATCCCCACGTGTTCCAGGCCCTGTACCCAAGCCTCAGGGCTGAGGCAGGAGGCCCCCAGGTGCCGGCTCACCATGCCCTGGAAGGAACGTGCCGAAGGTGAAGGTCCAGGCCTCTCGGGGGTACAGGTCGGACAGCGTGAGGCCCAGCACGCATAATGCATCGCCCGGCTTGCTGCTCTTCAGGAAAGACAGGATGCCGTCTGCGGGGACAGGGCCAGAGGGGGCAGTGAGGAGGCGGCTGGTGCCCCTCTCCGGGCCCATCCCCCTCTTCCTCTGCCTGGGACCAACTCATCCCACAGTCGGACGCAAGCTAGCGACATTCCATGAAAAACTCAGACTGAGGCCGAAAACTCAGCGGCCAAGCTGCACCATGTGAAGCGGGGGCTCTGGGCCTGGGCCTCGGGGGGAAGAAAGAGCTCAGGCTTGGAAAGGGTAGTCCAAGTGGGGACACCAAAAAGGCCGCCAGGCCAATGAGACCGGTGTTCGTGGGAAGAGCCGTTGCAGCCACGGGCAGCTGATTGATGGCCCCAAAGACGTGGCATCTCATCCCCGGGACCTGTGCATGTGTTCCTCACCTGGCAGAAGTGAGCAGATGGGATTAAATTAAAGGTCTCCCAGTGGGAAGGTGATTCTGGATTACCCAGCTGGACCCGGTGGAATCACCAGGGTCCTCCCGAGAGGAGGCAGGAGGGTCAGAGAGAGCTGAAGGGGCCATAGCGCAGGCTCTGGAGGAGGAGGGGCTGCAAGGTCACATTTCACCTGAAATGTGACCTTACTTGGGGACAGGGTTTGCAGATGTAATCAAGTTAAGGTGAGGTCAGTAGGGTGGGCCTAATCCAATTCGCCTGGGGTCCTTCCAAGAGGAGAAGCGACACAAGCTACGTGATGATGGAGGCCGAGGCTGGACCAAGGACCACCGGCCGCCACCAGGGGTGGAGGAGGTGAGGAAGGGTTCCCCGGAGCGTTCACAGGGGACAGGGCCGGCCAACACCTTGGTCTCAGAATTCTGGTCTCCGGACCGCGAGATAATACACTTCTGTGTTCTAAGCCACCCAGTTTGTGATGCTTCGTTACAGCGGCCGCAGGAAACGAACACAGCCATCTGAACCACGTAATCTGACCACGGGAATCCAACCTCTCATGGCCTCTGCACGCCACCTGCTGGGTGAGCCCTCCCGGGCCCCCTTCCTTCCAGTGGCCCACGAAGCCTAGGGCGGGGGAAAGAGCAGTCCTTTCAGCAGTGAGCAGAGATGGACACCCAGACCCCGGCACCACAGCCCCTGGGGCAGCTGGACAGATGCTGGGTTTCCCCCAAGTCGCGCGGAAGCAACGGCAGGCGTGGTGGCGCCGCAGGGGGCAGGAGCGGCGGGGCCCAGGCCGGCCATTGCTCCTCGGGCCCTGCTCAGACCCTCGGGGGGGCGGGGGAGGGCTGTGCCCAGCGAGGGACCGAGGCTGCAGTCTGGGACAGAGAAAGGGGCACGCCACCGTTGGGACGGCACCCACCGGCCAGTAGTCCCTGTCAGCCCCAGAAACTCAACACCAGCTGTAACAGCACACTGCCTGCCACTACAAGATAACCAAACAAGCCGAGTAACACACAAAGAACAGCTTCTGAAGGCATTGAAGATGGGGGATGGGTGGCTACAGGAGGGCACGGAGGAAGGCTTGGGGGGGGCGAGGCAAGCTGTTCTACACACTCTTATGGTGATGGCTACGTGATGTGTGTGTGTGTGTGTGTGTGTGTGTGTCAGGACTCAGAACGGTTACACCCAGAAGGAATAATTTCTCTATATGTAAATTATGCCTCAATAAACAGGACTTTTAAAACACCAGAGACCTACTGAGAAACTAGAAACAGGGAGAAGAGTAGAATCCCAAGAGATGAAGCTGAGCTGTTTCTGAGACGGTGGATGGGAAGGTGACCCTGATGACACAGCCCCTGCTCCACCTGCTACCCCAAAGGGCCGCACCCAGGGAGAGGAAGGCTGTACTCCTGGGGTCATCAGGGTGGCCCAGACCGTCAGCTCCCTTAGATGCCTGGCCAAGGAGAAATAAAATCCTCTCGCAGAAAAACTACAGCATCCCAGGACGCAAATTCTTCTAAAAGTTAAACTAATTTTTCACATAAGACGTCCAGCTAACAATCAAAAATAAGACACACAATGAGGCAAAATAACCAAGACAGAATTAGCAGAAAGAGCAACACGGGTGCTCGAAATGCTGGACTCACAGACACAGATTATAAAGCAGCTATGCTCATAGATATAAACGCTAAATGTAATTTTAGCCGGGAATTGGGAATGATGAAAAAAGTGACACTGGGACTTCCCTGGCAGTCCAGTGGTTAAGACTCTGAGCCCCCAACGCAGGGGGCCCAGGTTCCATCCCTGGCCAGGGAACTAGATCCCACATGCATGCTGCAACTAAGAGTTCACATGCCATAACTAAGGAGCCCACATGCTGCAACTAAGGAGCCCTCAAGCCACGATTAAGGAGCCCGCCTGCTGCAACTAAGACCTGGCACAACCAAATAAATAAACAAATAAATTTAAAAAAAATTTTTTTAAAGTGACACTCCTGCATCAAAAAGAATAAAATACCTAGGAATAAACCTACCTAAGGAGGCAGAAAACCTGTACTCGGAAAACTATAAGACACTGATGAAAGATCCTGGGACAAGATGACAGAGTAGAAGGACCTTGAGCTCACCTCTCACGAGCGCACCAAGAAATCACAACTAACTGCTGAACGACCATCAGTAAAAAAGATTGGAACCTACCAAAAAGGATATTCCACATCCAAAGACATAAAGAAGAAACCCAAAGAGACAGTAGAAGGAGCACATTCACAATACAATCAAATCCCATACCCCACAGGTGGGTGACCCGCAGACTGGAGAACAATTATATCACAGAAGTTCTCCCACAGGAGTGAGAGTTCTGAGCCCCACACCAGTCTCCCCAGTCTAGGGGTCCGGCGTTGGGAGGAGGAGCCCCAGAGCATCTGGCTTTGAAGGCCAGTGGGGCTTGAGCGCAGGAGCTCCACAGGACTGGGGAAACAGAGATTCCTTCCTCTCTTGGAGGATGCACGCAAGGTTTTGTGTGTACCAGGACCCAGGGTAAAAGCAGTGACTTCATAGGAACCTGGGCTAGGCCAACCTGCTGGTCTTGGTGGGTTTCCTGGGGAGGCCAGGGGCAGCTATGGCTCACTGTGGGTCCAAGGACACTGGTGGTGGAGATACTAGGGGATATTCATCAGTGTGAGCCCTCCTGGAGGCTGCTATGTTAGCCAAGACCTGGCCCCACCCATCGACATGCTCCAGAGTTGGGGCGCCTCAGGTAAAACAACCAACAGGGCGAGAACACAACCCACCCATCAGCAAACTGGCTTCCAAAGACTTGCTGAGTCCACGGCCACCTCTAGACACACCCCTTGACACGGCCCTGCTCACCAGAGGACCAGGACCCAGCTCCATCCACCAGTGGGCAGGCACCAGCCACTCCCACCAGAAGCCTGCACAAAATTGATAAACCTTTAGCCAGACTCATCAAGAAAAAAAGGGAGAGTGCCCAGATCAATAAAATTAGAAATGAAAAAGAAGTTACAACCAACACCACAGAAATACAAAGAACCATACACAAAAATCTGTTTCATTCCTATACAGTAACAATGAAAGCTCAGAAAGAGAAATTAAGGAAACAATCCCATTTGCCATAGCATCAAAAAGAATAAAATACCTAGGAATAAACCTACCTAAGGAGGCAAAAGACCTATACTCTGAAAACTATAAGATGCTGATGAAAGAAATCAAAGATGACACTGACAGAAAAACATACCATGTTCTTGGATCAGAAAAATCGATATGGTCAAAATGACCATACTACCCAAAGCAGCCTACAGATTCAATGCAATCCCTATCAAATTACCAAAGACATTTTTCACAGAACTAGAAAAAATTGTTTTAATTTTTATGGAATCACGAAAGACCCCGAACAGCCAAAGCAATCTTATGAAAGAAAAACAGAGCTGGAGGAATCAGGCTCCCTGACTTCAGACTATACTACAAAGCTACAGTAATCAAAACAGCATGGTTCTAACAAAAAAACAGAAATGTAAGAACAGATACTATAGAATTCCTAGAGGAAAGCATAAATCATAGCAGTATTTTTTTGGATCTGTCTCCTAAGGCAAAGAAAACAAAAGCAAACATAAACAAACAGGGCCTAATTAAACTTAAAAGTTTTGCAGAGCAAAGAAAACCATAAACAAAACGAAAAGACAACCTACAGAATGGGAGAAAATATTTGCAAATTATGCAACTGACAAGACATTAATCTCCAAATAGTTCACACAAATAGTTCATAGAGCTCAATATAAAAGAAAAAGAACCCAATGGAAAAATGGGCAGAAGATCTAAATAGACATTTCTCCAAAGAAAACATACAGATGGCCAAAAGGCACATGAAAAGATGCTCAACATCACTAATTATTAGAGAAATGCAAATCAAAACTACAATGAAGTATCACCTCACCAGTCAGAATGGCCATCATCAAGAAGTCTACAAATAATAAATGCTGGAGAGGGTGTGAAGAAAAAGGAACCCTCCTACACTGTTGGTGGGAATGTAAACTGGTGCATCTCCTATGGAAAACATGGAGCTTCCTTAACAAACTAAAAATAGAGCTATCATATGATCCTACATTCCCACTCCTGGGCATGTATCCAGAGAAAACCGTAATTTGAAAGGATACATGCACTCCACTGTTCATTGCAGCACTATTTACAATAGCCGACATGGAAGCAACATAAATGTCCATCAACAGATGAATGGATAAAGAAAGGAGATGTGGTATATTCATACATGGAATATTATTCAGCCATAAGAAAGAATGAAATAATACCATTTCAGCAACATGGATGGACCTACAGATTATCATACTAAGTGAAGTAAATCAGAGAAAGACAAATATCATATGATATTGCTTATATGTGGAATCTTAAAAAAAATGATACAAATGAACTTATATACAAAACAGAAACATAGAAAACAAACTTATGGTTACCAAAGGGGAAGGGTGGGAGGGATAAATTAGGAGTTTGAGATTAACATATACACTCTACTATATATAAAGTAAGTAACCAAAAAGGACCTGCTGTATAGCCCAGGGAACTATACTCAATATTTTGTAATAACTTATAAGGAAAAAGAATCTGAAAAAAATAGATAGATATGTATGTATAAATGAATCACTTTGTTTTTTACCTGAAACTAACACAACATTGTAAATCAACTATACTTCAATTAAAAAAAAAAAACTGAGAGAATAATGAAGCCAAAAATAAAAATAAATAGATAAATGTTAAACTACTCTCACGTTCCTGGAATAAATACAAGTGAATTGTAATGTATTTTACATATTTCTAGATTTGATTTGCTAATACTTTACATTAGAGTTCTTATTATATGAGAAATTGGTTTCCAATTTCCTTACTAATAATGTCTGTAAAATGTTGGTATCAATATCTTGCTGTTCGTATTGAAAAGAATGCAAAGTGTTTCTACTTTGTCTCTCTTTCGGAAGAACAAAAAAGGCACTGACGAAAGAAATTGAAGATGACACAAACAGATGGAAAGATATAACCATGTTCTTGGATTGGAAAAATCAATATTGTTAAAATGACCATACTTACCCAAAGCAATCTACAGATTCAAAGCAATCCCTATCAAATTACCAATGGCATTTTTTTCACAGTACTGGAACAAATAATTTTAGAATTTGTATGGAAACAAAAACGACTCCAAACAGCCAAAGCCATCTTGAGAAAGAAAAACAGAGCTGGAGGTATCACACTCCCTGAATTCAGGCTATATTACAAAGCTACAGTAATCAAAACAGTATGGGGGACTTCCCTGGTGGTGCAGTGGTTAAGAATCCGCCTGCCAGTGCAGGGGACCACAAGTTCGAGCCCTAGTCTGGGAAGATCCCACATGCCGCAGAGCAACTAAGCCCATGCACCACAACTACTGAGACTGCACTCTAAAGCCTGCGAGCCACAACTACTGAGCCTGTGTGCCACAACTGCTGAAGCCCATATGCCTAAAGCCTGTGCTCAGCAACAAGAGAAGCCACCACAGTGAGAAGCACACACAAGCGAAGAGTGGCCCCCATGTGCTGCAAATAGAGAAAGCCCGTGCGCAGCAACAAAGACCCAACGCAGCCATAAATAAATAAATAAATAAATAAAACAGTATGGTACTGGCACAAAAACAGAAATATAGATCAATGATACAAGATAGAAAGCCCAGAAATAAACCCATGTACTTATGGTCAATTAATCTATGACAAATGAGGCAAGAATATACAATGGAGAAAAGACAGTCTCTTCAATTAGTGGTGCTGGGAAAGCTGGATGGCTACATGTAAAGAATGAAATTAGAACATTCTCTAACACCATATACAAAAATAAACTCGAAATGGATTAAAGACCTAAATGTAAGACTGGATGCTGTAAAACTCCTAGAGGAAAACATAGGCAGAACAATTTGACAGAAATTGTAGCAATATTTTTTTGGATCCGCCTCCTGAAACAAAAAAAAGCAAAAATAAACAAACAGGGACTAATTAAACTTAAAAGCTTTTGCTCAGCAAAGGAAACCATTGACAAAATGAAAAGACAACCTACAGAATGGGAGAAAATATTTGCAAATGATATGACCAATAGGGGTTAATATCCAAAATACATAAACAAGTCATACAATTCAACCTCAAAAAAACAAACAATCTGATGAAAAAGTAGGCAGAAGAACTCAATAGACATTTTTCCGAAGAGGAAATGGAGATGACCAGCAGGCACATGAAAAGATGCTCAACATCACTAATCATCAGGGAAATGCAAATCAAAACCACAACAAGGTATCACCTCACACCTCTCAGAATGGCCATCATTAAAAAGAACACAAATAACAAGTGTTGTCTAGGATGTGGAGAAAGGGGAACCCTCGTACACTGTTGGTGAGAACGTAAACTGGTGCAGCCACTGTGGAAAACAGTATGGAGGTTTCTCAAAAAACTAAAAATAGAGCTACCATATGATCTAGCGATCCCACTCCTGGGTATATATCCAAAAAAACCCAAAACATGAGGCCCAGTGTTTGTAGCAGCATTATTTACAGTTTCCAAGATATGGAAGCAACCTAAATGTCCATCGACAGATGAAGGGATAAAGAAGATGTGGTGTATATACATACACACACACACACACACACACACACACACACACACACACACACACAATGGAATACTACTCAGCCATAAACAAGAATTAAATATTGCCATTTGCAGCAACATGGATGGACTTGGAGAGCATTTTGCTAAGTGAAATAAGTCAGAGAAAGACAAATACTGTATGATATCACTTATATGTGGAATCTAAAAAGATAAAAACAAAAAGAAACACACCCACTGATATAGAGAACAAACTGGTGGTTACCAGTGGGGAGAGGGAAGGGAGGAGGGGCAATATAGGGGGAGGGGAGTAAGAAGTACAAACTATTGGGTGTAAAATAAGCTACAAGCATATATTGTACAACACAGCAAATATAGCCAATATTTTATAACTATAAATGGAGTATAACCTTTAAAAATTATGAATCACCATATTGTATGCCTGTAACTTATATAATATTGTACAGCAATTATACTTCCATAAAAGTTTTAAAAAGTGGCACTGCTCATTTGAAAAAGAATCCACTAAAAACTATAGAACTGAAAAATACAACTGAAATTTGGAACTCTGTCTATGGGTTTAATAGCATATTAGGTGCAGCTAGAGATAGAATTAGTTAACTGGAGGGTGAGAATAAAACTGGGATGAAATACAAGGAAAGGGGAAGAGTGAGGAGGATGGGCACACACCCCACTGGAGTCCTCAGCGGGGGAAAGAATGAGGCAGAGGCAGTACTGGAAGAAAGATAATGGCTGAGAATTTCTCACAACTAATGGAAGACATCAGTCCACTCATCCCAGATCCAACATCAGCCAGAGACAGAGCCCCAGCCCTTTCTTGGGGACCTCCCTACGCTTGAGTCTGGGTCTCCTGTACATCTGAGAGCCCCCAGCTCATCTGCGCCTCTCAACCCAGCCTCATTCTCCAGCTGCCAGTGACCCCCTGGGGAATGATGGGGTCAGAGAGCTTTGTAAAGACAAAAAGCTAGAGGGGCCTTAGAAGGCCGCGGCACCTGCTCTGTGTGCCCTTGAGTTTTCCGGAGGACAGAGGGCTGTGTGTTCCAGTCTCCAGACACTTCTGAGCGGGGAAGGGAACCCTTGCCTCAGTCTTCCTTTTCTAAAGGCTGGGAAATAGATATTCCCTCCCCCAAGAAAAGCAGGGGGATTCCTTCCTTCTCCTAAGCTCCTCCCTCCCACATTTTGCCTCCAAAAAGGGCTTTTTGCCAAGTGGCGGACGCCTGCCCTTGTGCTGACCTGACCTGTGCCCACACCGCATGCACTCACCTGTGTGGAGCTGGAGCCTGTCAGAGTCCTGACTGGGGCGTGATGAGCAGTGGATGGACGCAGCCGCCACCGATGGCAGGCACCTGACCTGCAGGCCCAGGAAGAAGGCCTCTGTGCAGCTCCGCAGGTGGTCCAGGAGCGCACCGCCTGCCGGCCCCTCGCTCAGATCTGGGGGTGGAGCAGTGCCATCAGGCCCCCTGCCCACTCCTTGGAGCCCCCACCTGCCTGTGCCCAGCACCCTGGACACGGACCAAGGCTGGAAGCCAGGAGACCTGCGAGAAAGTGGCTGCAGTGTCCCCAGGCCAGCGGCTTGCCCAGGAGGTGATTAGAAATGCAGGTGCCCAGGCCCACCCCAGATCTCTGGAACCAGAACCCGCATTTTAACAAGATGAGCTGTCAGCGGGGAGACAACATGGATGGTTTGGGAGTTTGGAAGCAGAGTCTACAGACAGAGATGGCCAACTGGCCGGGGGCAATGGAACAGGAGGGGTGCCTGCAGGCCTCTGGTCTTCAGGGGCAGGAGGGCGGGTAATGAGCCTGCGTGGGGCAAGGCCTGCCTTGGCATGCAGAGCCAGTGGCCCGCCCGCTCATCCCCGGCACCTGGCCAGCAAGCCCCGGAGAGCCTGGCCGAGGCATCTCGGCCCTTGGTCCACACACAGCCCCTCACACCTGGTGTCCCCAGTCTGAGCGCTGGAGGGCCAGGCAGGAGTCCCCGAGTCCCCGCCAGGCCCTGCCAGTGTCTCCAAGTACAGCTTCGGGGTTAAGAGCAGGGCGCTGGGGTCAAATCCTGCCTCTGCTAGTCACCAGCTCTGTGACTTCCCCTCCCAGCCTCAGTGTCCTAACCGATGAAGCGGGGTGACCGTGACCCCAGCACCCCGAACCACAGAGGAGGCAGCCAGTACAGTGCCTAGGACAGCGCTGGCTCCAAAAGATACGGCCGGGACGGTACCGGTGGACGAGGCGGTACCTGCGGGTAGAACAGGGCAGTGAGCCGCCCAAGGGGTCCCGAGGCCCTGGGCTTTCTGAACAGTGTGGAGCTGGGCTGGGGGGAGAGCTGAGTCTCACCCCCGAATCCCAAGCACACCAGCACATCCCCCTTCATATCAGGTCCTGCCGGGGGTCCGGGCACAGACATCCCCACCTCATGCTAGATCTAGGCCCTCGCCACCCGCCCCGGGGTGTCCTGATGGCCCAGGATGCCACCCTCCAGCTCATCACCACTTGCTGCCCCACGAGCTGCAGGCGCCCATGCCCGCCGGTGCCCACGGGCTGCGGGTACCTATGGGCTGCAGGTAAATGTGCTTCCGAGCCAGGCTCTGCTTCCGGGGCGCCAGGGCAGCGTGGAAGGTCTCGAAGTCCTCGGGAGCCTCAGGGCGGCTGAGGAGCCAGTCGAAAGCCGTGTGGACGAGCAGCGTGCGGAAGAACGTCCTCCGGGGGTTGTAGGCCTCAGCCAGGAAGAGCCTCTCGGCCGGGGAGAAGGTGGACGTGTAGAGCTGCCGCAGGGCTGGGTCGGTGGACAGCAGCGCATCCTTCAGGGCCCGGGGGCCGAAGCTGAACTCCTGGGCCGGCCGGCACTGCAGCATGACGGGCCTGGCCACGCTGGGGAGGCCCCACGGCCGCCCATGCACCGCCCAGGGCCTGGCCACCAGCTCGTCCACGGCCTTCCCTCGGGCCAAGTGCAGTGGCCACGTGGGCTCCCGGCACGTGGACCAGAGGCCGAGGGCCTGCAAGGCCCAGCTCCGCCTGGCGTCGGGCCTCCTGGGCAGCAGCAAGCAGCTCGGACGCCCTCCGGCCTGTCGGCACCTGCAGGGAGACACCCGGCTGAGCCTCCGGCCGTTCTCTCAGGCCCGGGGAAGGGGCTCTGTGGGGAGGAGTGCACCCCCCAGGACACGGCACCTGCACCCAGCCAGGCCAGAAACGCCGTTTTCTCCCCTTCTCGGGGGCCGGGTCTTCAACCGGCACCAAGTGTGGGGAAGCGTCCTCCCTCCTCCAAAGCAGGGATGCGGTTTCCATGGAACCCCGGTGAGGACAGCGCGGACTCGCCCCTTCCCAGCCCTCAGGAGGGAGGGTGCGCTGGCAGTGAGACCCCCCACCCTTGTGCTGAGCACCCGCAAAGCCAGAGGCCCCTCCACCAAGACACCAGCCACCCCCGAGCCCTCTGCGGTCACCCCACCGCCTGGGCCACCGCAGCACCTGCAGCCCCCGGCTTTCCCAGCAAGGGCCCCGTGGGCCTGCGGATGAAGCCGCGATGCCCAAGCCCGCGTGGCCAGGCCAGCCGGGGGCTGGACAAGTGTCTGTGGGGAAGGAAAGCAAGCCCCACAGTGCCGGCTGCAGAAGTCTCCTAGCACAGGCGAGGGGCAGGCACACGTGCCGACCACGGAAGTATCAGTAGGGAGACGTGGGGAAGCAACAAAGGGGGAGGCCAGGCAGGGAGGGGAGACGCGGCGGGGCGGGGGGAACGGGGACAAAGTCACTTCACAAAGTGGGGTTTTCCTCCCGACGCCGGAGCAGGGTCTGGCTGGCGCACCGCATCCCGGGTTCATCAGAAACAACGCGCCCTCCCACCGCACACCCTGAAAAGCTACCGGGAAGGGATTGGCTGCTGTGGGCTTGACTGTGTCTCGGACGGGGAGGCAACGGAAGGAACAAGCCAGGGAAGAGAAGATGCACAAAGTAACAGATCAGGACCAAGGAGAACAGCGCTCCGGCGGGTCCCTGATTTAGAAGGTCAGGCAGACGCGCAAACCCATCTCTGCAGAACACAAAGTCGCGAGGCCGGGAGCGGCCGAACTGGAGAAACAGGAACGGCCTTGTTTCTGTGGGAAGAATAAAGACACGAGGCTGTACTCCCTTTAACTAACCTCAGTTTAAAATGTTCATCCAGAAAATAAAGGCATATATGCATATATGTGTGTATGTGTGCATATACGTACATGTAGACATATACACGTATATTCATAAAGGGGGGAGATGGGGTGCATGTATCATTTATAAACCTTCCTCCAGAAAATTATACACACGTGATTTTGTCCAGGGATATTATGTACATATGTGCATACATACACACATGGGTGCGTTTTTTCAGTTAATTGCTGGCTTAGATGAAGGGAAAGGAGCCAGGATTGAAGACCTACTGAGATCCCTGCCAGCAGAGAGCTTTAAGCATTTCTTTCCGCGTATATACTTTACCAATTTACAACCAATTGTGTGTGCAATCTTACATCCTCTCGACTTGGTATATTATGAGTACTTTCCCAAATCCTTAAACCGTCTATAAAAAAATGCCATTTTTAATGGCTGGACAAAAACGCCACAATGAACATCTTCGCATATGGCTCTGTGTTTCCATTTCCTCAGGAGAGATTCCCAGAAGATACTGTGTGTGGATGCTTAAAGAATCTCGATTTGAAGGGATTTCCCTGGTGTCCAGTGGCTAAGACTCTGCACTGCCAATGCAGGGGGTGCAGGTTCGATCCCTGGTTGGGGAACTGAGATCCCACAGGCTACACAGCACAGCCAAAAGATTAAAAAAAAAAA
>NW_020175045.1:2180830-2192416 GCF_003031525.2 Neophocaena asiaeorientalis asiaeorientalis
AAAAACTCGGTTTGTATAGCCAAATTGTGATTTGTATAAATTGTGCTTTTGTGCAAAAGCGATTTGTATTTGCTTTCCAGAAAGGCCACACCAAGCGGCAACCCCACAGCGCCCCAGATTTCTAAGTAGTCAGCAGCAAATAAAAACAGTCACCAAGAGCACTGAATACCCCGCTGATTCCAGGTGGGGCTCTAACACCCAGGGAGGTGGGGACAGTTATTGTCCTCATTTTCAAGAGGGTGAAACTGAGGCAGAGAGTAAGGTTAAAACTAGCTTAATCAGAGCCACGCAGCACATAAGAATCAGAGGTGGGCTTGGAACACACCGATTTTCAAGTAGCCCCGTGTCCATCACCGGGAGCGGTAGGGCTCCACCTTCTCAGGACCCCTGCCCAGACCCCCGTCCCTGCCGCCAGACACTAGGGCGAAACTGACAGGCTGCAGTGGGATGAACAACCTGCTCCTGGGCTGTCGGGAAAAACGCCAGCCACTTGAGAAGCACATCACAGGCCGAGCACGGAAGGGCCACGGCGGCGTGTTCTCCAGGAGCACAGACCATGTGCCAGGACGACCCAGTGAGGACTGTGTGACCAGAAGGACATGGTCAACATTTCCAAGGGGGGCGGGTGGGCAGGGTCCCAGCACAGGAGCCCCTGTGGCTCCCTTCCTTCCCCGCCCCGACAGTCACCGCGTTCCTATTCATCCATAGGGCTCGGCCTGCCCCTGTGGATAAAACGGGTCCCTGGCCTCGCGGAGCTTGAATGCTAGAGATTTAGGCGGACCATAAAAGGCAAGAAAAAAACGTATTGTCTAATGTGTTAGGTGATTAATGGTACCTGAAGAGGAGAAGGCCGATCAGGGCATGGGGCTCAGGAGGGCCAGGGCTGCACTGCCTTTTTCCAGAGGGTGACCAGAGCGGCTTCACTGAGAAGCTGGGCAGACTGGCAGGAGGGAGCTGGGCAGGGGGGCTCCCGAGTGGAGGGGCACGTGCAAAGGCCCCCGCTGCATACACACAGCGCACGCAGCGGGGTGCAGGGGCAGCGGGGAGGCCGGCGTGGTTCTGGGTGGGGAGGGGGGAGAGGGAGGGAGGGAGGCAGGGCCACGTCATGCAGCCTCCAGGCCGTGTGTTCCCCGAGCTCTGGCCTTCCCCACCCCCGGGGGCGAGGAGAAGGGGCTGACATGAGCAGCTGAGGCTGCGAGCCGGGCTCTAGGAGCTCCCCCCCACCCCCGGTGGCCTGGGTGTGAAGGCAGACCCCCCAGGAAGCTTCAGGCGTGGTCAGTGGGCCCCAGGAACCCGGGCGCCAGGCAACCCTGAGGAGGGAGCGCCCTGAAGGCGAGCAGGGGCTCTGACCTGCACTTGGCCCTGTGACCTTCAATCACCCTGGGCCTCAGCCCACTTCCACCTGTCTCCCTTACCCTGAGCGACGCTGGACCCAGCAGAGAGGAGGTGCCAACTGCAGTCCAAGGTCCGCCCTGAGCCCCGGGAGCGGCCTTGAGCGCTGACACCACGTGCATCTCACCAACTTATTTTTGTTTCGAAATGCAGCCCACGGGACCCCGGTACCTGCTCTGGGCTCTCTCTCCCCAGACCCTCCGCTCACCAGCACCCTCCCACAGCGAGCTGGAGGCTTCTCGTACAGCTACAGCATTCCCTGCTGTCACAGCCGGCTCAGAATTATTCTTTCTGTAATTGGGAGTGGCCTGTAAATTGCTCCTCTGGGGCCGCGGGGGCCTTCCAGACGCCCAGGAGGGTCTGTGTCACAGCTTTGCTAAGGAGGTGAAAGTGAGACAGACACCGACGTCCGAGGACATCCCTCCTCACAGGTCCACCATCTTGACCCAGCACCTCCTCTGAACTCACAACTTCCTGAAACACAGCTGTTAGCATTCACATGTCTTATAGGCAAGGCCATGGAGGCTCAGAGAGGCGAGGCCACTTGCCCAGGGTTGCACAGCTCACCAGGATTCAGACACAGTACTCCTGACTCCCGACAGAGAAGTAAGGCAGACGATAAAAGGCAATAAAAATAAATATTGTCTAGTGTCACTCTGGGCCTCATGTGCAGGACCTTCTCCCACCCCTGAAGAGTCTTTCCTGCCAGCACCCACCGTCCCTTACCACCCACCGACCCCACTCAGGGCCTTCACTGCCAGCAAACACCTCAAAGCCAGGCAAAGCCTTGGGAAACGAAAAATGCCTACTTTTTACCAAAAGTTCAAGGGCCCTGGCACGTCCATCCCAGGAGTGACTTGGGCCCAAACTGTAAACCTCAGATGGCCCAGAACCGGCCAGGTCCCTCTGGTCCTGTGCGCCACAGGGACCCGAGGCACAAGCGGTGTTTCCAAGGAGGCCGCCAGCATTTCCACCTTAGGGCCCGTCTACACCGTTATGAGCCGTGTGGGATCCTAAGAGCTTTGGTTCGTGCGGTTACATCGATCATACCCTGCGTCTGAACTTAAAAACGGGAGCTGTGCGCAACACGAGGACACAAAGCACCGCCTCTCGAGCAGCGCCCACCTGACGCCACGGCTCGGTACCGTTGTGAGCGCTGTTGTGACCTGAGTGAGGGTCCCCAGAACACACCTGGAGAACCACCGTGTCACTCTGACTTCTCCCCCCGGGACAACTGATTGCAGGCCCGCAGGGCCGTATTGAGCACGTGTGTGTTTGGAGCATCCACGCGGGAAAGACGGGCCTGGTGTGAGGCAGAGATGCCCAGAGCACCTGCCCCGGTGCAGAGCCTCCGGCCTAACAGCCACGCAGAAGCCCAAAGAGCTCGGAAGAAGTGGCCACCTTGGCCCCGGCCCGGCGCGGGCTGGCAGGTCAACGGGAGGCTCCAGGTCGGGCCCCAGGGTGTGTGACAGGTGTGTCCTGTCCATCCGCATGGGTTCCACTCTCTCTGGGGTCCGGCCATCTGTCTGCCCAGATAGCATTTCCTCTCAAGACGCCCGGGCGGCTACACTCTCTTCCTGGGTCACTCAGGGAAACCCTGACCCTTCGGTCCTGCCAGGTCATTTCTGCACAAGACCACCCCTCGTGCAGAAGCAGAAGCTGGACGTGGGCAGAGACCGAGGCTGAGCCCCAGGCCAGGCGGTGCCGAGCGAGGGAGCCGCAGCTAGAGCAGGGCCTTCCCAGCCCTCTCCGCGACCCGCCAGCCCGCTAATCTTGGCAACAATGAACGCTCTCCTCTGCCCATAACGTGGGGCAGCAGCTGCGGAGCGCTGGACGCCGGCCTCGCGCCTGAGCCCTGCAGGCATCACCTCATTCAAGCCACACAACCCTGCGCCGCTGCAGGTGCTGTTAACAGCGCCCGTGTCTCAGATGGGGAAACCGAGGCCAGGTCCAATCTCAGAGCCATGCCTCACACTGGAGCCAGAACTCTTAAAGTGCCAGTGGGCTTCCAGAAGCAGAGAAGGTCTCACCATCAGTACACGGTGGGATGTCTCTGCCCTGCCCCTGTTAACACTGGGACCGCGGCCAAATTTTTCAGCCCGCCTCCCCTCTCCCTGAGGCGCCCACGTCCCCCTCACCTGTCCACTGTCCTGCCCAGAGGCCAGGGAAGGGCGTGTGCTGGTACAGGCTGCAGGAAGGGCAGGCGGCCCCAGACCCCTCAGCCCGGGCACCTGCTTCCCAATCCGACTGGACGGATGCCTCAGACTTTGGCAAGAAAGCACGCTCGGGTTCTTGGTATTCTGAATACGCTTTGCAAAACATCCCGGCAGCTGCCTCGAGCTATTCACTACTGTCTGCCTTCAGAGCAGCCCCACGCAGAAGGGATGTAAAGGGTTTGTGGCTTCACACTTCTCGGAGGTTTCCATCTGCTCAGAGGGGAACCGAGGGCGGCGATCAAGGGGAGAGGGTCTCCGCGTCAGACCCCTGCTTCCTGTTGCAGGGCCCTCACCTCCCTGCCCTGGCAGCACCCTGACAGTTTCCTTTCCCACGACAGGCAGGGGAGGACCCAGCCTTCCCCTCTGACCCTGGCAGCATTCTCAAGTTTGGCACCGCTGTGGAAGCCCACACCCTGCTTTTCTGAGCTGGAGGTGTTCCTGGGAAACAGGAAGACAGCACTGGGCCGGCTTCTCCACCAATACCTAGGTGTCATGTGGCCCCCTTCCCCGCACCCCCAGGCTCTCTGGGGGCGTTCCATGCCCACCTGGACCGGCCAGGAAGTGCCCTCTTCCCGTGCCTGGCCCTGGGCTCTCCCACAGCCTGTTTGCTCCCATCGCCAGGACGCAAAACAGCCCGCAGGTCGCCCTCCCGTGGGGAGCAGAAGGCCAGGAGGGGTCCCCGAGCCTCTTCCCTCGCCCGGCTCCCCTCTGCGGGCCCAGGCCGGGAAGTCTCGACTCTGGCGCGGAGCACAGAGCGCGGCACTGCACCAAACACTCCTCGGCACACCGGTCCCCGACACCCCACCTCCCGCCCCAGCGCGCCCTCCGTGTCCGCGCGGACCCCGCGCCCGAGCGCGCCTGCCGCCACCAGGGCGTCCTCGGGGCTTGCGCGGCTGGACTCGGCGCTGCGGCGCGGCCAAGGCGTCCCGACCCAGGCCCTGCGCCCCGCTCGGTTCGGGGTACCGGCGTCGTCCCACCCAGCCCGCCGGTCTTCTCTCGGTCCCCGCCCTGGGTCCCCGCGCCCCTCGGCCTCCCCGCCGCACCCCTACCTCGCAGCCCCGGTCCTCCTCGCCGCGCGCCCGGGTCCTCCCCCGCACTCTCCGTCCTGCGGGCCGCGCACTCCGGTTGCTCCCAACCGTGCGCCCCCCGTCCTCCCCGCTGCGCCCCTACCTCGCAGTCTGCGCCCTCGGGAGCCGGCAGAGGCGGTGCCAGGCGGGGGGCAGCGTGGGCACGTGGCGTGGGCCACGGAAATCGGGGAGGTCTCCGCGTGACGTCAGCACCGAGGGGCCGGGACCGAGGCGGGACCCGGGGGAAAGTGTAACGCGCCGCCTGGCCGTGGGCGCCACACCCCCTCCTGCTGCTATGGGTGCATCACGCGCGGGCCACCAGTGGGCAGAGTGCTGGCAGGAGTCCCCGGTCCTCAGGCATGGGCTCTGACCTCCGCTGACTCCTTGTAAAGCGCGCTTGCGACGCCCCTGACCCTCCCAGAAACACCTGGGGTAGAGGCGGGGCCTGAGACGCTAAAGCCAAGCAGGTGAGAGAGGTAAAGCGGTGCTGCCCAGGTGAGAGAAGTAAAGCGGTGCTGCCCAGCTAAGGCCCTCAGGTCATACAGGTAAACCAGAGCTGCCCAGGAAAGGGGCTGGCATCAGGGTTACCTCAGCACTGTGTGGGCACGGCTCCAGCACGTGACACACAGCCTAGCCCTGTCATCACTGGTTCCCCGGGAACTTCCCCTTCATTTGGCGGCCTCCCTATTAAGATGTAGTAATGATCTTCTTAGAAGTGTTTATACGCCAGGCACAATGTACTAAATGCTTTACACGTGCTATCTCAAGTCTGCGAGGTAACTGTCCTTTCTGTCCCCGATTCACAGATGAATCTCTGAGGAGGCAGGGGAAGTGACAGGCCCGTCCAGACGGCAGGGCCGGGGCTGAGGACCCCCAGCGCCGGTGAGGGCGGGGGCCCAGCACCCGGCCAGGGGAGCAGCACGGGCTCTGTGCTACAGCACACGCTCGCAGCACGAACGCCGTGGGTCCTCAGAGCGGGTCCAGGCGGCCTTTATCCCCAGAGATGAAAGGCAGGCAGCCCTTGTCCAGGGAGCTCCTACCACACGCTGTCTCTGGGTCCCCTTGTCCCCTGAGAAGGGTCCTGTGCTCCTGCCACCACGCTGCAAGGCCATCGGCCTGGTGCCTGCCTGCCATGTCTCCCGCCTCGAGGTCAGGAGTTCGCTGTGCAGCTCCCAGGGGGCCGGCACGGCCGAGGGCACATCCCCGCGTGGCAGCGTCCATCAGCTGCTCTGAGATACGGAGAGAAGTGCCTGGGCCCTAGGAGGCTCGGCGGCCTCCGTGTTTTTCATCATTCTCAGGCCGCCGAGCGAGGGCAGGGGCAGCTGCTGAGGGTTCCTCCTTCCTCCTCTCCACAGCTCAGCACGGGGACCCACGGTAGCACAGGCCCGGTCCTGTGTCCTCACTCCTGACAGAGCATGCAGTTCCGCCACAGGCCCCGTGGCCTTTCCTGCACCCCCTACATGGCTCCCCTTTCATCGGCACAGAGCCCAGGACCCCAGTGCAGAGTGGGAAGGTCTAGAAGGCAGGGATGCAGGGGCTTCCTGAGAGCTGGAAGTTGCCTGAGTCTCTGTGACCCTGAGTGCCTTTTAGGGGGTTTCTGCTGTTCGCCACCCCCAGAAAACCTTGCCTGAGGACAGTCCTCTCTGGGAGGATTTTGCAAGGACTTCCCAGCAGCCCAGGGAGGTGTAAGAAGCCTCTAGGGCCACAGGGTCAGCGGTCAAACATCTGGGCTCTGGATCAGCTACTCAAGCTGCCGGACCAAGAAAAGTCACCCCGCGTCTTTGAGCTGTTTGCTCACAAGGTGTCAGTGATCCCTGTGGTGTCTGTGGAACCGGGGGGAGAGGCGGTGGAGGGACCATGTTGGCCCCATCTGACTGACACTCAGCCGCTCTCAGGCCACCTGCCCTGGAAGCGTTGGTCTAGGGAGCCCCGAGAGAGCCCCAGAACACCTCCAGGCTGCCCATCTCAGAGGGAAGTGGGCAGTGCTCCAGCCATGAGTCATCTTGTCCCCTCCCGGGCTCTGGCCTGGTCCCACAGCAGAGAAGGCCTGGCCCCGGCACCACCCACAAGGGAGACTAGACAGCCCGCTGCTCCCTCCCCAGCCCCAGGGTCATCAGGCCTTCCTGACAGTGCACTGATGTCCCCAGACGTGCAGGTGGGCCGGCCGTTACAGGCAGGCGCACAGAGCAGAGTGAGGGTCCCATCACCCACACAAGCTGAGCCATGCATTTCACCCCTGGTTTCCTCCCATCTGTGAGACCCAGGCAGACGGCTGTTAATTCAACAGCTGCTACTCTGGGTCCCGACTCTCCACTGGGCTCCAGGTTAGGACCAAGGAGGCGCAGTGAACAAGTGAGGTGGGGGACAGGCACCCCATGTCACGCCAGCGTCCCCTGGGTGGCCGGGAAGAATCTCCCGCCTCCTGGAGAAGCTTCCCCTGCACTCTGGGAGGTGAGGAACTGCCTGTCCGGCTTCCGTGAGGTCTCTGTCCCACTAGGGTCCTGTCTTGGGGGACAGGGCAGAGGGAGAGTCAACCAGAGGGAGGGAGGGCTCAGTTCTCAGGACATGCACCTTGAGTGAGGGCCACCATTTGTCCCATCTCCAGGTCACGGTGGCTGGTCAGCATACTCCTGTCCAGTCCCCACAGCCAGCGGGATGAGGACGGTACCCCTCCGCCCGGTGCCACATGGAACCCCAAGGCGGGAGAGGACCCCCAGCACAGGGAGGAGCCCGGCCGTGAAGGCCGGCATTATCGCTCCGGCCCCAACGGGGAGACTTCCTCCAGCTGCCCTTTGCCTCTTTGGAACCCTTTATGATAAGGGCTTCCTTTGAGCCGAATGCTACCCCAGCTCTGGGCTGCCAGCTTCCAGGCCTTCCCGGCAGGGCCGCCCACCCCTGCCTGCCCAGCCTCATTCGGGAGAAATGCCCCCACGGATGGCTGAGGGATGTGTCACCATCATCCCTGGCACTGCAAGGGAATTCTGTTTAAGCCTTAAGAAATGATGTTACCACAATAGATGTCCATTGTTGAAGATTTGGAAAATTCTAAAAAACTTGAAAAAAAAAAAAGAGCCCATAATCCAACCATCAGGAGGTAACCTCTCTGCCTTTTTGTCAGACATCCTTCAAATAATTTTTCTCTCAACATTTAAATACAGTATTCTGTTCTGCCGGAGGCTTCGTCACATGACACCCTTCCCTGTCAATAGCCCAGAACTGGCATCCTCATTGTGTTGTCGGCACTGTTTTGTTTCATGGAGGATTCACCTGGCTTGTGACATTTTGGGTTTTCCCAGTTTCTCACTACTTTACATGATATATATTATAAAAAATAATATATATATTATGTAAAATAATGTATGTATATAATATAAATAGTATATATCTATATCTATCGATCTATATATGCCACTGTGATAATCTTGTTTTCATAAATCTTTGTTACACAGGTTTCTGATTTTCCCCCCTTAGGATAAATTCCTGCAGATTGCGGGTCACAAGCCTACACTTTTTTTTTTTTTTTTTTTTGCAGTACGCGGGCCTCTCACTGCTGTGGCCTCTCCCGTTGCGGAGCACAGGCTCCGGACGTGCAGGCTCAGCGGCCATGGCTCACGGGCCCAGCCGCTCCGCGGCACGTGGGATCCTCCCGGACCGGGGCACAAACCCGCGTCCCCTGCATCGGCAGGCGGACTCTCAACCACTGCGCCACCAGGGAAGCCCAGGCCTACACTTTTAACACGTGTAGCTACCAGGATTTTCCAATTTGTTACCGTGGGGGACCGAGAACTCGGAATCTGAGAAATGCTTGGTGTTCTGTCCCAAAACTGGTTATTACACAGAAGGCGTGGGATACCCACCTCCCCACCTGCCCCATCCCTGGTGTGGCCAGGAAGAGACAGGAACTGGAAGAGTAATTACCTATCAAGCCTGGGGTGACATCTCCTTTCAGCTGCCCAGTTAGCACATGAAGTTGGAAATCCAGGCGAGCCCCCTGTTCACCCAGAAGGATCCTCGCCCTAAGTTGGGGGATGCCTAGTGCCAGGGCCCCCAGAAAGGAGAGGCGGCCTGCGGACGCCCAGCCCAGGGCCAGATGAGGCTTCAGGCAGCCAGTGGCCAGTCGGTCCATCCCTTGCACACAGGACACGTGCATCTCAGACCCCAGACCTCTCTTGTGAAGCCACCTCGCTACAGCCAAATCTAGAAATGGGCAGTGATACGGGGTCTCCTGTCCCTTCAGCCCAATGAGAAGGTGCCGTACCCCATTGCACCTCAGTTTCCCCACAGTAGGTTGAACAGAGGCCCCCAAAAGATGTGCCCACCCAAGCCCTCAGAATGGGATCTTATTTGGAATAAAGGTCTTTGCAGATGTAATTACGGTAAGAACCTCAAGATGAGATCATCCTGGCCTGTGGTGGGCCCTAAGTCCAATGGCGGACAACACTGAGGTACCACCTCTCACAGGTCAGAACAGCCATCGTCAGAAAGTCTACAAATAATAAATGCTGGAGAGGGTGTGGGGAAAAGGGAAACCTCCTACGCTGTGGGTGGGAGTGTAACTTGGTACAACCATTATGGAGAATAGCATGGAGGTTCCTCAAAAAACTAAAAATAGAGCTGCTATATGATCCTGCAATCCCACTCCCAGACATACATTCAGACAAAACTGTAATTCGAAAAGATACGTGCACCTCTATGTTCATAGCAGCACTCTTCACAGTAGTCAAGATGTGGAAACAACCTAAATGTCCATCGACAGATGAATGGATAAAGAAGATATGTGTATATACATACACAATGGAATATTACTCAGCCATTAAAAAAAAACGAAATGATGCCATTTGCAGCAACATGGATGGACCTAGAGGTTTTCATACTAAGCGAAGTAAGTCAGAAAGAGAAAGACAAATACCATATGATATCACTTATATGTGGAATCTAAAATACGACACAAATGAACCTATCTACAAAACAAAAACAGACTCACAAATACAGAGAACAGACTTGTGGCCGCCATGGGGGAGGGAGGTGGGGGAGGGAAGGATTGGGAGTTTGGGATTAGCAGATGCAAACTAGTACATATAGGATGGGTAAACAACAAGGTCCTACTGTACAGCTCAGGGAACTATATTCAATGTCCTGTAATAAACCATAATGGAAACGAATATGAAAAAGAATATATATATGTATAACTGACTAGGCTATACAGCAGAAATTAACACAACGTTGTAAATCAAGTACAATTCAATAAAATGTGTTTTAAAAGATAAAAGTTTAAATATAAAAATAAATAAATAAATCCAGTCGTGGGGGCATCCTAAGAGACAGAAGAGGAGAGACACAGAGGGAGGAAAGCCAGGTGACACCAGAGGCAGACGTGGAGGATGTGGCCACAAGCCAAGAGACCTCAGAGCCAACCAAAGCTGAAAGAGGCAGGAAGGATCCTCCCTGGAACCTCTGGAAGGAGGGTGGCCCTGCCAACACCTTGATTTTGGACTTCCAGCCTCTAGAAATTTATTTAAGAAAATTAATTTCTGTTGTTTTAAGCTCCTCCCCTCCCCTGCCGCTCCTTTTACAGTCATTTGTTACGGCAGCCTCAGGAATCTAATGCAAGTTGGAAAGTAAGAAAATGCTTCATATGGTTGTTATAAGGGTCAGGAAAACATCCAGAATGTTCTCAGCACTCGGTAGGTCCTCAGAACACGGCAGCCACTCATCCAGCCAACACTTAGACACCTGCCGTGTGCCAGGTGCTGTGCTCGGGGGACACGGCGCTTCCCTTCTGTCCACGGGCGGCAGACAAGGGACAGAACAGACATCGTGTGCGGGCAGAGGAGGAAGGAGGGGCTGAGGGGCTCGTGCCATGTGAGATGGGCAAGATAAGCTGAGCTGTGGTCTCCGGGCAGAGGTAGGGGTCCTGCCGGCCAGAAGGGACAGCATGGGCAGAGGCCTGGACGTCAGGGTGGGCAGGGCCTGTGGGGAGTGGAGTCGTCGGTGGTCAGGTGTCAGGAGTGCAGGGCTCCATGCAGCAGGGCTACCTGGGGGAGGTGAGAGCCGGGGAGGGGGCGGGTCAGGGAACCGGAACAAGGCTAAGGGGGCCCAGATGGCCCAAGCAGGGGTTTCCCCCCCTTTCACTAGGGCCCCTGGGAGCAGGGGGGGGGGGGCGGGGTCAGGCAGGTGACCTTCAGGTGGGAGGTGATGGGGGCTGAGCCAGGGTCCAGGTGGGGGTCCATGGGGAGGACCTCGGACCTGGGGGGCTTGGGGTCTGCTTGGATGGGCAGGGATGCGAGTTGAGGCCTCCCCCAGGTCATGGCCTCCTGGGGAACCACCCAGCAGCCAATCTAAATTGACTATTTCTTGTTATACAGCAGAAACTAACACAACATTGTAAAGCAATTATACTCCAATAAAGATGTTAAATAAATAAAAATATTTTCTTTGTAATAAAAGAAAGGAAGGAAGGAAGGAAGGAAAGAAGAAGGGAAAGGAAGGAAAGGAAGGGAGGAAAGGAGGAAGAACGAAAGAAAAAAAAAGAAAGAGAGAGAGAAAGAAAGAAAGAAAGAAAGAAAGAAAGAAAGAAAGAAGAAAGAAAGAAGAAAGAAAGGAAAGGAAGGAAGGAAAGGAAAAGAAAGAAAAGAAAGAAAAGAAAGAAAAGAAAGAAAGAAAGAAAGAAAGAAAGAAACCGGTTCCTGAGTGCCAGCCCACACTGGGCGCCCTAGGACCTCACCCGCAGAGCTCAGGGCCGGCTGGGGCTCCCCTCAGGCCTGGGGGACAGAAGCCCCTGGCGTTAGAGGCCGGATGAGTGGGCTTGGCCCGCACCCCAGCAGGAGAACGGCCCTCCTGCGGGCGCGGGTCGAGGTGAGGTGGGGCCCCAGCCTGGCCCCGCCCCCTGCACCCGCCCTCTGAGCTCCGGA
>NW_020175045.1:2192459-2223672 GCF_003031525.2 Neophocaena asiaeorientalis asiaeorientalis
ACACACACACACACACACACACACACACACACACACACACACACACACCCGCCCAGGGCCCTGCCCCTCCTCGAGGTAGCACCGGTCGTCCCCACTGCCCGGGTTCCACAGGCTCAGCAAATGCTGGAGCGGGAATGGGGGTCCTCGGCATCCAGGGGACGGACCCCCCTCTTTGCATCTGCGTCTGTCTCCACCTCCTGGGCATCTTGCTCCCTCCCTCTGCCTCGTTCTCTTCCCCACTGTGGTTTGCGCGGTCAGCGGACCAGAGAGGACCCCCACGTGCCGCTTCTTGAACGGAAACAGAGAAGCGGGCCGGGGGCTCTGAGACATCTCCCGGAGCACACACGCTCTCCTCGGGATGTGCCCCACGCCTGGCGACACCCGTCCCGGCAGGTCAGTCTGCACTCTGGGCACCTGAAGACGTTCCCCTCGCACCTGCATGCCGCCCATTTGGGCTGTGGGCAGCCACAGTCCCTGCATGTGGTCCCCAACGACGACAACAGCAGCTCCATCCTCAGGTGCCCAGAGCAGGGCAGTCGCAGGCGGTTCCAGGACTGAGCCTGCATCCTGGTCAGCCGTGACAGCGGCGACTCCAGACAGACTGGCTGCCTCCCCTCCTGCCCCCCATTCCCTCGACCGTAGGACGTGGCCATCCCACCCCCACCTGGGTGCTCATAGGGGCTGACGGGATCAGCCAGGACGAGGGCATCGTGGGGAGGAATGCCATCAGTGTTCTGGAAGGTTCCTGACCTCAAGGCACCCTGCCTAGCACAAGTGGCCCAGCTCATGTGTGGTGGACACAGGGGTCTTGAAGGCTCAGGCTGTGGTGATCTGGCCAGGGGACCCACCTGAGGCCACAGCACTGGGATTTGGGATGTCCTCACTCCCAGAGATGACCTGCCCCCGTTTGCCCCACTAGGGAGACCCGGGAGGCCCAGCATCCAGTGGGAGCAGACCCCTAGGTGGTGGGCTGTCCTGGGCAGGCCTGTGAGGAGACAGGGCCCTGGCCACACCAAACCCTGCCTGAGGGGGTCCCAGCTTTGCGGCCGGTTTGAGTCCTCAGAACCCATGATCCAGAAGCTTCTGCAAGCAGGCACAGGAGTGGGGGCAGGGTGGTCAGGGAAGGCGATGCGGGGAGGGTCCCAGGTGGAGGCAGAGTCGGCCTGAAGAGGCCAGGCTGCATCTGGTCAGCCGCTGGAATCTCTCTCGACTGCCCACAGCCCCAGGCCAGCCACCTGGCCTCACCTGGATGATGGCTCAGGCCTCCCGTGGCCCCTTCCAAGACACACATCCAGAGCCAGGTGAAGCCACGTGGCCACAGAAGCCTTTCAAGGACTCCCCTTGCTCTTAGGTTGAAGCCCAACCTTCCCACGGAGCCCGTGAGGGCCCTGGCCACCCACCCATCACACCGCTCCCTTACCAGCTGTCAGCCGCCCCAGCTCTGTCTGACCCCGTCACCACCCTTTCTCCCTCTGGGGCTCCTCTACCTAGAAGGTACCTCGGCACCCTGCAACCCCCGCTGGGATTCCCAAATTAGGGTAAGCCCCAACCTCATGGGGGTGCCATAGGGCTCCAGCTCCCCCCACCCCCGGCTGCCCTCCCCATCTTCTCCAGCCCCTCTCCTCTCCTGCCCCGTCTCACCTCCAGGTCTCTGCCAGCCAGCCAGGCCCCCACCTGAAGCACCCGTCCCCCTCCTCTTCACAGGGAGGACTCCCTCTCCACACTTAGGTTTCAGGCCCCACGGCTTCTTCTTCCCAGAAGCCCTCCAGTCACGCGCTTCCATCGACACGATTACCTGGCCAGTGTCTGTCTTCGGCCCGCAGCTGCACGCTGGGGGTTGCGGGTGTTCCTGTTAGCACCTAGTGCAACGCCCAGCCCATAGTGAGCGCTCAGCCCAGGGGGTGTGCTGCCACGCGTCACAGCACGGCACGCACGTCCCTGCGCACAGCCAGCATCCCTGCCTGCACGGCACTCCGAGCGCACCCACACGGACACACCTGCCCCCGGCACATACGTGCACACGCGTGCGTGCTCCCACTCCCTCCCGGCACGCGCTGCCCCCAGCACTCACCCCCGCCACAGTCACACGCACAGCCAGGCGGCCTTGCTCACGCCGTCCCCCCACCCTCACTCCAACAGGCGCCTAGCTGCTGTTTGCCGCCTCTGCCTGCGGCGTGTTTGCCAAGCAGTTTCCATGGCGACACATCTTGGCTCTGACAGGAGCAGCGGAGTGCAGGGAAGACGGCCTCCGTGGAGGGGACGAGACTCGAGGTCTCTGCGTCCTCGGGCTCCCAGGCAGGCAAGGGCGGGTGTTCCCATAAGTGGAGACACCACCCCCGCCCCACCCTGAACTAGGCCTGCACCCTGAGAAGAGGCTCCGGGACTTCTTCTGGGCTACCTGCTCCAGGACGTAAGTCGCTCAGCCATTCAACAAACCTTGTATGCTGGCTACAAAGCTG
Organism: Neophocaena asiaeorientalis asiaeorientalis; assembly: GCF_003031525.2. Lineage (NCBI taxonomy): Eukaryota > Metazoa > Chordata > Mammalia > Artiodactyla > Phocoenidae > Neophocaena > Neophocaena asiaeorientalis. Next base: position 2,194,919 of record NW_020175045.1, read on the forward strand.
CCTGAGGAGTAGGCCTGGCTCACAAGAGCTCATGGTCGTGTCCTGAGGCTGGACTGTTGTCCCACTGCCCAGCTGAGAGCCCATCCCAGACGGGTCAGTGGCTCCCTGAGCACCAAGGCCTAGCCGCCCACCTTCTGCCCACGTGGGGCAAGGACGCTGGGCTCCCCCTCTGTAGATCAATTGCAAAAGCAACCCTGACTCTGCAACCCTCCCTGAACCATCATTCCCTTTGCTGCAACTCCTGTGAAGTAGGGGAGCCTCTTCGCCACCCTTGAATCTGAGCCTGCCCTGTAACTTGCTTTGGTTAATAAAAGGTGACAGAATGACGCTATGCCAGTTCTGAGCTTAGGCCTCAAGGATGACGTGCTTCCGCCTGCTCTCTCATGGGCTAGTCTGCTGGAAGGTGAGAGAAGATACGGGTCATCCTAGCTGAGCCCACTCTAGACCCGCTACCCCCCAGCGAACCCACCACAGATGCAAGAGAGCAAGCCCAGAGCAACAGTCCTGCCAGGTTAGCCCGCAGACCCTTCAGAAACAATGAAATGTTGTTTTAAGTTACTGACCTGAGATTGTTTGTTACACAGCAATAGCTAACAGATACACCCTCCTCCAAGGGCCCTGACCAGCAGCCACCCAACCTCATGCAATCAGCACATGCTGAGTGCCCTACAAGCTCCCCCAACATGCTGAGGGCTGGGCTGGAGCATGTGAGCTGTACACAGATCTGCTCTGTGCCAGCCTTGTGCTGGAACTTAGGGAGGGAGATGACCACCTCTGCCTTCTAGGAGTCTGCAGCACTGAGAGGGCAGCTTTATGGGTCCCCCCTTACAGGTGGGAGAGGCTGGGTGACCTGCGCAAGGCCTGTCATAGGCAGGAGGTGAGCATGGCCACAGAACCTGGCTGGGTCAGAGCTTTCTGCTTTTCTCCTCTCGGACACCTGTTTGGAAACACTTTACTTCCTGGGTAACTGCACCTATTAGGTCATTATTGGAGTGATTTTTCAGTCCCTATTCACTAAGGACTGTGGATCAGTGTTACTGCCCGCTGGGGCATCTGAGGGGCAGGGCCCCCTCCCTCCCTGAGCTGAGAGCCAGGGCCCCTCTTACAGGGGCCTGTATGAGTCATCCAATTTCCCCCACTCTCTTGTCAGCACTTCAGTGCTCCTAAGCTGATGGTTTTAAGTACTTTACCCAGTTGGCCCAGATAGTCTAGCCTGCTTCCACTGGGAAAACATATCTGCATGGCAACAGCGCTGGCATACAGCTGCTGCACCTTGGTCAAGCACACCAACCAAAGCTCATTCTGTGACCTCACGGGGTAAAGGGACAGAAGCCAGGGCCAGTCCTGTCCAAGTGGGGAGAATTACAGAACACCCAGCAGACCTTCACCTGAAAACCTGGAGGAGGAGAGCAAGATGGCACAGGAGGGGGACACGGAGCTCACCTCCCAGCATGAACACGTCAGAAACACAGCTACATGAGGAGCAATTCCCACTGAAAGCAAACTGGAGCCTGGCAGAGACTCCTGTGCAACCAGGACTGTGAGAAAGATGCGTACGGACTCAGGAAGGAAGGGAAGAAAAGCGATCACGTCGGGGCTCGCTCGTGCCCCTGGGAGGGGACACAGAGGAGGAGGGGGATTGCATGGGCTTGGAGTTCCTCCCTGGGGAGTGAGTGGTTCAGACCACATATTGGGGCATCCCAGCCTTGAGGATCCACACCAAGAGAATGAGTCACCATGGCTGGCTTGAAAACCAGGGGGACTAACGGCAGGGCTGTAAGAAGCCTAGACTCCACTCGTGAGGCGTGGGCGCCGGCTTGCTTACTCCTGGAATAAGGCGGAGGAAGCAGATGAAGCCTGCCCGGGGCTCTGGCTGCTTGCCCGTGATCGCCCCAGCCCCGCCCCAGCCCCGCCCTAGCACACACTGCAGCCCCCGCCCCAGCACAAAGATGCCGCTGCTGGGAGTGGGGAGAGCGCACACTTGCAACAGAACCAGCTTGGACCCGACCCTCAGGACAGCTTCTCCAGCAAACTGGGACTCGCCCTGATAGGGCAGTGATGGCCACTGAACAGATGAGAAGCTCCAGCCCCTGTACATCTCCAGCCACACCCCCTGCCAAGGCAACAGCTGCCAGCACAGCCTGGGGGAAGACATGACTCTTGTTCACTTCAGCTCCAGCTCTCCCAGCAAAGCCAACGAGCACATGCAGACCATACAGGGACGCTCCCACACAAGGACATGCCTTAAAGACTGGGATAGGTAACTGCGTCACCTAATTTCACAGACATAGAAAACTAAGCAAAATGAGAAGACAGAGGAATGTGTTTGAAATGAAAGAACAAGAAAAAAACTAAAATAACAACTAATCAAACAGAGACAAATAACTTACCAGATAAAGAGTTCAAAGCATTAGTGATAAGAATGTTAACTGATCTGGGGAAAAAAATAAATGAATGCAGTTAAAATTTTAACAAGAAACCAGAAAATAGAAAAAGAAAACAGTCAGAACTGAAGAATACTATAAAGAAAATGAAAAACACACACAGAAGGAATTAACAGCAGACTAGGTGATAACAGAAGAATGCATAAGTGATGTGAAAGATAGAATAATGGAAATCACCCAATCAGAACAGCAAAAAAGAAAAATACATTAAAAAAAAAAGAGAACAGTTTAAGGGACCTTTGGGACATCAAACATACTAACATTTGCATTAAAGGAGTCCCAGAAGGAGACAGAAAAGAGTTGAAAATGTATTTGATGAACTTATGGCTGAAATCTTCCTGAACCTGAAAAAGGAAACAGATATCCAGGTACAGGAATCACAGAGGCCCAAACAAGATGAACCCAAAGAAACCCACAACAAAACATATAGTAATTAAAATGGTAAAAGTTAAAGAATTCTAAAGGCAGCAAGACAAAAAAAAGTCACACACAAGGGAATCCCTATAAGGCTATCAGCTGATTTTTCTGCAGAAACTTTGAAAAGCCAGAAGGGAGTGAAAGCGAGGTAAAGAACAACTCAGAAAAGCAAAAACTAAGAGTTCATCAATACTAAACCAACCGCCCCAAAATGTTAAAGGGTCTTTTCTAAGTGGAAAAGAAAAGGCTACAACAAGAAGAATCTATAGGAAGAAAAAATCCTACTAGTAAAGACAAATACATAGAAAAGGCTGTGGATCAACCAATTAAATAAGATAGTATGAAGAGGGGACTTCCCTGGTTGTGAGTCTGCCTGCCAATGCAGGGGACACAGGTTCAATCCCTGGTCCAGGAAGATCTCACATGCTGCGGAGCAACTAAGCCTGTGCGCCACAACTGCTGAGCCTGCGCTCTAGAACCCGTGAGCCACAACTACTGAGCCCATGTGCCACGGCTGCTGAGGCCCGTGCACCTAGGGCCCGTGCTCCTCAACAAGAGAATCCACCACAATGAGAGGCCCATGCACCGCCACGAGGAGTGGTCCCTGCTCACTGCAACTAGAGAGAGCCTGCACACAGCAGCAAGGACCCAACGCAGCCATAAATAAATAAACAAATAAGTTTATAAAAAAGACAGTATGAAGATTAAAAACAAAAAAATTATAAAATCAACTATAACTACAGTAAACAGTTAAGGAATAAACATGAAGATGTAAAATATGACATCAAAAACACAAAACGTGGGGGAGAAGAGTGAAAAACAGATCTTTTAGAATGTGTTTGAACTTAAATGACTATCATTTTAAAACAAGTAGATAACGTTATAGGTCAACATATATGAACACCATGGTAACCACAAATCAAAACCTACAATATACACACAAAAACGACAAAGAAAGGAACACAAACATACCACCAAAGACAATCATCAAACCACAAGGGAAGCTACTAAGAGAAGAAGAAAAGAACAGAGAACTACAAAAACAACCAGAGAACAAGTAACAAAATAGTAATAAGTACATACCTACCAATAATCACTTTAAATGTCAATGGACTAAATGCTCCAGTCAAAAGACTTAGGGTAGCTGACTGGATTAAAAAAAAGACCCTTCTATACGCTGCTCATGAGAGACTCATTTCAGAGTTAAAAATACACACGGACTGAAAGTGAGGGGATAGAAAAAGATATTTCACACAAATGGAAATGACAAGAAAATCAGGGTAGCAATACTTATATCAGACAAAATAGACTTTAAAACAAAGTCTTTAACAAAAGACAAAGAAGGGCATTATACAATGTTAAAGGGATCACTACCAGAATAGGATATGGCATTTGTTAACATATATGCACCTAAGTATATAACGCAACTATTAACAGACATAAAAGGAGAAATTGACAATAATATAATAAGAGTAGTGGACTTTAATACCCACTGACATTAATGGACAGATCATCCATACAAAACAATCAGTAAGGACATAGTGGTCTTCAATGACACATCAGTTGGACTTAATAGTTATCTACAGACATTCCATCCAAAAACAGAAGAATACACATTCTTTTCAAGTGCACATGGAATGTCCTCCAGGCTAGATCACATCCTAGGCCGCAAAAAACGTCTCAACAAATTTAAGAGGATAGAAACTATATCAAGCACTTTTTTCCCAGTCACAATGGTAAGAAAATAGAAATCAGTTACAGGAAGAAAAATGGGAAAAACACAAATACGTGGAGACTAAACAATACGCTACTAAAAAACCTATGGGTCAATGAAGAAATCACAGAGAAAATCAGAAAATATCTCGAGACAAATGAAAATAAAAACACAAATGTAAGCAGTTCTAAGAGGGAAGTTTATAGTGATACAGGCCTATATCTAGAAATAAGAAAAATCTCAAATAAACAAGCTAACCTACCATCTAACGAAATTTAAAAAGAAGCACAAAGCCCAAAGTCAGCAGGAGGGAAATAATAAGGATCAGAGAGAAAATAAATACAACTGAGATTTTAAAAATAAATAGAAAAGATCAATGAAACCCACAACTGTTTTTTTAAAAAGATAAACAAAATTGATAAACCTTTAGCCAGGCTCATGAAGAAAAAAAGAGGAGACCCAAATAACAAAATAAGAAATCAAAGAGGGGAAATAACAACCAGTATCACAGAGATACAAAAATTCATAAGAGAATACAGTTATATGTCAACAACTTAGACAACCTAGAAAAAAATGGATAAATTTCTAGAAACATACAGTCTTCCAAGACTGAATCAGGAAGAAATAGACAACATGAACAAACCAATCACTAGTAATGAAACTGAATTTGTAATTAAAAACAAAACCAAAAAACTCTCAGCAAACAAAAGTCCAGGACTGGACAGCTTCAGAAGGGAATCCTACCAAACATATAAAGAAGAGCTAACAACTATCCTTTTCAAACTATTCCAAAAGATTAAAGAGGAGGAAACACTCTCAAATTCATTCTATGAGGCCACCATTACCCTGATAACAAAACCAAAGACACTACCAAGAAAAGAAAGGGAGGAAGGGAGGAAGGGAGGAAGGGAGGAAGGGAGGAAGAGAGGGACGGAGGGAGGGAGGGAGCGAGGGAGGGAGGGAGGAAAAAAGAAAATCTCTGATGAGTATAGATGCAAAAATCCTCAACAAAATATTAGCAAACCAAATTCAACAATATATATATAAAAAGGATCATACACCATGATCAAGTAGGATTTATTCCAGGGGTTCAAGGATGGTTCAATACCTGCAAATCAACCAATGTGATACACCACATTAACAAAAGGAAGGATAAAATTCACATAATCATTTCAATAGATGCAGAAAAAGCACTTAACAAAATTCAACACCAATTAATCAAACTGTCATAAAAGTTGGTATAGAGGGAACATATCTCAACATAATAAAGGGCATTTATGACAAAACCACAGTTAACATCATACTCAACAGAGAAAAGCTGAAAGCTTTTCCTCTAAAATCAGGAACAAGACAAGGATGCCCACTCTTACCGTTTCTATTTAACATAGTATTAGAAGTCCTAGCTGAACCAATCAGAAAAGAAAAAGTAATAAGAGGCATCCAAACTGGAAGGGAAGAATAAAACAGTCACTATTTGCAAATGGCATAATACTATATAGAGAGAACTCTAAAGTCTCCATCAAAAAACTGTTAGAATAAATTAATTCAGTAAAGTTGCAGGATAGAAGATTAATATACAGAAATCTGCTGCATTTCTATACACTAATAATGAACTCTCAGAAAGAGAAAGCAACAAAACAATCCCGTTTAAAATCACATCAAAAAGAATAAAATGGGACTTCCCTGGTGGCGAAGTGGTTAAGAATCTGCCTGCCAGTGCAGGGAACACAGGTTCGAGCCCTGGTCCAGGAAGATCCCACATGCCGAGGAGCGGCTAAGCACGTGTGCCACAACTACTGAGCCTGTGTGCTCATGAAACACTAATGAAGGAACCTGAAGAGAATACAAAGAAATGGAAAGATATCCCATGTTCGTGGATTAGAATTATTATTGTTAAAATGTCCATATTACCCAAAGCAGTCTACAGATTTAATGCAATTCCTATCAAAATACACATTACATTTCTAACAGAAATAGACCAAATAATCCTAAAATTAATATGAAAGCACAGAAGACCATGAATAGCCAACATAATCTTGAGAAGAAAGAACAAAGCTGGAGGTATCACACTCCCTGACTTCAGACTATACTACAAAGCTACAGTAATTAAAACAGTATGGTACTGACACAAAAACAGACATGTATACCAATGAAACAGAAGAGTGTCCAGAAATGGTCGATTAATCTACAACAGAATAGAGAAGCCATGCATTTATAGTCAATTAATCTACAACAAAGGAGGCAAGAATGTACAATGGAAAAAGACAGGGGTGGGATAGGGAGGGTGGGAGGGAGGGAGACGCAAGAGGGAAGAGATATGGGAACATATGTATATGTATAACTGATTCACTTTGTTATAAAGCAGAAACTAACACACCATTGTAAAGCAATTATACCCCAATAAAGATGTTTAAAAAAAGAAAGAAAGAAAAAGACAGTCTCTTCAATAAGCAGTGCTGGGAAAGCTGGACAGCTACATGTAAAAGAATTAAATTATTACATTTTCTCACATCATATACATAAACTGAAGATGGATTAAAAACCTAAATTTAAGACCACAAACCATAAAACTCCTTGAAGAAAACATAGGCAGAACACTCTTTGACATAAATCATAGTTTTTTGGGGGTTTTTTTTGGATCTCCTAAAGCAAAGGAAACAAAAGTAAAAATAACCAAATGGGACTTAATAAACTTACAAGCTTTTGCACAGCAAAGGAAACCACTGACAAAGCAAAAAGACAACCTACTGAACGGGAGAAAATATTTGCAAATGATATAACCGATAAGGGGTTAATATCCAAAATGTATAAGCAACTCATGCAACTCAACATCCAAAAAAACAAATAACCCAATTAAAAAATGGGTGGAAGTCCTGAAGAGACATTTTCTTCCAAAGAAGATATATAGATGGCCAACAGGCACATGAAAAGATGCTCAACATTGCTAATCATCAAAGAAATGTAAATCACAACCACAATGAAATACCACCTCACACCTGTCAAAATGGCTACCATCAAGAAATCTACAAATGATAAACGTTGGCAAGGATGTGGAAAAAAGGGAAACCTTGTGCACTGTTGGTGGGGACGTAAATTGGTGCAGCCACTATGGAGAACATTACGGAGGTTTCTTTAAAACTACCCTATGATATGGCAAGTCCACTCCTGAGTATATTATCTAGAAAAAATGAAAACACTAATTTGAAAAGATACATGCACCCCAATGTTCATAGCAGCACTATTTACAATAACTAAGATGTGATAGCAACCCAAGTGTCCATCAATAGATGAATGGATAAGTACACACACACACACAGACACACACTGGAATATTACTCAGCCATAAAAAAGAATATTTGTCCATTTGCAGCAACATGGATAGACCTGGAAGGTTTTAAGCTTAGTTAAATAAGTCAGACAAAGACAGATATATGTTATCACTTATACGTGGAATCTGAAAAATATAACAAATGGATATAACAAAACACTCATAGATATAGAGAATAAACTAGTGGTTACCAGTGGGGAGAGGGAAGGATGGAGGGGCAAAATAGGGGTAGGGCATTAAGAGGTAAAAACTACTATATAAAATAAATAACCTACAAGGATATATTATACAGCACAGGGAATATAGCCAATATTTTATAATAACTTTAAATAGAGTATAACATATAAAAATATTCAATCATGTTGTACATCTGAAACTAATATTGTATATCAACTATACTTCAAAAAGCAAAAATAATAAACTGAAAATCTGAAGAGTTATGCTCTCAGGGTACTAATGACTCAGAATTAAACCTGCCCCCTCCATCCTGCTCCAAAGCTCAGGGAACCGTAGATAAGACTGACTTGGTGCTAAGAGAAGCAAAATCAAAATGCAACGAAGTTCCTGAGAAGTCGGAGCTACAGATCTGCCCTTTCACTGATTTGAGACCCAGGGACGTGTAAGCTGGTTGGGCAGAGAACTCCAAGCAGTGCATTTGGAATGATGGGGGCACCTTCACCCTAGGCTTCCAAGAATCCCCACATATAAGTTTTTGAAGCCAGTGATCACCACACATTTAAAGCTGACCAAGAACATGTGAAAACAAGCCACGAGCAGACACGTGCGGGCTTTGTGTCCTGGAACTGGGCGCACTGTGGCAAACCCCGGCTGGTTGGTCCCATGCACTTGGCCCTACTGCATTCCTGAGTCTTTTGTAGTCAGGCATGGCCAAATGACTGAAGTCTGGGCCAAAGAATGTAGGTGATAACAACTGCGCAACTTCTGGGCCTCACTCATAAAAACCTCTATCTGAACCTCCATGCTCTTCTCTCATTCCCGGATGCCTGGCCTGGGCCCAAACTCTAGGGGAATCTTAGGAACCATGGGTTGATGATGAGAAGGCACCAGAATGAAGGGACCTGGGTCCCCATTTCACCACCTGGAGGAAAGCTGCCCAATGGAGAAACACCTACAGTGCACTACTCTGTGGTTAGTGAATAAACCTGCATTAGTTTAAGCCATGAAATTTTAAGGTTTGTTTGATAAGCAGCTAGTGTTACTATAATATAGACATGGGTTACAAAACAACTGAGCTTCTTAGGTTTGAAGAAGTCAAAGGTAAGCTTGAAAATATCGGCACAGAACAGGAAGCTAAAGTGTTACCAAATGTTTAAAAGCACAAACACAACATACAAAAATCAGAAGACGGAAAGTAGTGGAGAGGTTAAAAGATGTGGAGAGAACAATGAGATCTCAGATGTATAGATCTCTATTCTAGGAGGAGAGAAAGAGAAATGCGGGGGTGGGTGCTAGAGAGAGAATTTGGATCAGAGAAAAGCACTTTGAAAGCATAGCAGCTGAGAATTTGCCAGAACTGATGAAAAACACCAATCCAGATTCAAGAATCCCAAGAATAAATTTAAAACTTCTCACCTATCCATGGTAGTAAAATTACAGAAAAACCAAAGACAATGGGAAACAACTTAAGAACATCCACTGAAGACAGGCTCCCTCCAAGAATAGCAGACTGACAGCGACCTCTTGGCTGCAACAATGGAAGCCAGGGGATGGTGGAATGCACTCAGTGTATTTCAGTGTGTTGGAAGGAAACAGCCACTAACTTAGAATTTATGCTCAATATATTCAAGTATGACAGTGAAGACATTTTTAGACAAACCAAAACACATACTTTTATCACCAGGCTCTCCTGTTACGCTTGTTAAAAATGAAGGCTCGGGACTTCCCTGGTGGCACAGTGGTTAAGAATCCGCCTGCCAATGCAGGGTACACGGGTTCGATCCCTGGTCCAGGAAGATCCCACATGCTGTGGAGCAGCTAAGCCCGTACACCACAACTACTGAACCTGCACTTTACAGCCTGCAAGCCACAACCACTGAGCCTATGTGCCACAACTATTGAAGCCCATGCACCTAGAACCCATGCTCCACAACAAGCCACCACAATGAGAAGCCCACGCACCACAACGAAGAGTAGCCCCCACTCACCACAACTAGAGAAAGCCCACGTGCAGCAATGAAGACCCAATGCAGTCAAAAATAAACTTTTAAAAATGCAGCTTCACGGGCCCCGCTGTGGACCTCCTGCTTCAGAAACTCAGATAGAGGGCCCAGAAATCTAAGCACTGCCAAGCGATTTACATGGTCACACACCGGCGATTTTCCAGGGTATGGACTAAGGTAGGGCTTTGCAAGAGACTGTGCTGGAGATGTCAGGTGCCCAGCCTGAAGGGTCTTGTGTGCCAGCCTGTTGACAATGGGGAGCCACAGTAGGGTCTAGGCAGGGGAGTGAGAATAACCAGGTTTAGACAGATCGCTTCAGCCAGAGAGGGTAAGATTAGAGGAAGGGAAGGCTGCTGGAAGGAGGCCCTGTGAGAAATGACTTCAGGAATCCACCAGAGAGGCAGTGTCGCAGCTTAGTGTTGTCACACGTGCAGGGTCCTCGTCCTATCCCAGTGCAGCTGACCCACTGGCACTGGACGTGCAGGTCCAGGGCTCAGAGAAGTCTGACAGGAGTCCTGTCTGTGAGGGTTGTGTGTGAAGCCAGGGAACTGAATTAAATCACTCAGAGGAGGTGGGCAGAGCAGGAAGAGAAAAGGCTGATCCACACAACCTTGGGAACAGCAGTTAAGGGAGAGGAAGGACTAAAGGAAGAAGCTAACACCTTCTTGTTGACTATCTTCTTTGTGAAAGTCACAATGTCAGGCATTTTATTCACCATGTCTCAGTTCTCAACAGCTTGGGGAGGTCCATCCCCATTTTATAGACAAGGCCAGGCTGAGCGGAATTAAATGACCTGCCCAAGGACAGAGCAGCCTGTTAAGTGGTGAAGCCAGGGTTTGACCAGGTAGGTCCGTCTGATGGGCGTTGGCCTTAGTGAAGGAGTGAGCAGACAGACCTGCTAGGCCTGCACCAAGAATGCAAATTCTGCCCGAGACAACACCAGCTGCTTTCCACAGGGCACAGCATCTCCCAGGAACAGGTGCCCTGCTGTCCGTACACACCTCTCCCTGCAAGAAGTTTCTATGACACAGCAAAGGACATGGGTCTTTCCAGAGGCTGTGGGGTCTTCACCTCTCAGCCCAATCTAAAAACTGAGGATAGTAAGAGGTTTTGCCAAATGCCTTTCCTGCGGCTGATATGATTTGTGGTTTTTCTGCTTTACCCTGTTGATGTGATGGATCGCTCTGATTTTCAAATGTTGAACCAGCCTTGCATACATGAAGTGAACTCCACTTGATCTTGGTGTATAATTCTTTTATACATTGTTGGATGCAATCTGCTAATACTTTGTTAAGGACTTCTGTATCTGTGATGAAACTGGTTCCTAGTTTTCTTGGGTATTTGTCTGATTTTGGTATTAGGGTAATGCTGGCCTCATAGAATGAGTTAGGAAGTATTCCCTCTGCTCTATCTTCTGGAAAACTGTAGAGGACTGGTGTAATTTCTTCCTTAAATGTTTTGTAGAATTCACTAGTGAAACCACCTGGGCCTCATGCTTTCTGTTTTAGAAGGTTGTTAATTACGGATTCAATTTCTTTAACAGATACAGGCCTACTCAGATCATCTATTTCTTGTATCAGTTTGGCAGACTGTCCTTCAAAGAATTAGTCCATCTCACGTAGGTTATCAAATTTGTGGGCACAGAGTTGCTCCGTGTTCCTTTATTATCCTTTCAATTATCATGGGATCTGCAGTGATGTCCCCTTTTATTTCTGGTACTAGTAATTTGTGTCTTCCCTTTTATTTCTTAGCCTAGCTAGGGGCCTATTGACTTTATTGATCTGTTCAAAAACCAGTTTTTGGTTTACTTGATTTCCCCTATTGATTTCCTGTTTTCAATTTCATTCATTTCTGCTCTAGTTTTTATTTCTTTTCTTGTGCTTACTTTGGGTTGAATTTGCTCTTTTTCTAGTTTCCTAAGGTGGAAGCTTAGTTTATTGATCTTAGATGTTTCTTCTTTTCTCATATACGCATTCAATGCTATAAACATCCCTCTGAACACTGCTTCTGCTACATCCCACGAATTTTGGTAAGTTGTAATTTCCTTTTCATTCAGTTAAAAATATTTCAAAGTTTCTCTTGAGATTTCTTCTTTGACTGTTCTGGGTGCTTTAGAACACTGAGACACTTACCTCTGGGAGGCAAAGAGTAAAATTCCCATTTTACAGATGGGGGAACAGGTCAACCCAGGGTCACATGGCTGGGAAATGGCAGAGCTCGGGCTGGTGTACCATCTGTTTGGTCCCCTGAGTACCAGCCCAGAGCTCAACTCCCCTGATGTTACCACTGGCAACTCTACGTGCCTGGTGAGTTGAAATGGTGAGCTCTGAACTGTTACAAAGTCAAGCTGATCCTGGGGGTTCAGAGACTGAAAACTTGGCTTGGTTAGACCTGGGGTCACTATCGTTAGGGACCAGGGACCAAGACCAGACACTCTCCAGCCTGAGCTGTTTGCTCTCTGACCCTGGGTGTCCCTGGGGCATGGTGGGATCCAAGCAGAGGAACCACCCCTCCATGCCACGGAAGCACGTGGCCATTGTGCAGAGGGTCCCTCCCCAGATGTTTCTCCAAGCCCCCCCCATGCCTGGGGGCTACCCCTGGGCAGTCTTAGAACACTGTGCTGACCCAGTGGCACCGTCAAATCACTTATTTTGAGTAAAAAATAAGCCACTTCTTCAGCAATACATCAAAATGTGGAGCTGCCCAAAATGCCCAGCTCTCTTGCTGGGCTCACCTGGTCCTGGCTTCCCTGGAGGGTCCCTTGTGTAGCCAGGCCAGACTAGAGCCCTCAGGATGGCAGGGCCCAAGGAAGGGACGTGGTGCAGCAGCAGGGTCCTGGGGAGGTTGCCACTAGGCTGGTCAGTAGCAGTCGGCCTCATTCTCCCCGAGGACGCCCACGGCAGCCAGCATGTCCTGCAAGAGTGACTGGGGGCTCTTCTCCACATGGTCACTGCTCTCAGCCAGGGTGTCCCGAAGGCCCTCCAGGTCTATAGACCTCAGCAGAGCTACGACGGCCCCGGGCTCCAGGTACCCCAGGGGCTGACCCTGTTCACCTGCCTGCCATCTCTGCAGGGTGGCCTCCACAGAGGCCACGTTGGGACTGTCCCCCGCCTCCTGCGAGCTGCCACAGGGAGCAGCCTTGGCCCTCAGGAATAGGAGGAGATCACAGGACTTCTGGGCCACAGGTCGGTCACAGTCAAACAAGGCACGGAAGGCAAACTCAAAGAGCTGCACACGGCAGAGCACCTGCAGGGCCTGGTCCAGCACGCCAGGTGGGGCTGTCTCGGGCAGGGCCACGGCATAGGGACAGTGGGAGCCGCGCTGACCCAGCAACTGCTCCAGGAACACCAGTGCCAGCTCGAGGCCCTGGGCTCGCACCTCCCAGTCCAAGTCCCTGCTCGCCGCCTGGAGCACTCCAGCCACAAACCGCTCTGCGTCTTCAGCTACGTCAGCATGGCCATCCCTCAGCCACTCAGTGAAGACCTGCATGACGGCCCTCCGGGGGAAGCCCTCCGAGTCTGTGGAGAGGATGTGCAGAAGCTCCACGAGCAGGCTCTCCTGGAGGACAGAGTGGGAAGAGGGTGGAGGGACCAGGGAAGTCAAGTTCCCGCTGACGGGCTCGGGGTGCAGCAGGGAGAACCCCCATGAGGGCCCCCTGCCATGCTCGGCTTCCTTCAGGCGATGTGCCCTTCAGCCCCCCATCTGCCCACCGTCAAACAGGGGTGGCCGTGCCCAAGTGACAGGGCTTCCAGGAAGCGGAGCCGGAGATTCAGAGGACACGCCCGACCCCGAATGCCACCCCTGGGCGGCAGACCCACTCCACCCTGGCATCAGGACAGCCGCCAGGTGGGCGCACGGCCACAGGACCCACTGCCTCCTACCTGCTGAGCCCCTGGGCACTCAGGGATGGCAGGGGTGGCACACAGCCCCCAGCTAGACAACTGCCCTGTGGCGGTCACTGCACTCGCACGGACGTAACTCTCAGGGTCTCGCAGAAGCTGCTTGGTGAGCTCGGGCACCTCTGAAGCAAGGAGCGCTTGTCTGAAGCCGGCCTGCCCTGGGGGTCCAAGCAGCCACAACCAGCTATGACCGAAAGCTGAATCCACAGCCTCTCCTCCCTCCCCAAAGGCAGCCTAGGTAGCCCGAGTTCCCAACTACCTGGGGACAACGGTGTGCCAAGGCCAGGCCAGCCCTCCCACAGGGACCCCAGCCCCCGGCGCTGCGCCCTGCACTCACCTCCGCAGTGTCTGGTCATTTGGGTCAGGAACTCGAGGACTGAGTCCCTTACCTCCCAGCAGGGGCTGCACAGGCGCTTCTGGAGCACAGGAAGCAGCTCTGGGGCAGGAGGAACGGTTCAGAGGGCCCGGGCCATGTCCACCCTGCCTCCCACCCAGCCCCCAGTCGCCTCCATCCCTGCTCCTCCCTCAGTTCACCCCTGGGAGGGGCTGGGATCACCTCTGAGGAACAGCTGGGTGTGGGGGTCCAGGTCGCAGCAGCCGGGGGTCTTGGGTGAGCTCAGGAGCCACCTGAGTGTGGCCTGGAAGGCCTTCTTCAGAACCTGGAGCGGGAAGAGTGGGGCTGCAGGGCCAGGAGGGGTGAGCTGGCCCGCCTGCCCCCTTCCCCGCCCTGGGGTGTAAGATGGGGACGGGATACATGGGGACGGGGAACACCGGACTTCATTTTTATGAGGCAGAAGCCTCTGGAAGTGGCCGACTGGCATCCAAGACTAGAGAGAGAGAAAAGGAGAGGCCAGCTCTTGTCAGGAAGCCCCACTACCGAGGAAATGAAACTCCTGCACCAAAACAGCAGGAACTACCCACGGCACCTTTTCCTGAAAGCCCCGGAATCTGCCAGGCTTATCATCCAATCTCCCCACTGCCTGCTCAGTACACATGCTATTCCTGCACCCCCAGAGCATGACTCAACCTCGGGGCTACGAGAACAGGGAGATTTGCAGGAAACCTCAATGAGAGTTGGGACCCCAGGCGTAAGGTCCACCTGGTTCTAGTTTACATCTCTCATGGAGAATTCCCTGTAAGACTGGATCCTCTCCCTGCTTTCCACAGCCCGACGACCCCTCGCTCAATCTCCACCAATGCCAGGCCCTGGGCCAAACCCTGTGCAGCTGCCTGCCCCTTGAAACTCACTTTAAGAAGCAATTCTGGGGACTTCCCTGGTGGCGCAGTGGTTAAGAACCCGCCTGCCAATGCAGGGGGCACGGGTTCGAGCCCTGGTCCGGGAAGATCCCACATGCCGTGGAGCAACTAAGCCCGTGCGTCACAGCTATTGAGCCTGTGCTCTAGAGTCCGCGAGCCACAACTACTGAGCCTGCGAGCCACAACTGCTGAAGCCCACTGCACCTAGAGCCCGTGCTCCACAACAGGAGAAGCCACCGCAATGAAAAGCCCGTGCGCCGCAACTAAGAGTAGCCCCTGCTCGCCACAAGTAGAGAAAGAAAGCCCGCATGCAGCAACAGCCAGAATTTTAAAATTAATTATTAAAAAAAAAAAAAGAGGCAATTCTGGCCCCAGAGAGGCCTGCAGGGGTGCCCTGCCTCTGCCTTCCTCCCCCTCCCCTTCCCTCCACCCTGCACCCTGTGTGTGTACCATGGAGCTGGACTCAGGGCTCACGAGGTACTCCAGGAGGACGGAAAACACCTGCGTCACCAACTCTTGAGGGCCTGAGACAGACGTGGATGGCTGAAGCACCCAACCTCCTACCCTGGGGCCTCCCCAGCCCACAAGTGTGGCAACCCAAGGAAAACAGGGGACAGAACCCATCGGTCAGCTGAATCCCAGCCCCTGCCCCAGAGGAGACATGCAGAGGACAGCAGTCTTGGGACGTCTCTGAGCAGCTGTGGGGCTCGCCCAACACCCGAGCTGTGCAAGAGAAAACATTCTCACTCACCGGTCCCCTGAGACAGCGCCCCCAGGAAATCCAGGGCAGCCCGCTGGACCCGGCCACAGCCCACCAGGATCGCACAGAGACGGCCGCCCACGTCGGAGGTGGGGGCCGCCGAGCCACTGCAGAGCCGCAGTATTGTCACCGCAGCCCCAAGCAGGGGCGCCTGCGGCCAGGGTGAGGGCCGCTGGGGCTGGGGGAGGACGGAAGGTCAGTGCAGGCCACAAGTCCCACTGCCAGTGTGGACTGGGCCGGGCCGTACCTACCAGCGGCTGCAGCAGCCCCAGGTGGGCCAGAGCACAGCACAGGAGACCCACACAGGCCGACTTGGAGGAGAGGAGCGTGTCCACCATCATCGAGTCAGCTGCAGCCCCCTCCAGCAAGCCTAGAGGGCGACCAGAAACAGCTCCTGGTTAGCGGGCACCTCCTGTGTGGCCACTGCAGGCCTTGCCGCTGGTCACTGCTTCATACCAGAGACCAGGCCCGGAGGTTCCGAGCAGCTGGCTCGTCCAGGGTGGCGTCCAGCCGGCCGGAGCTGAGGTCTGAACCTGTGTGCAGGGCTCTCGAGCAGTCGCACTCTCCCTGCAGCCCATGCCTGGGCCGGTTTCCGCTGGCCAGAGGCCCATCTCTACGCTCAACGTGGGGCTCCGAGGCACAGCTGGCCCCCCTTCTCTAATCCTCACCCCATCGTGTGGCTGAAGCAAGCCAAGTCTCAGCGAGGAAACTCACTCTCCCATCACAGAACTGACCTTCTGGGAGGACGAGTGCCAAGCCCGTGTGCCCGCTCTGGGTCAGGAACCATCCACGTAGCCCAGGCCCCCGGTAACCACCACCAACTGCCGGGTCAGCGGCTCTGGGGGCCACTCCAGCTGATGCCCACAGGGGGCAGCGCTGCCCTATGAACTCCCAGGCGGGGACGTGAGTAGCAGTCACACCTGGGACGGCAGGCTACACCGCAGCCACCTCCACTCTTAGGTGGGGTGGCAAGCCAGGTGCCCCGCTGCCCATCAGCCCACCCTGGCCCCAAGGACATTCTCAGGACCCCAGGGTCCTGCCTTCCTGCACCTGCCCACCGTTCCCAAGCAGCCTACCTGGGGGTCCAGGGGCCTGAGCAGCAGCTTCCAGGACACAGGCCAGGGGCTGGAGGAGGATGCCAAAGGCCTGGGTCCTCAGCACCTGTGGACTGAGGACAGAGGACACGATGAGGGCTGCCCCCACCCTCAGGCAAGCTGGCTATCCTCCTAATATCCCCAGCAAGTCTGGGCCAAAGGGGTCAGTGCTGGGGATCTGGACACCCCCTTGAGAAACAGCCTCCCTGTAAGCACTGTGACCAGCACTCACACCACTGGCAGGGGACTCGAAGGAGCTGCGAGAGCGCCACCCAGGCCCCAGGAAGAGCCTGGGGAAGGCCTGGCCACACCCACTCCGATGGGCGGTGCCTGCTCAGGGCCAAAGGGATGGGATGCCCCAGCTCCTGGAAGTACTCCCAATGCTGAGATATCCTTTCCTACGTTCCAGAACATGGTCTCGCCTCTCGCCGACGTGCTGGGGCCCAGGGTGGTTGGGAGGCCAAGCTGGTACAGAGCTCTCCCTCCAAGCCAGCTGCCCAATCCTTCCCTCTCCCTTCAGACCACTCCCTCTCTCTGAACATCTGGAGACCCTGGAGCCCAGAGCCAGGCTTGCATCGTATCCCCAGCGCCCTGTGCCCACTTTCACCCCAGACCTGGGCCAAGACCGGCTCTAGTCCGCCCGAAACCCTGGAATGATTTCTCTTCCTCCCCACCTCTCCGGACCCCACACCCCCTTCCTGGCAGGGCGCACATCTCTCTCCCTCTGGGAATCTGTCCTGTCACTCCTGTCTACCGGGTCCCCCTCCACCGTCCCACAGCCCCTAGTACGCGCCCCCCCACAGTGGCACGCACACAGGGTGGCCCAGGATCCACAAGGTGAGGCCACTGGGGAGGTGGCAGAAGGCAGCTGAGCAGGTCCTGAGTATGAACCCAGCCCTGCTCTGAGCAGGGCTGCTCCAAGAGTCTCTTCTATCTTTGGGGAGCCTGTGAATAAAGCTATCCCACCACCAGAAAATGCAGAAGCCGGAGCCTGCACCAACACCTTGGTGACAACCCACGGACCGCCCGGCCACGCCCCAGCCAGCCGCCTCTGACTGATCTCTGGTTTCAGGAGCTCCCCTGAAGTTCCCTGACCTCTCTGCCTGCCTCACTCAACATGAACCCCAATCCTTACCAGTCCTGCAGTTTCAGGATCCCCAAAGCCAGAGGCCCTGCCTGTGTGGGGCTCAAGTGGCTCAGAGTCTGGGCCAAAGTCTCCCACAGGTCACGGTCAGAGCTCGGCGCAGAACTGCAGAGGAGGAGCCCAGGAAGAGAACGTCATTCCCCCGTCCAGCCCACACCGTGCCCAGGGGGCCGCCGTGGCCTGGGCTGGGTGTGCCGGCTGAGACGGAAGGCCTTTCCCAGGTGTGCGGGCTTCCAGACCCCCTCTGGTGTCCCCTCTACTCGAGGCAGAGTTCTCGGGCAGCCAGGGAGATGTGGCCCAGGTGTGATGGCTGCCCCAAGACTTCCCGAAGAAAACAAGCCCCACCTCCTGCCCACCCCACCAGCTGCGCCCTGGGGGCCTGACCGGGCCACGCTGAGGAGGAGATCCACGAGCGAGTGTGAGGCTGGGACAGGGTCTTTCTCGAGCAGGCGGGCCACGAGGGGGCTCAGCCGCACCCAAAGGCCTTGCGTCCAAAGGCCGTGGCAGTGCCCGAACGCAGTGGTCAGGACACTCAGGGCCTGTGTGACCTGGGGGATATCTGTGGAGCACAGGGAGTCTTCGATGTGACCCACGATCTTCTGGGCACATGCTGGCCAGTCACAAGCCTGCGGACTGCGGCGGCCCTCGGCCGGGCCCCGCATCACCAAGTCTAGAATGTGCACCAGGAGCTGCCCGGCTGCCGAGGCCACAAACAGGCTGGGATCTCCCTGCAGGGAGAAGATGGTGTCAACTGCACCTGGGGGGCGGGGAGGGACAACGGGTGGGGAGAGAAACAGGGTTCAGCTGGAACAGAGTCCATGGTGACAGCAGAGACGCTGAAACCACTGAGCAGCTTCAACCACTGGACTTCAGACCCTCACGGACAGAACTCGGAAACCACCCAATGCGGAGGCACTGTCAGAGGCCCAGCCTCCCCGCTACTCAGAGGCAATGGAATCAGAATGGAGGGTTCACAGGGCGAGGGGCTTTAGAACCCTGGCCACTTGGGATTCTTCTCGTCAGTTTCAAAGCCACCCCAACTGCTGGGTCTCACCTACAAGCCACAGGACACCGTACACCCTTGAGGGTCCTCCAACCCTTGGAGACCCCGAATGTTCCTCACAACAGCTCTATGATACCACAGCCACTTTCATGTTCAGAGGAAGAGACCCAGCAATGTGCGGTGATTTCCCAGGAGCCGCAGAGCATCAGGCACGGCAAGGGCAGAGGCGGAAGGCAGGGCAGACGGGGGCACTCACCACAGGCGGCGAGGAAGTGCAGGGCGCTAGGATGCTGTGCCAGGGTGCGCAGGCCCTGGATCCAGCCGCTGCGCACAGCGGGGGCCGTCCAGGCCGCTCCTCCGAGGGGGCCCACCTCCCCAAAGAGCATGGGCAGCAGCTCCCCCTGCTGGGAAGCAGAGAAGGAAGTGGGGACCTGAGCAAGTTCCCAGGGGACCCCACATCAGAGATGGCTTTTCTATCGTTCACAGCTGGTCGAGGCACTTCTTTGGGGGATTTTCTTGTGAGCGGCCGACACAAAGAGCCTGTGAAAGGTGGCAGGTGGCCACCAGAGCAGACCGATGGCAGCCACAGCACTGCCAACTGTGCCTAACAGGGGACAGAATTTCGGAAGGGAGAACTGGGTTTTACATGAAGCCTCATCAACCCTGTCACAGTTCACTTCAGAAACCTTTCCCCCAAACAGCCCACCAACTGCAACGCCAACGGCCCCCCTGACCATGACACGCTGCGCTCAAGGACCCCAAAGGGCTCCACGGCCTACTGGGCTCTTGTGCTTGGCACTCAGGGCCCTCCAGGGCAGCTGCCCTCCTCCGGGTGTCCCCTACCCTGGATCCCCCAGCACACCCCCCCATACACCTGCTCAAACCCCTTACAACCCGGCTGCAAGACCACTGCCCCTACGAAGCTGACCACCCCGCCCCGTCAGCAGGCATGGCTAACTCCCCGCTCGATCCCCACCTGCTCGTGGACGTCCACAGGACAGTAACGCATTGTCCTGATCTGCTGCCGCGTGCACAAGGTGCTTGCTCACTACAGGGTGCCAATGAGTGGGAAACTCGGGGGCTGCCTCTTACCAACGGAGCCCCTCACTGGTGTAGCTACTAGCTCTGAGCCTCGTCTATCTTGACAATAAAATGCTGGTCCCCACCCTCAAGTCATCTCAGACTCCAGGGTAAGGGACCACAGGGCCTCGGAGACACACTTCCAATCACTCAAGTATGACTCTAACTCCGCAGTGGCCTCGAGGCCTTGAGGGGTGTTGCTGGAGGCGGCAGCTCACAGGGCAGGCCCTCTGTGGGATCTCGCATCACCGAAATGCGCCCCCAGAGCTGCAGCCTCTCCCTGGGGGCAGCTCGCAGCCAACGGGAAGGTACAAGGCTCAGCCCCCTGCCTCAGGCAGTCTGCCCACAG
This sequence comes from Neophocaena asiaeorientalis asiaeorientalis, assembly GCF_003031525.2. Classification (NCBI taxonomy): domain Eukaryota; kingdom Metazoa; phylum Chordata; class Mammalia; order Artiodactyla; family Phocoenidae; genus Neophocaena; species Neophocaena asiaeorientalis. The sequence continues at coordinate 2,215,588 of NW_020175045.1, forward strand.
GTCCGCTGCCCAGGAACCGTCTACTGGTGAGCATCCGGCTGCTGAAGGGCCCTTAGGGCTGCCAGACCCCCTGGGAGGCTGTGAAGGGCCAGGTGAAAAGGGAACAGGAGCCCAAGCCAGTGCCACGGGCCCAGGACAGAAAGCAACCTTCCACTGCGATCAGAGCCCGAACCTGCCCGTGTCCCTCGTCCCCACGTGCAGGGGGGCCGACCACCAGACTGAAGGGGAGTCAGTGGCCTTCTAAGCCTCTAAAGCCATGGTCAACCTTGGGAAGGAAGAGGAGGCCATGGAGAAGTAGAGACGGGAACTGGGAAGTACTCAGGAAATCAACGAAGTTGGGGAAGGCCATCTGATTGGGACTGAGGATTTACTTTCAGAGAAACAGGTGGTGTAACAGAGCATTCGACAGTGCGACTCTTCAGGGTCTAGTGCGAGCTCTGCCAGCTCTGTGGGATTCTTATATTGAGCCTTCACTGTCTCCTAATCCAGGAGAAAGATGAAGACTCCTGACCTGCTTACTGGCCAGGGCGCCCAGGATAACATGAATGTGATTTTGTAAACTGAGGTGTTCTACCAACTGCAAAGCACCAGAGGTATGGGTGGATTATCACACATGAAGTCATTTCCTGGGAAGCCTGTCCCACAGCGAGCTGGTGTGGGCTGGGTCCCTGGAGCCTGCACTGCTGAACTGAGGAACACCCATGAAGGGCAGCACCAGGGCAGAGAGCCAGCCCCAGCTCTGCCGTATTTTAAAATGTTCACCGTTCACCCCAACATCATTCCTGGTCAGTTCTTCAAAGGAGAACTACACTCAGGAATAAAAACCTTGCGGTACACGTCAAGACATGGGGGCAAAACAAGCTTCAGAGACTCAGGGGTCATGACAGCCACCAGTGCTTTGTGTACCTGCAGGAGAAGGTGGGTCACTCAGGTGGGAGGACCCAGGCTCACCTGAAGATACTGGAAGCAGTCTTCCTGGGCTGCAAATATCCCTGCGAGGCGGAGTGAGAAGGAGAGGATTCTGGAACTTAGGTCCTGGGATTTCAACACGTGGAACAGCAGCTCTACCAGGCAGGGATTTTCCTGTAGTAACAGGAGACTGGACCCTGGAGACAGGCCCAGCCGGGAAGCATGTTACCAGGGGCACAGCGCATGCCTCCCTAAGGGACCATTCTTCTGGCAACCCCCAGACTCCCTTTCTCTCAGGCTATTAGACTCAGCAGTCCAACCGAGAGGAAATCGTTGCAACAACTGCCACGAAGGATCCATAACTTTAATTCAATGGGGGGGACAAAATAGAAAGCCAATACCTTAACAACAGGCAAGGGACTGGGACAGAATATACAAACGGCCAGCAAACCACGAAAGATATTCTGCCTTGCTGATTACGAAAAAGAAATGCAAATTAGAGCAGAGGACAATTTTCACCTCTCCAACGGATACTTTTCTCTTAAACTGAGAATACGAAAGCGAGAAGCACAAAGGAACAGGCATTCTTTTCCAGATGTGGCATCTAAAACGTCTATAGGCAACTGCTCTGTCATTCCAAAGCACTGACGGGGTGGGGGAGGCGAAGGGGGAGGAAACCTGGGGCAACACTGGGAGGGCTTCCACTGCAAGGCCCTTGTGAAAGGACAATGAGGCACAGTAAGGAGGGAAAAACAGGGTGAAGGAGAGAGAAGCAAGAATCAAAGAAACCAAAAACATTGTGGGCAAACCTAAAAAAGCACTGACTTTAAAAATTAAGTAACTTTTGAAGAAGTTTAAAACGAAACAGAATCAAAATACCAGACAACAAAACACGGAAGACTGGACTGAGCTGGGGTTAAAGTGCCCAAGGCTCCGTGCGTGGTTGGCGCAGAAGACAGAGATTCTAACTGACTTTCAACTTTTACAATCCAGTTTGCACGTAAGACTAACCCCTAAAAATGTAAGTGGAATGCTTCAAAACTTCACTTCAAAACCAGAAAGACTGAAGAAACAAAAGCTTTATTAATCCAATGGGGGGGGGGCAGAAAAGGAGATAAAAGGCACAACAACAAGGCATGGAAAAAATGTTTTAAATACAAAAGAATATAATAAAAATAGGTTCAAATATAACAGTAAACTCAACAAATGAAACAAATGAAACTGTCCATCAGAATAAAGAGCTGTGCAGACTAGATCAAGAACCAAAGGCTAGCCTCACACTGTGTGTAAGGAACAATGAAGCGTGACAACACAGAAGGCCAGATTTGTAAAGGCTGTAAAGATACAGTTGGCAAATCGTAATTTTTAAAAAGCTGCTGCAGAAAGAGTAATATCAAACAAAACTGACTTTAAAGGAAAAAGCTCTGTCAGAGCTTTAGAAAGAAAGTCATTGCTCAAACAGCCAAACCCTGGAAGATAGAACAGTCTAAGACTGTACATACCTAACCTAACTTCAAAATATACAAAGGGGGAAAAAAGACAGAATTTCAAACAGAAATTGTTGAATCCACCATCTTCGTTTAAGATTTTCACGTATCTCTCAAAAACAGTTAAGCAAACAAATTAGCAAGAACATCACAGGTTTTAACAACGTAAACTTGAACTAAGGAACAAGTATGGAGACTATATTCTTTTCACCATGTACAACACTGAGGAAAATACATACAGGCTGGGGGAGGAGGGAAGAGGTTAACTGCTAATGGATACCAGGTTTCTTCTAAGGGGATGAAAATGCTGCAAAATTAACCTTTGGATGGTGGCAAAACTGTGTGAATTTACTAAAAACCACTGAATTACACACTTTAAATAGATCAATTTCATGATATGTAAATCATATCTCAAATAAAGCTATTTAAAAATAATTTTTAATAGAGTTACCATATGATCCAGCAATCCCATTCCTGGGCACATATCTGGAGAAAACCATAATTCGAAAAGATACATGCACCCCAAAATTCATCGCAGCACTATTTACAACATCCAAGACATGGAAGCCACCTAAGTGTCCAGTGACAGATATGGATAAAGATGTGGGGTGTGTGTGTGTGTGTAGAATGGACTATCACTCAGCCATAAAAAAGGATGAAATAATGCCATTTGCAGCAACAGGGATGGACCCAGAGGTTATCATACTAAGTGAAGTAAGTCAGACAGAGAAAAACAGATGGCGTATCACTTATATGTGGAATCTAAAAAAAAAAAAGATACAAATTAACTTATTTACAAAATAGAAACAGACTCACAGACACAGAAAACAAACTTATGGTTACTAAAGGGGAAGGGGGGTGTATAAATTAGGAGTTTAGGATTAGCAGATACAAACTACTATATATAAAATAAACAACAAGGTTCTACTGTACAGCACAGGGAGCTAGAGTCAATATCTTGTAATAAACTATAATGAAAAAAATAAATAAATAAACTATAATGGAAAAGACTCTGAAAGTGTGTGTGTGTATATACATACAAAAAAAAACAAATCGCTTTGCTGTACACCAGAAACTAACACAACACTGTAAATCAGCTATACTTCAATTAAAAAGATTTTTTTTTAATTTAACTACTAGGCCACAATTGAGGACTCTATAAATACCAAAAAATAATATCCTGTAGAGAAATCTATAGAACAGGTGCAAAAATGGTCTGTGTACTACGCCACGATAAAAGCCTCAACAGATATAGAAGAATCAACATACAAATACTTTCTAACTCCAACCAAATAAATTAGAAATCAGTAATAAAAAGACTGAAAAAAACCCCATGTCATGAATCTAAAGATACCCTTCTAAATATTGATAATTTGTGGATAAAGAAATATTATAATGAAAAGTATGAAATATTTGGAAGTAAATCACAACAAAAGCACCACATAGTAAGACTTGCAGGGTGCAGCTAAAGTGATACCTGCAGAGACATGTGTAGCCTTAAATGCATCTATTAGAAAACCAGACAGACCTAGATATTCAACTCAAAAGAGAGTAAAAGAACAGGGTAAACCAAAGAAACAAACAGCAGAAATTTATGACATGTAATCCACACTAAAACAATTATCAGACAAACATTTACATGAGCAGATTTACGTACAAAGAAAGCCACTATGTCGTTATTTATCATAATGACACATTAGAAACACAGACATCTAACAACAGTGGACTAACTGTAAAATTAACGTCCATTCACAGAGCAAACTGACATACAGTCAATAAAATCAACGTGTCAGTGGGGAAAACACCCACTAGGACAGTAAGAGAGAAAAAGCAAGATATGTTGTATTTACGGTGTGACCTCATTTCTATAAGAAAAGTACAGAATTATGATGTGTTAAGAAAAAAGGCTGGAAAGAAAAAAATGTTCGGAGTGGTTTAATCTTCCTCTTTACTCCTCTGTGCTGTTCAAGTTTTATTTAAAGAGTATGTATTACTTACATAATCAGAAAGAAAAACCGATTTCTTAAAACAAAAAAAAAACAAGGTAAGTTTGTCCCGTGGCCTGAATAACGGGCGGCCTGCAGCTCAAGCTCTCCTGATCATCCCCTTGGGTTCAGCCTGCCGTGTCCCCAGAGCCAGGGGGAATCTTTAAGGTATGAAGGAAGGACACCGGATAGACAGTCCTTCCCGAGGACAGGGGAGCCCGGCACCCTCTGGCCTCCGGGGAAAGTCAGCAGCGGCACCCTCACCCTTACCTGCTTCGGTTACCGCTGTAAACCAGTCCAGCAGCTTCTCCAAACAAGTGTCATCTGCCACAGGCTGCCTGGGGTCTGCCAGGACGGCACAGAGCGCAGGGAGGAGCCGGGAGCACTCTGGGTCCATGACGAGGCTGGGGCTCCTGCAAAGGCACTGTCAGGGCCAGACCCCGCCTGCCCTAGCCACAGGCAGTCCCCACGCCCGCCCAGGCCCCAGAACTCTCACCTCGGCCCAGGTGACCACAATCTTCAGACGGAAACTGCAAGTTGCCGGGATGGATGTAAAGCCTCAGCTCAGGTGGGACGGGAGACCGTCAAGAGCAAGCAGAGCCCTCCATTCTGGCGGTGGAGACGGAAGGGAATCTAAAGGACAGCATGAGGCCTGAGCAGCTCAAAGTCGGCCAACCTGGGACTCTGGTGGGAGGGGAGAACGAAGGGAGCAAGAAGCTGAGCGAGGCTGCAGGCGGGCCAGAGCGAGGGGCGTGTGCGCGCTCTGGGGCCGGCCACGTGTAGGAGGCAGAGCGGCTCGGGGCGAGTTGTAAGTGGCTCAGTCCAGACTGGCGGTGTGTGTCTGTCCCTCCCAGGGTCCGTGTGAAAACCCTACAGCAGCAGTGTGCGGGGCGCGGGGCGGGGGGAAGGCGCCCTGCCCACTGCCGGTTCCTCCCGGGGCGGCAACTGGACCCGCGTGTCCGGCCTGGGAAGGGTCCAGGGAGCCCGTCGGTCCTGTGCTCAGGGAGGGCTCTTGCAGGGGGGTGGGGTGGCCAGTGTGACTCTGTGTGCCGGGTCAGGAGCAGGCCTGCCAGGGCTGGGGCGTCTGTCTGTCCATCCCTGGCCAGGCTAAGTCCTTGCGCAAGGCGCCCTCCCTGTGGACCCCGCTGAGGACGCCAGGCCGGCGGCCGCGGTGATGCCGGGGCCCAGCCCGGGCCACGCAAGCGGCCCCCCGGCTGCTCTCCGGCCCTGGTCCCGGGCCCCGAACCCCGACCCCGCGGGGCCCGCCACAGCGACCGCGACGCCTTCCCTGGCGCGCGCCTCACCCGCTTCGCGTCCGTCACCGCTGCAGGCCCCGCCCCGTACCGTGCGACCTGCCGGGCTTGGAGGGGGCGAGGACGGGAACGGCGGGCGTGGGGAACCGTGAAATCGTCCTGGAGGTGACTCCGAGAGCCCAGAGGGCCCAGGCTCGGGGAACGAGCTCAGGCTGAGAAGGACAGGCCGCCGCCGAATGAATCCACTCACCCGCCCCCAGCGGGACGCTCGCAGGTACGTGCTCGAGGATCCGGCAGGCTTTGCGCCCGGAAGGCAGGGCTTTCGGCGGAAGGGGCGTGGCTATGCGTGAAGGGGCGTGGCCTCGCCGGCCAAAGGACCACGTGTCTGGGCGGGCAAGCGAAGCAAAGCGCCAGTAGCGTAGTGGACAGATCTTCCTCCGCTCGGAATGGGGTTTCGTCCCGTTTGTAAGTCCAAAATGCATTTAATGCCCCTAAGCCACCCAACATCATAGCTTAGTGTAACCTACCTAAAACTTGCTCAGAACAATTCCATTAGCCTACAGTTGGGCAAAATCATCTAACTCAAAGCCTATTTTATAATAAAGCGTTGAATATGTCATGTAATTGATGGAATACTGTACTGAAAGTGAAAAACAGGATGGTTGTCTGGGTACAGAATGGCTGTAAGTGGATGGTTTTTTACCCTTGTGATTGCGTGGTTGTCTGGGAGCTGCGGCTCGCCGCCGCAGCCCAGCGTCATGAGAAAGGATCCTACCTACCGCATATCGGCAGCATGGGAGAAGATCAAAATTCCAAATTTGAAGTACGGTTTCTACTGAATATGTATCGCTTTTGCAGCATTGTAAAGTCAAAACACTGTAAGTGGAAGCATGGAAATTCTGGAACCGTCTGTAACTAAGAGAAAGTAAGTGAAACAACAGATGCAGGAAGGGCAGGGGGTTTGCGGAGCCCCAGGAGAGGAGCAAGAGATACTGGCGCATAGGTAGGTTAGATCCTGAAAGCACTTGTCTGCCACGTGAATGATACCCCGAGGAAGCAGATAGAAGTTAAGAAGGTGAGAGGCCTGGTAAGATTCACCTTTTATAAACGACTCTGGTGGCAGCTCAGAGGAGAGAATGTGGTTTCTTTTAGGATCCATCAGGGAAGGTGTAAATAGGGAACCAGAACTTGGGGTACAGACTGTACCTGACACCACTCCGGAAACAGGGCTTCACAGAGCAGAGAAGCGCCAATGAGTGAAGGGGATAATTTCAGAACAAATAAAATTTTGCCATTTAAAATACCATTCAAGTAATTGGACCAGCGGCAAAGCGTTACCTGGTAGCTCGTTTTTTTGAGGTGCTCACCTTGTGCCAGGCACCATGCTGAATTTTAGCTGTTTTCTCCTTTAGTGCCCACAAAAGCCCTGAAACTGTTTCTACTTTGCAGACAAGGAGACGATGGTGAAACTACTAAACCTGTGCTCCTGAGCGCTAACCAGCTTGCGGGGAGACAGCGTCCGACCGCCGTGTGGCTCACCCACTTTGTCGTACAGATGAGGAGACCGAAGAAACGAGGGTCATGGACTCATAAGAATTGGTGGTGTTAGAATTCGAACAGTAATAACCTGCCAGGCATTCCTCCTGCTACACCACGCTACCCTGTGTGGAGACTCATTCATTTGTTCACCTCATAACAGCGTACTAACACTGTCACACTGCGCTCACTCTGGAACCGGCAACTGCACTTAGCAGTTTAGAGATACTGACTCATTTGATCCTCACCACAACGCTTTTCTCCAATTTCTATTTGAGGACACAGGCACAGAGAAGTTATGACTTGCCGGGCACCAAATACCTATTGATTGAGCACCTACTATGTGCCAGACCCTGTTCCAAAGGAGAGAGATACAGCCGTGAACAAAACACAGCCCTGCCCCAGAGAGCTTACATGCTAGACATGGGAAGTTCTTGTAGATCATAAAGGCCAGGGGGCTGGAAAAATAAAGCAGGGCAGGGGGACAGAGTAGATGCCCTTGTATGAAAAGAAAGGGCAGGTTATACTTGCTAATAATTTAAATAAACTTTGCAGCCCAACTCACCTAAAGATCTTCATGGCGCACACTGAACACAGAGAGTGCAAACTCTTATTTTTTATTGTCCTGTGGCTACATCAGAGCCCTGGAGCCTAAGGTACCGAGATCAGGAAGGTGGTTTTCCGAATGCCAGGCGTTCAGAGCTGGCAGACTGTGGACACCGCAGAAGCCCCTTGTCCCTTTCATCGTTAACCTAATAAATATTACTATCCGGCTCTGGTGACTAGTGCACAGGTTCACATTGCAGTCTCGGCGGCGGCTGGACTGTTCCAGCTCCGCCCCGCTCTCCGCCCCACACTCTGGACGCGCAGCCTGTCGACCCGCCGGGGCTCCCAGAGCACGCTTACTGTCGGCCC